>NC_136061.1:539394308-539975093 GCF_964261635.1 Lissotriton helveticus
GGCCAGTACAAGGCATGTACAACCAGGGCACAAGTCGTAAAACAAGCACTCACCTGGGGAACAACGGAGGCCCAGCACGGAGCGGGCATTTCGGCAACCCCACCCACGGCCATGTGCGCTCGAAAAACATGAAGCACAGGGGGGGGGCGGGAACGGACAGCGGGAGGGGGAAACATGAAGCACAGGGGGGGGCGGGAACGGACAGCGGGAGGGGGATGTGCGCTCGAAAAACATGCAGCACAGGGGGGGGGAACGGACAGCGGTCTGGTCTCTGGGTCCGGTGTGGACGTCAGGAGGGAGCGCAGGCTACGGAGAGTACCAGGGGCGCCCAGGGGACAAAGAGCGGTGCGAGCCTCGCTGGAAACGCGGCTCGCACCGCGGCTGTGCTCACACGCTGCGGGACTCATGGGGGTGGCTGCAGCTGGGCAAGGGCGATGCGAGCCTCGCTGGCAGGGCGGCTCGGGTCGCAGCTTACAGTACTTTAGAGCTTAGGATCGGCTGTCTCTACTGAATGGCTCTGAAAAATGTGTGCCTGCAGCAGCCCGGGTTAGGAGAGCCAGTGTGAGGAGAGGGAGGCGGGGTGGAGGGAGCAGGGCAGGCCGAGCAACTCCATTGTCTGCCGTGAGCCGGGTGACTAATCTTCCGTCGTGGGACCCAAAAAAAATGGCGGCCAGCAACTCCTGAATTTTTCAGATTGGGGGCGTGTTTACAGGGGCGGGAACGGCGCACAGACAACGGGAGGGGGCGGGAAAGGGTAATCAAAAGGCAGAGCACTCACCTGGGAACGCCCAGGGAAAAAATCTCGGGAACGCCCCCGAATCTGGTCCGGCCTTGACGGACAGATCTCTGTTCCAATGGCTAGCCTCCATTTATGGAGCTAGCCAATGGGACAGGGGGGCGTATTCCAGAGTCCTTACTGAAATCAAGAGATTTCTCTGGAGGCGGAGCTAAGAGCTCCGCCCTCCAGCGAAACCTAAAAATGGCTCCCGTCTGAAAACACATCAGTGAACGGGGAAACAGGCAGATTTTCCCTTATAAAAATCAGTTACCACCACAATGTGCAAGTTGGTAAGTTTTCAATGTTTTGCAAACACAACTGAGATCACAAACCATTGTAACAGTCCATTTTGGCTTTTTGCCTCACTCTGCACTTCCCATTCAGAATAGGTTATAAAACCACATATAAAAGATGTTTTGTGCAGTGAGTAAACATCATTTTCAGTCACCAAGCCAGGCCATGATAAAGCCAAGCTATGTTACTGCAAAAACCTTTACTGCATGCGGCCCATGCTGTGTTAAAAGGTAGAAAGGCCAAGCTTCAGCCAGAAGCATACAAGGATGGAATTTACTGCCAGTGCTTAATTTGTATAAAGTAAGTGCACAGGCTCTCGTCAGGACACCACTGCAACTTGCACCACACATTGCCCCTGCAATGCTGCCAATCATAGTAACAACGCAACTACTAACATAACATAACGCGTATTTGTAAAGCGCAAGTTCATCCGTAGGCATCTTGGCGCTGAATAGCAGATGTTTATTATTACCCAACTCAATGGTACTAATTTTATCGACCTCAGATGGATGAAAGGCAGAATATACCCACTGTTATTTGAACCTGTGACCCTGAGGTCGAACACAGGCCCCTACAGTGGATGCATTAGTCCATTCATTAGTCCACTGAGCCTCCATATTCGTAAACATCAAAGTCCTGCAAGTGTGACAATTCAGGAAACCACCGGCTCAAATTAAGCCCTGCTGCTGCCTGCTATGATATGAGTTCGGTGCACAACAACCGTCCCTGTGTACCTGTTTGCAACCAACAATCTGAAGACATAACAACATTTCTCACGATGTAGACCCACATAATGAATGAACTGCAGCCAGCAGAGTGCAATGTTCACTTATTTCGACACTGAAAATACGCATAAATACCCAAACCGAAAGTATATTAAATGTTGTTGTTAAATATTTAAGGATCTCCTTGTTTGCTATTCCCTTGGTGTCTGATCAACCATTTACAGCAACAAAGGCCTGGAAGCAGTGCAGGGCTCTAAAAGGCATCTTGTGGTGCTTACAAGCTGCGATGGTTTCAGTGCTGCACAGTGCTTCTCGGTCAGTGTTCTCTTAGCTCGTTTATTATTGATAGACCTCTGGATCCAGGAAATCGATTCAGACAGAACCTAAATCATCACTGGATGACATTTAGGTGCATTTGTTTTGCTCTTTAAACTTTAATATGAGCTGATGGCTATGTGATGAGGATAGCCTATCGTGCTTTATGTAAGTAGTGTAAGGCCACTTTCCAGAGACGTATTCACTTGGAAAGGGCTGGAACCTCTTGTGCAAAGACTATCAGTTAGGTCATCTGATCCCTACACTTCTCATAATGAAGACACCTCTTATGCCCACAATTAGTTTTAAGGTCAGTCCTGACTGTGTGAAATATCTGACTAACAGCCAGATTCATCAAAGACCTGTTTTGCGAGTCTTTAATAGCGATTCATAAGGAATCGCTATTAAGGACTTGCAAAACGGGATTCATGTAGGAATTGCAAAAAATATTGCGATTCCTACATGTTCCTTATTTGCGATTAGCAAATTGCTAAGCAATTTGGTAATGGCAAATAAGGATGCGATTTCAAGGGTGCAGGGGTGTCCAAAGGACACCCTGTAGCACCCCTGAAATGTGAATTTACACTGATGTTGTGCACACACATGTCCAAAGGACATGTGTGTGTGTAACATGCAACTTAGAAAAATGCATTTAAATGCATTTTTCTAAGTTTTCGCTATTTACCACGAGGTTTGACTTCGTGGTAAATAGCGGTCCTAAATTGCGAATTCGCAATTTTTAAATGTTTCATGAATAGCATTTAAGGAATCTCTAATAGAGATTCCTTAAATGCTAATCCTCGCAAATTTGCGAATTCTTTATTAGCGATTTTTGCATTTGGGATGATGAATCCCAAATGCAAAAATTGCACTCGCAAAGGGCCAGATTCTCAGAATCTGGGCCTTTTGCGAGCGCATTTCGCTTGATGAATCTGGCTGTAAGTGAAACAGCTCATGTACCCAGGAGTGCAGTGTGATGCACAAAAAGCTTTGCATCCACAAAGACACTGAAACTGATATTGCAAATGCAGTGTAGTGCAAATAAGTACTCTGTTAACTTTTGTTGTGACTGTATTCAATCAATCAAAGGATATGTATATTTAGACCGCTGGCCCTTAAACAATACAGCAACTTAAGTCAGTTGCATTTGTAAAGTGCATTTCAAAAACATTCATAAACAAAAATGGACAGATACATATTAAGCGATCTCTTTAATCTAGTAAGTTATAAGAGTCTGCCTGTTTAAAATATATATTCACATAAAATGTCTAAAAATAGTCCCATAAAATACCTAGACCCTCATGCATACTAACACTTTATCAATTGTGCTGACTGCCCTCATGAATCTCCCAATGGCACATACTATGTCTAAAAAGCGCACGTCAGTTATTAGTTCTACGGTATGTCCACGAGTCATGATCCCATATTTCAAGAATATTGGGCATAAACACTGTCTCAGCTCATTTTTAGGCAGTCCAACAAAATATGCAACATATCACATTTTGTGTTCAAACTACAGGCACATTTTCCTCATTTTTGCTTTTACCATATCACTTATCTTACAGGGTTGAGTCCAATTCTTACTCTCAATACTTCATTTCTTAACAGCTGATTTGGTAAGATGTCCACATAAAGAAAAATCATTTTATTCCCTCATGAGTTTAACATAAAACGTATCGATTTTTTTGCGTTTAACTAATGATAATCGTAGTAATGGGACAATTCTTTGCACAGCACTTTCAACTCACTCTCGGAGATTCTGATTTGTAGATTCTGTGGACACCACATTACTTTCATGTCTTTACAAATGGCACCCAATTTATTCCAAACACCTTTTGCCCATTTTAGTTCACTTTGCACAATTTCATTCTTACCCTACTGAGAAACTTTCTGTACCTCCGCCCCACTCAATTTTCCCCAGAATCTTATTAATGCTTTTGCAGCCAGCATATTCCAGGATATCATGCCTGTTTCCAGTCTTATTGCTTGAATCATGGCAGAGCCGAGGTGTGACAGTAAATACTTCAAACACTTTCCCTCCTCAAAATCCCATTTTGCCACTAATATATAGCAGTTCAGCTCTGTATTGCAATTGCGACTGGGAATTACAATGCACACTGGGAGATGAGGTGCCAAAGGGATGACCCACCCTCACGACAGTTTATGGGAGAACAGATTTACTTACTTGTTCACTTTTGAGGTGATTTTACGATATTTCGTCCTCTTGCTTATATAACTGATTCACTTGAACTTCACATTGACTAATGCATTCATGTTGGAACTGGCCCTTCTTGCAGGGTCATCCTCAAACTTTTTGCTTCTTCCTCCCTTATTTTTCCTGACCCGTGGCTGTTGGCAATAGGACTCTGCGCACTTTACCACTGCTGATCAGTGCTAAAGTGCATATGCTCTCTGTGTAAATTGTTATTCTGATTGGATATACCTGTTTGGCATATTTGTATCACCATGAAGTCCCTAGTAAAGTGCACTGAGTGTGCCAGGGCTGGTGATGACAAATGCTACTAGTGGGCCTGCAGCACTGATTGTGCCACCCACAGGAGTAGCTCTAAAATGGTGTCTCAGGCCTGCCACTGCAGTGCCTATGGGCAGTTTAGAACTGCCATGTCCTCCTGGTCAGTGTCCCCACTGACCAGGCCTAACCCTTCCCTTTTTGAGCACATCAGTCACCCCTATGGAAGGCCCAAGGTACCCCCCTGGGCAGGGTGCAGTGTATGTAAAAGGTAGAGCATGTACTAGTGCAGGTGACATGCTCTGGTAGTGAATGGCAGCCATTTTCGTTTTTCACTACTGTAAGGCTATCTTGCTCCATAGGTTAACATGGGGGATGCTGGCTACAGTGGTTAACAGCATTTCTTCCCATAGGAACAAGATGGGACATAAGTATCTAGTATCCCTGAACTCAGAATTTAATAACACATCTTTTAGGAAAGGTTGTTTTTTAATCCTGTGTTTGAGAACAGCACTTTTAGAAAGTTGCTGTTCTCTTGTCTGACCCTTCTGTGTGCCTGAGCCTGTTTGTGTATTGACTGTCTGGTTTGAGAGTGACAGGGGCTGGGGAATTCCCCAGGAGGCTGGATGAGTCAGCACTAGGCTGAATGACTGCAATTGCAACTGGAGTGGTGGGAGGAGTTAGCACCTGGGCTGAATAGGGCTGTGCCTGCCTTCCACAATGCTGGCTCCACCCCCCTGCTGGGCGGCTGAGGACCCTGCCCCACACTCTGAAAGGAAATATGTAGCCAGCAAAACAAAGTGCTCAGGATCCACCCAGAACTGGTTCAGACCGGGCTCAGGGCCCACATGCACAGAGAGAACAAAGACTTTAGGGGTATAAGTACAGGACCCCTGACAACAGAAAATTAGATCATCCTGGAAATCAAGAAGGAACCTCTGCCAAGGAGAAAGCTGAAACTGAAGAAGGAAGATTGTCCTGCTGTTGCTCTGCTGGACTGACCTGTTGCTTTGCTGCCAAGGAGAGGGGAAGGACTTTGCTGTTGAGCTGTGCCCCCTGTCTTGAAGGAATCTCCAAGGGCCTGAGAAGAGCTGGCTCCCTGTTTTGAAGTCCCAGGAACAAAAGGACTTCACCCCCAGCTTCCCTGAACTCTGCTGAGAGAGTTCTGTCCTTCCTAGAGTGCTTGATCCAGTTGTGGGGCCTCTGGAAGTTGTACCTGAGCTGGGAAGCTTGAAACTAAGCTTGAGTGACTTTTGAAACTGAAAAGTGTCGCATCGCTCGCTTGCGGAGCGCATCCCCGACAGTGCGAGAAGTTTCCCGCCGCTACGGAGGTCGAGATCGTCGCAGCGCCTGACGCCGCTGCCAGAGACGTCGCATCCTTCGTTTGCGGGACGCACCAGACCGGTGCGGGAGAATCTAACATCGCTGCGAGTATCGTCGCAGAGCCTGTCATCGCTGGGTGAGAACGCCGCACCGCTTGCTTGCGGACCGCATCACGTCGCTGCGAGTATCGTCGCAGAATCAACGCATCGAGGAGCTGCGAGAGAGAGGATCACCGCTGGACCGCGCATCGTCGCCCCGGAGATCGTCGCAGCCCCTACGAGATCGTCGCATCGTGCCTTTGCGAGAACAGACTTCCTACGGAACCTACGCACCGGAATCCATTCAAGTGGCCTTCCTCCCCATACAGACCGGATTCGTCGCAACACGCCCGCTGCTGCAGCGGGGCTGTCGCGTCGCATCGCCTCCCCAGGGTCTCAGGAGCAACGCATCGCTTGTTTTCCACTGCACCAGCTTCTGCTTTTGGAACTTTGTTGCAACTAAAGGTACTGTGAGTAAACGTGACGCAACTGTGAATTTTTCACGCATCAGTAGAGAATTCTATCGCAACGTAGAGAATTCTAACGCAACCTTAAGAACTCTTTTTGAAACCATCTTCTTGAACTGTGTATGTTGGATTTTTGTCGTTTTGGTCTTGTGTAGTTTTAGATTAAAATACCTTTATTTTTCTAAACTGTTGTGGAGTCAGTTTGTGGTGTTTTCACTGTGTTACTGTGAGTGTTGGTACAAATACTTTACGCATTGCCTCTGGTTAGCCTAGACTGCTCGTGCCAAGCTACCTAGAGGGTGAGCAGGGGTTATCTCAGAGGGCTATCTCCTTGCCCTGACTAGAAGCAAGGGTCCCTATTTGGACAGTGGTACCTACCTCTGCCAACTAGAGACCCCCAGATCTAACATTGGTGGTCAGGCGGTGGGATTTGAACTTGTATTTGTACTTGACTCACAGTAATTGGTGTACATCACTAGTGAGTGCAGACCACTACGCCACCACATACTGTTTGTTTTTGTGTCCTCCTGGAAGTATTTTTGGATATTGAGACTCTGGCTAGTGTTGCACCTGTAAAATCCTGCCAAAATGGAAGTCAACTTTTTCCACCTGTGCATCTACCCAGAAGAGGAGATAAAAGCCTTTTGCAAGAAGAGGGGGCTGCCTGTGGAGAAAGGTTCCACAAGGAGGGATCTTGAGGCATGCCTGTATTCCCATGAAGTCAGAATTTGGGAAGCAACATTAGCAGATGATTCTGAGGAGGAGGACTTCTCTGACTGTGAGGAAGAGAAAGATGAGTGGCTCCTTGCTACTGAGCAAAGGTGCAGAGAATTAGACCGGTTAAGCAAGGAAGGTATGATCCGGTGGGCCTTAGCCCAGAAAGAAAAATGGGACGCTCAAGGAAGGAGCTTTGCTGAGTTGGAGGTGGAGTCCAGCTCAGATGGTGGCAGCATAATTATGATATCTAGTGCTGAGAGAAAGGTACAAACACCCAGAGATGTGGCGCCTGACTTGAGGGAGGGGGTCGACATACACCAGGGGGTTCAGGTTTATGATGTAGTTCCAGTGGAGTGCAGTGTCCCTGAAGTAGATTGGGGGACTGGCACAGGGGACCATATTCCTAGTGGTGGGAGGGACACTCTACTGACTCTAGATGAGAGGTACAGGGAGAGGGGTTCCCCCATGGTAGAAACCTTGGTGTGTGTGTGTGAAGATCAGCCAGAAGAGTGTCGGTTGTGTGACAGAGGCAGTCAGATACTGTCTTGCCAGTCTCAGGAGAGTGGTGTGGGGTACTTGTGTGAGGCACTGGAGGGTGAGGCAAAGGGTAGCTTGGTTAACAACTGTGGGGGGCTGTGTGATTCATTTGTTGGAGAGCATATTTTAAGTCCCTGTTTTCCAGAGCTATGCCAACGCCCGGTGGAGTGTGAGTTCTCTGACCCCAGAGAGCTTGCATTGGAGGCAGACCTCTTGGTGGATTCCAAAGGGTCTGAAGAGGCATTGGGGAGTGCTCCCAAAAGGAGTGGCTTAGATATCTTCCAGACCTGTGAGGTGGAAGCGGTTCAGTGTAGCCCAGGTAGGTCCCAGTATAGTCGGAGGGGTGTAGGGGCTCATGTCCGGTCTCAGTGGAGAAGGAATGAGTGTGGGACGGTGTGTCTCATGGTGCCCGAAACCCAGTCTCAGGGCCTGGAGGGTTCCTTAGGGGAACACCAGGTTGGGGACCTAGACTGTACTTGTAGGCCTTTTGAGGAGGATCTCCTAGTGTCTGGGTAATGGGGAGTGCCTGTAACCAGGCCTCCATCAGTTCTGGTGTCTGGCGGTGCCGCTCCACTTGGGAGGGTACAGAAGTCCAGACTGAGGGGTGAGAGGGGGAAGGAGTCCCCAGTGGGAGAACCAGTGGGTCAGGGACCAGTCAGAAGGGCTGAGTCCCCAGTGAGTGACCATGGTGACCTCACTTCTGTCCTGGGGGATCTTCCCGCGCTGTCAGGTGGACAGGGGTCGGGAGATCTGCGCCAGGCAGACTGTCACAGGACACATGAGTTGTGTGTCACCCTCAAGGGGGTACTATGTGAGTCCCCAGAAGTCCTGGCATGCCAGGCAAATGCACAACCGCAGGTTTTGGTCCCTGGGTTGGGAGACCAGGTTCAGGATTTGCCTGACCTGGAAGGAAGGACATCTGTAACCAGTGTCCTGACCAATATGGTTCCCAGAGGTACCCCTCCAGTAGGGAGGGTGCAGCGCTCTGGAAGGGGGTACAGAGGGAGGGAGTCCTCGCCTCTGACCCCGGTACAACCTGAGGGGTTAAACCCTAGGTGGGGAAGCCAGGTTCAGGTGTTGTCTGACCTGGAGGCTTGGGAGCCTAGGTTTGAGGGCCAGGCCCGGGGTATCCCCCCTGACCTGGAAAACCAGTTGCAGGATAGCACCCCTGAACTGGTGGATGAATGGTGCGGGATACCTGCCACAGGTGCCCTGACTCTTCTAGAAGGGGGTACCGCTCCAGGTTGGAGGGTACAGAGCCACAAGGAAGAGGAGGTCCTGGTGTGGGGAAGCCTACCCCAGCCGCCTGTCCAGCCGCCGGACACAGGTCCGGGACTGGTGGGTCAGTGCCAGGATGTCAGACCTGACCTGACAAGAGAGGGAGTGGACAAAGGGTGCCAAGCACCTGGGGCTACTGCCCCCCACCGTCTGATGCCACAGGGGTTTGAGAGCTATGAGAGGCATGAGGCCTGGGTCTCATCCCTGATCACTGTTGGTGGTCACTGTGGCTGGCTGTCTGTCTGTTGGGACATACTTGTGAGTAAATTAAGGTTAGGTGCTGCACAGGTGGTGTCCCCAGGTGAAGAGAAGGTTTCCACATGGATTGGCATAGTGGACTCTGAGAGTATGGATAGAGTGATCCAACTGGGTTTAGGACGGCGTAGAACAGGACTGCCCTGCTGTGTGGGCCAGTTTCCGTGTTCTATCGCCTTAAGCATGGAATCCCATCGAGGTATCGTTTGGTCTACCCTGGCTTTAGGCTGGAAGGGGGTTGTGTTGGAACTGGCCCTTCTTGCAGGGTCATCCTCAAACTTTTTGCTTCTTCCTCCCTTATTTTTCCTGACCCGTGGCTGTTGGCAATAGGACTCTGCGCACTTTACCACTGCTGATCAGTGCTAAAGTGCATAAGCTCTCTGTGTAAATTGTTATTCTGATTGGATATACCTGTTTGGCATATTTGTATCACCATGAAGTCCCTAGTAAAGTGCACTGAGTGTGCCAGGGCTGGTGATGACAAATGCTACTAGTGGGCCTGCAGCACTGATTGTGCCACCCACAGGAGTAGCTCTAAAATGGTGTCTCAGGCCTGCTACTGCAGTGCCTATGGGCAGTTTAGAACTGCCATGTCCTCCTGTGTCAGTGTCCCCACTGACCAGGCCTAACCCTTCCCTTTTTGAGCACATCAGTCACCCCTATGGAAGGCCCAAGGTACCCCCCTGGGCAGGGTGCAGTGTATGTAAAAGGTAGAGCATGTACTAGTGCAGGTGACATGCTCTGGTAGTGAATGGCAGCCATTTTCGTTTTTCACTACTGTACGGCTATCTTGCTCCATAGGTTAACATGGGGGATGCTGGCTACAGTGGTTAACAGCATTTCTTCCCATAGGAACAAGATGGGACATATGTATCTAGTATCCCTGAACTCAGAATTTAATAACACATCTTTTAGGAAAGGTTGTTTTTAAATCCTGTGTTTGAGAACAGCACTTTTAGAAAGTTGCTGTTCTCTTGTCTGACCCTTCTGTGTGCCTGAGCCTGTTTGTGTATTGACTGTCTGGTTTGAGAGTGACAGGGGCTGGGGAATTCCCCAGGAGGCTGGATGAGTCAGCACTAGGCTGAATGACTGCAATTGCAACTGGAGTGGTGGGAGGAGTTAGCACCTGGGCTGAATAGGGCTGTGCCTGCCTTCCACAATGCTGGCTCCACCCCCCTGCTGGGCGGCTGAGGACCCTGCCCCTCACTCTGAAAGGAAATATGTAGCCAGCAAAACAAAGTGCTCAGGATCCACCCAGAACTGGTTCAGACCGGGCTCAGGGCCCACATGCACAGAGAGAACAAAGACTTTAGGGGTATAAGTACAGGACCCCTGACAACAGAAAATTAGATCATCCTGGAAATCAAGAAGGAACCTCTGCCAAGGAGAAAGCTGAAACTGAAGAAGGAAGATTGTCCTGCTGTTGCTCTGCTGGACTGACCTGTTGCTTTGCTGCCAAGGAGAGGGGAAGGACTTTGCTGTTGAGCTGTGTCCCCTGTCTTGAAGGAATCTCCAAGGGCCTGAGAAGAGCTGGCTCCCTGTTTTGAAGTCCCAGGAACAAAAGGACTTCACCCCCAGCTTCCCTGAACTCTGCTGAGAGAGTTCTGTCCTTCCTAGAGGGCTTGATCCAGTTGTGGGGCCTCTGGAAGTTGTACCTGAGCTGGGAAGCTTGAAACTAAGCTTGAGTGACTTTTGAAACTGAAAAGTGTTGCATCACTCGCTTGCGGAGCGCATCCCCGACAGTGCGAGAAGTTTCCCGCCGCTACGGAGGTCGAGATCGTCGCAGCGCCTGACGCCGCTGCCAGAGACGTCGCATCCTTCGTTTGCGGGACGCACCAGACCGGTGCGGGAGAATCTAACATCGCTGCGAGTATCGTCGCAGAGCCTGTCGTCGCTGGGTGAGAACGCCGCACCGCTTGCTTGCGGACCGCATCACGTCGCTGCGAGTATCGTCGCAGAATCAACGCATCGAGGAGCTGCGAGAGAGAGGATCACCGCTGGACCGCGCATCGTCGCCCCGGAGATCGTCGCAGCCCCTCCGAGATCGTCGCATCGTGCCTTTGCGGAAACAGACTTCCTACGGAACCTACGCACCGGAATCCATTCAAGTGGCCTTCCTCCCCATACAGACCGGATTCGTCGCAACACGCCCGCTGCTGCAGCGGGGCTGTTGCATCGCCTCCCCAGGGTCTCAGGAGCAACGCATCGCTTGTTTTCCACTGTACCAGCTTCTGCTTTTGGAACTTTGTTGCAACTAAAGGTACTGTGAGTAAACGTGACGCAACTGTGAACTTTTCACGCATCAGTAGAGAATTCTATCGCAACATAGAGAATTCTAACGCAACCTTAAGAACTCTTTTTGAAACCATCTTCTTGAACTGTGTATGTTGGATTTTTGTCGTTTTGGTCTTGTGTAGTTTTAGATTAAAATACCTTTATTTTTCTAAACTGTTGTGGAGTCAGTTTGTGGTGTTTTCACTGTGTTACTGTGAGTGTTGGTACAAATACTTTACGCATTGCCTCTGGTTAGCCTAGACTGCTCGTGCCAAGCTACCTAGAGGGTGAGCAGGGGTTATCTCAGAGGGTTATCTCCTTGCCCTGACTAGAAGCAAGGGTCCCTATTTGGACAGTGGTACCTACCTCTGCCAACTAGAGACCCCCAGATCTAACAATTCACGTTTTGATTATTGATTGACACTAATTTAATAATTTTGAATCCGTAAGCTTTTTTTTAATAAAGCTTGGTGGTTTGAAAGCCTTCAAATTATCTTTCTTCCTTGAGGAGCCTAATATGCTTCACATTATTTAAATGTATTGCTGTGATTTCTCAGTGGAGGATTTCGATTAATCAGATAACGCTTTATAGTTTGCACGAAGAAAAGCGCTAGCAACTTGATTCACAAAGCATTGAATAACAAAGACTTACATGGTTAGTTATCCACATTTGATTTAGAGTTTGCTAGTGAAGGCCAGGGACATCGAGAGGAGCAGACAGTGCTCCCACAAGCTGTCGTATGCTCTCCCTAAGTATGCTACTGTTTATGGAATTGTGATCCCTCTTTCTGTAAGTTATGTAGGTCGGGAATGCAGACACACTGCAAACACTGAGAGAAGTGCTGTTATTACACCTAGAGATTTTAAATCTCATATGGGTGGAGACAGTGCTTAATTTGAGCTGGTAGTTTCCGGTGCTCAGCACCGCCACTTTATTGTTAGCACGGACCTTTAATTTGTCGACACTAGCACTTATGCTACATGGTGGCGCTGTTTGTATAAAATTGAGATGAGAAGAACAGCAATTGTTTATTAATTCAGTACACATCAATAACAAGTAATACCTGCTGCCCAGGCTATTTTTATAGCTTTGGGGGCTTGGAATAGGCTGAATTGTCACACTTGGATTGTGCTGGTGGATGCATGACATCACAACGCATGGTTTTACTCCGCATGCCATTACAACGCAGTTTTTACAACGCAAGTCGTTACAATGACTTGCGTTGGGGGGCGCTGGATAGTGGAATAGTTTAATTTTCTATTCCAACTCCAGTCCCCGTGGATAGTAGGGAAGGTGTTGGATAGAAAACGAAACTATTACCTATCCTACAGCGCCGTCCAGCGCAAGTCGTTGTAACGACTTGCGTTGTAATAGCTGCGTCGTAATGGTAGTGCGGAGTAAAAGTTGCGTTGTAAAGGATGTTCACCGTGCTGGTTAGCAGTAGTTGTGTAGGTACTGTTGTTGGAAACAACGACAGTGGCAATGGATGGTGCAAGCTGCAGATGCCTCCTGACTAGAGCCCTGGCGTTTATGTGTTTTACAGATTAAGCACTGGTTGGAGAATTACTCATTTTAGGAATTAACAAAACCGTCCCAGATTCTGCCTGAAACGTCAGCAACAAGCATAGGTTTCCAATTACACTCCTGTGAAAGATTTCTGGCTAAGCAATTACAACACTCTAATGTAACTGTGCATGGTGCCATCACATTTATGCAATGGAACTTTATTTTACACTTAATTTTTCTACACTAGGCAAATATTTTCTCCAAGGAGAAACCCCTTACGGTTCTAGTTGTTTCCAAACCTTCCTGCAAAACCCCCGCCTGGAATGCCCTTTCCCACACCCCTTGAGTAGGTTTTATACATGTGCATTATTACTCAAATAGGGGTAATATTGTGGAAGAGTAATTGGCTCCAGGATGCAATGTCACCTTCTGTGAATAACTTGCTCCCATTATTAAGCCATTGCATTTGTACACTGCACCTACATGTGTAAATGGCTTCATGAGTCAGCCTCAAAGACTTCTGTTTTAAATTCATAAATAAACTGGGGCTATTTGTGGCACCTTCCACAGGAAATGGGGTATAACAAGATGATATTACGCTTCCTTACCACCAATATAATAATTGTTTGCAACTGCAATTCTGGTTGCAAACGATTGACAAGCTACCAACTCCTCGTAGCAGGTAGTAACTGATTCTCAAGGGGAAGGAGTGCCTTTCAAACCATTTCCCCTTTGGAAATCTTGTTGACAGTGTCAGAAGACAGTGGCACGTACATCCATTCCGTGCAATCCCTTATATTTTCCTAAACGTGCAACATGATTTTTTATAAAAACCACACCAGTTTAGGAAACTTATCTACTTAAAAATCCTATTTGGGAATGTAAGCAAAGGCAAAAAGATGTTTGCTGTCCCTTGCAGGACAAATCAGAGTCCATTCGCAAACATCGGTGCACATTATGCAACCACTTTTTTTTAAATGGACGATTAGAACATTGCATGCCAAACCGCTGCACATAAATTA
This sequence comes from Lissotriton helveticus, assembly GCF_964261635.1. Classification (NCBI taxonomy): domain Eukaryota; kingdom Metazoa; phylum Chordata; class Amphibia; order Caudata; family Salamandridae; genus Lissotriton; species Lissotriton helveticus. The sequence continues at coordinate 539,408,309 of NC_136061.1, forward strand.
ATTATTATTTTTACTGTAAAATTAGAGCATTTTTGCTCCTCCTTACCTACTGAGTTACACTGTTTGAGTGTTGTACGTCTCCACATTGCACAGAAAAGTTACTTTTAGGATGGGACATCGAGCATTTCCATGTGCTGATATGATGAATGATTGGCCAACTCTTATACTGGTTTACTAATAAAGAAAGTCGAACGTAAAGACTATTATTTTGTCAAAATGTAAAGATTTAGAATACTCTTTAGCATATTATGTTACATAATATAAGGGTAACTATTTCGTCAACATTACCCTACATCCCTTTTAATGAAAAATGTTAGTTTTATTGTCATCGTGAGAGTGTAATTAATTATTAGCACACACTGACCTCAAACCGAAATTTAAAAGAGGACTTCTGAGGGCACAGTATATAAGAGCGACTAAATAGCAACATTTTTACATTTATAATGCAGTACCTCCCTAACTAGTTCATGGACATGCATTTTTTTTTAAATTGAAGAACGCAAAAATAAAAAGTCAACAACATGTTCAGGGGAAGTACAACAGCGAAAAGTAGAGTTAGAAAAGTGGAGCTAAATAAGTGGATAAACTTGACTGGATCATGATTGTCTACTGAAATATCATTGACATATAGGAAATTACTGCCAATTCTCAGCAACTGTGGTAGCTGAACTGGCCTCTCCCCGCGGTCCGTCCGAATCTGACGCTGACCTGCACCATCCCGACTACCTCTGCCCTAGAGCAGGACTCAAGCTGCCGCAGACATGCACTTCGTATGAGAGGGCAGACATTCAGCATTTGTCTCCCCATGTTCCTGACCAGGTACTGCCCTGCTGCAGCTGCCTACATCCAGTGCCTCATACTGGCGCACTGCATCACGTGCTGATCGTCGGTAGGGGTGAAGCGCCCTCACTTGCACTGGGCTCCCTACATGTGGTACTGCAACTTCCCCTCCACCCAGCTTTGTTCCCTGATGGATACCCTTCGCCCGATGTAGGCTGGAGGTTTGCCTCAGCAGAGGCCAGCTTCACACAGGAGGACAGTGAATTTGGGTTTCATATGGTTCCTGCTGCTTGACTGTTTGGAACTCATCCACCATTCACCATCTACGGCGACGTGTGAGTGCCGCTAGGTGCAGCAGCTGGGGCACTACAACGCCACAACCCCCTGCAGTTCTCGCCTGCAATTAGCGACTGGAAGAGGCATGGCTGGGCCACCCCTCTTGGCCTGCGATTTGGACCTTTGGAGTCTTTTGGCAGTCACTACAGTACCTGCCTGGAGGTGTGCTGTTGGCCTTTCTTTTAAAATGTACTTTTTTATTTTTTTATTTGCTGCCCTTATTATTTTGTATCCTTTTTTGTCCTTGGAGTGTAGGCCTGAAATTAGGATTGATTCCACCTATTAACGTTTGAGAGCCCAACACTTCTCGCAAAGACTTATCCGGTCTTGGTCTGAAATTCTGTTTCTTTTCTTTTCTACTTGTTTATATATTCCAATTAAGTTAGTTGTTACTTGACTGTGTTTTAGCCGTTTTTCATAGCAAGGTATTGAATATGGTGAACAGGAAATATCCAGGTTCAAGGGTGCAAAACCCCCAAATGAAACTCGATCTTCCTCTATTATGAATTACATCATGGGCGTAATGGGGGCAATAGAAAAGCAGGTCATGAGTGTGGAGGAAACCTAACTACTTGCACTGAGGGAATCTCCGGGCCTGTTGTATCGAGCGAAGTGTCAACTCTAATGTCCAACCAAAGATCCCCATATAAGGCGTACACAGATGCAAACGAAAAAGACAACAATGCTTCTATACCTTCCTCACCGTGTTTTCCGGACACTCAGCCACCTATGAAACGCCTAAAAACAACTAGTTCTAGCGTGGGACATTTCATTTTGGAACATCTGGGAGGGGGGGGAACGTTGTATAAGGAAAACTATTTCACAGAGCTCTGTCACCATAAAAAAGTCAACTAGACCACAGCATAAAAACTCGCCCTCATTAACTCAGGATTACTCTGTACACGCTCTGGCAGATATGGTGTAGCTTTCATTTAGTGAACTTACTGAGAGACTAAAACACATGGAAAGTACTGTTTTAACTTGTGTAGATTTGCTATGGCAGGTATACTCACCACCTGACAGCAGCCCCTGACAGGGGCTAAACAACCCAGCACCTTGTTGATGCCACCAGACCCCGTTCAGGGTGTTGTGAGAGCCGTCAATCGCTATCAGTAGTAGCTGGTGCATCCACTGTTCCATTACCTAAAATCTCATCAACTAGCTGCAGGGTCAATCCAACTCCCATGCCTCAACAGGCTCATGATTTTCTTGACAACATATCTCCCTCAATTTGTGATCCTTCTGTTATCCCCTCTTCAGTTATAAATCTTAATAAAGAACCAACTCGCTATAAGAAAATCCGACTCCCTGGAACTTCCCCCAGGAGCGACACCATCCTGGTTATCTTAGGAAATGCTCCTACTCTTGCCAGGTCAACACATGATTCCTGGGACTCACTTAGAAATCAATCCTTAAATTGGCTAAATGCCAGGGTGGGACTGGGTGTAAGGAGGGTCAAATGGGTTGGCAAGGGACGTAAATCATTTCAGGGAGACTATGTGGGGTCATCTTTCAAAATTCCAAAACTTGTTGAAACAATACTAGATAGAGCTAGTTCATTACTTTTGAATTCTCACCAAATTGCAGTCTTACCACTTGGGTTCTTCCATCAAACTCCCGCCTCAAACCATGTATATCAACATTCAGCAAAATTCGACCTGGTGCAGCCTTCCACTCCATCATATAACATTCCAACTCACAATAGGTTTGACGGACTGTCTACACTCAATGGAGTGGATTGACTGATGGCCGCCAACCGGACTAGAGGGGATTATGGCGAACACTCACATAAATCTTCCAACTACAACTTGTGTGCTCTAGCAGACATAATGGTTGATAGAGGTCCTCCATTTCCAACGACCAGTGTTAACCAGGTTTTTGGAGCCACATTGAAGGATTCAACAAATGCTAACTTAACAATTTCTACCACCACCATTCTATTTTGGAATGTGGCGGGGTTACGCAGTAAGCGTAATATGGACAAGTGGTTAACTTTTGTGTTGAGATTCCAAATTGTCTATCTACAAGACACCTGGTCTGCTGAACCGATACATTTGAATGGTTTTAAAACATTTCATACTCCAGCCATTCCTTCGATATGTGGCAGGCCTAAAGGTGGTCTAAGTGCCTACATGTCAAATGAATTAGTCTCTCCAAAAATTGCAGTGATATCTCTTAAAGCGTATTACCAAATTATTTCTCTCCAGATCTCACAATCAACAATGTTGGAGATAATAATAAACTTTTATAATAATGCTTGTAATAGAGACATAATATCTGCTTTACTTCAATTAGATACTGACTTTGAGTCATTGCATTCAAATGACGGGAGAGAATTGATCATTTTATGGGCCGTTGACTTCAATCTTTGACTTTGTCCCCTACCCTCTAACAAGGTTTGTAGTCTGGCCAGTCCTGATAAAGGCAACATTACCCATTTTCTAAATACAAGCTAAGGGGACATACTCAATGAGCTGCTTTCTAAAGATGATTTGACTTTTTGTAATGAACTAAGTAACACCCCTGTCAAAGTGAAGTGCACATTTAATGGGAGAGGGGAGAACAGTGTAATTGATTACTTGATGTTTCCCAAATGTTATTCTGCAACGGTCTCTAACTTTGTTACACACAACATCGCAATTACTGATCATTCCCCCCTGTGCATTTATCTGAACACCAACCTCATTATCCAACAGTTAAAACATTGAAATCTCCCATTTAGATGGGTGTGCCCTGAGATGGTCTATAATAAATCCCAACAAATTCCTAGAACAACTAATTATGAATCAGAGCATTTGCTTAGATGAGTCTGCTGGGGCAAATAAAGTTATTGATGCATTTAATCAAATTACTAAGGGAATTAAAGAAGGGCCTACCTCCAATCGGAAACACGTAGGAAAGGCAAACTGTGGCTGGTTTGATTCTGCTTGCACTAGGACCCATAAGAGTTTAAAAGCAGTCTTATGCAAAGAACCCAGGAATATAAAGGAAGTAAAGGAGTATAGACATGCCTATGGGCTTGCCACTAAACTCCGTAAAAAAGGCTTGAGAGAGGAGGCTTGGTAAAATTTCCATGAGTCATGCTTTAAGAAAGACAATACAGCCTTCTGGCGCATTATTAATTCCTTGTTTCTAAGGCAATCAGACAGGCACTGAATCGAGATTGCTATAACAGAAGCCGAATGGCTAGCCCATTTTTCCAATGTTTATTTAAATCAAGAGGAGGGTAATAAAGCAACCTGTTTGTGGTGCCTATAATGAACTTTTTTATAATGGTACTTCCTCATGTCCGGACTTATCCCAATTTTACTCTAGATGAGGTTACTCTTGCCTTAAAACAAGTAAAAGCAGCAAAGCCAGAGGCATTCTGATTTGTATAGATTCAACCCAGACCTCTGGGGCCCCCTCCTGACACTCCTTTTTAGAGCTCGCAGGATTTTTAAATACCTAGCCAGAATCCCTTATATTGCCCATATATAAGAAAGGCGATTGCAATAGCCTCAGCTTCCATCTGAGGCTTGGGGGAGGCCTCAAGCCTCAGATGGAAGCTTGAGGCACCGACGGAAAGTGCGGGGCCTCCTATAACCTGAGGAGAGTCCAGATGAGGTGAGGTCTATTCCCCTACCATTAAGGAATTCACAATAGTCAAAGTGAGTCGGAGGGTGAAAGTCCATGGTTGCTACAGGTTGTACCGTATTCAACCAGTTTTTACTTTACTTCTCTGGTGATGGTGGTGATTTCTTTATTCCACTACTAGGAGTGCAACTATTATAAGAGCAGAGGCCCTGATGAATGCCAAGGGATTGAATACCCATTAGGCAGAAACATGTTGGCCCATTTATAGGCAGATATATGTTACTGTCTCTTTTGCACTGTTCTGGTTTTTTAATTAGGAGGCGTGTCTTGTCCGTAGAATAAAGTTGTCAGAAGGAGGGAATTCCATCCTATTTTAAGTCACTATTTTTCCTGTTGCACTTGTTTACTCTACCATCAAAAGATCAGTCATCATGGACGGTTTGTTTATGTTGGTGGACCAAATCCCAAAACAGCAATAAGTTGCGGTGTTGTTTGTCCCAATGATTAGGGGACCAGCCCTTTAAGCACCAGGGTTTGGCCAAATTATAGGACTGATCATTGAGTCTTTTTGATGGAAACCCTATACCAATTGTTTTGGACTGGTTAGCCATTTACAAATAACTCGTGATGGACCGGTCTCTTCTATGCATGTAGTGTTCACCTTTCTTTACTCTTGCTTTCAGAAATACGCTGTCTATGTGATACATACACTCTGAGATCCTGAGGACTCGGTCGTGACAGTGCAGCTCTAATATTTAGCTGGTAGACCCCCTGTGTTTGGTGTGTTGTACATTTATAAGGCCAAGCATAGGACCACTGGTTTGTATGGGTCTGAGCTGTGGGGCTAAGTTAATGTCGAGTCATTACAGTTAGTAGAAAATGCCTACCTAAGGAATCTTCTTGCCCTTCCGAAATGTTGCTCCACCTTTATTTGGCACTCTGAACTGGGCATTCCCTACTTATCAGATTTGATAAAGATACAGTCTGTCCTACTCTGGCATAAGATCTGGTCATCTGATCTCAACTGAGCAATTGTAAATGCTTTAGATCTGCATCTGACCTAAAAAATCCCTGGCTAATGTACGTCCCTCATTTTTGTCTGATATTGGTCACCCTGAGTACTTTGTCCACCCAGAGACTCTGAAAATTATCTCCAGGAAACCATTAAAGTTAGAGTGCATATCATTGCTAGAGGAATCGAGGTTGTCAACTGAGTTAACAAAACCTTCTGTAATCAAGAATCAATGGATTCTGACTACACACGGTATGCAACCTTATTTAGAAAAGGTATTAAATGCGCAGCATAGATTTGTATTGACTAGCTTATGGCTGGACATTTTTCACCGCCTAACCAGCTTTCCCACTATAAATAACTGGTCACATGAATTAGTGAACTGCCCCTGTGATAATGCATCTAGGCAGAATATCATGCACATTGTTTTCTTCTGTAAGTTGTATTCATATTTGGTGACCTGTCTTATTAAGCCATTGTTAAGGGCTTTAAGATTTGTGCAATAGGCTATCTTTACTTGCATTCTCTTCCAAACGTGTACACATGTATTGTCTTGTCCCGGTTTTTATGGTCTGTTATTAGTCGGAGGGAGTTACTATAGACATAATATTGTTAGAAGGAATATGTATCTGTCTGTTTTATCTGAACCACACTTGTTTTTATGTCTTGCTTCATCTCTTATTTTGTTCTTGAATACTGTACATTTTTGTTGTTATTAGGATTCACCTTGTGATATTGAATAAAGCTTATTTTCGATTCGATTTTCGAACTGGCCTGTGGAATATGGGGATTACTATAGAATCTGGGCTCTGCTGCAGGGAGCAAAAAACAGTATCTTAACACAAATGTATTTGTATTCAATAAGTGAAGGACTAAATCAAGAGCAAAAGATAGGTGAATCTATCAAGCGTCGAAATACAATGACCTGGGAGGAGCAAATCGCTTCACTCAAGATAATTCAAAGCAATGCCTCTCTAAAACCTCTTCTCAATACACACCATTCTGCAAGTACAGAAATACACAAAAAGAGACATTTCAATCAGTAAACGAGAACCCCAAACTATAATTCCGAATTAACAGGCTGTTCTCTCTATAGTTAATGTTGTTTACTCATAGTAGCATGCCAATAAGAGAATAGCTGAAAGAGCTCGGTGATGATAGTTTTCGTTAATTTGTCATTTTGATGAATATCTAAAACGAAGAAAGTCATCCTGATGAACACAGATTCAAGAAACTTTATTTCAGAAAAGAGACAACATACATCTTGCACACAGAAACATTTGCCAAGACTGGTTCCACAAACACATTTTGTCAGAACGACTTTCTTTAGGTTTATTTTTTGTATAAAGCACATACAACTCAAATTTGTGAGCCAGAGTGGGTGGGATATGAGCATTTCATCAATGGGTCTGTGCGGGCCAGTTTCCCAAAAACTGGAATTGAAAGATTCCAATTCACCTGGTCTTGTTGAATAGTGATGGCACTACTAGCATCTGCCACTGTTCTCGTTGAGTACAAGCAGCACTACCGACATTGCTATGTGCCCTCCTCTCAAAGCACCCGGATAAAGATAGACACTGCCAAGGAGAAAGGGCCAGCATGGATCATTGAGGTGAAAGGCTGTCTCGAAGCCCCACTTTCAGGACCTGTGTTAGTACGGCAGCATTGTTTAGGCGGCCACACTCCTAATGCCATGTATTTATATTTTAGAATATCTCCACTATGTTTCAGTTCTACAAATGGGAAGTCGGGAAAGAGTTTTACTTTTGCTACCTTTGCAAATCTATAAGCATTAAGTAAGCTGTGTTTATCAAAACTCCTACAATCGCCACCCACTCTAACTTTCTTACAGAAAGCATTTCATTGTGCTCCCCACTTCGCCGAAACTGCCTGAGCCCTGGGCCATTAGGTTAAGGTGAAATAATGTCTCACTTGGTGGCAGAGCCTCATCCACCCTCTGGTATCTGCTAACATCATGCCGTATTGAAGGTAGTGATCGCAAAGACTGATGGCCATTTGCTTGAGAACCTAGAATGAAATGTCAGAAATCATAGAAGTTATATTCTTATCATTCCAATTCCAATATTAAGATGCAGCAAATGTAATCTGATCCACAATATATAACATAGTGGTTCTGATTTTGCATCTATAATCAGTATCAAATTCATGTCTACAGTCAATGAACCTGACTGAATCACAAAATAAAAGATATATTCTATTAAATTCTAATGAAAATGCAACATTGTGCACATGTGGCACTGTTTTAAGACAGGATGAATGTCAGAAACGAAAGAGCAAAAAAGCCATATAGACATTAGAAAACCACCCTGATTGTGTGCTAGAACATATTAAGAATACAGCAGTCTGACAAAACCTGACTATTCGTCTAAGGGAGTGTCCCTTCGTGAGTAGCTTTCAAATCAAAATTCCAGATCACCATTAATTCTAACACATTAAACATTCCAATTTATAGACGATTTCCTAGCTGCAAACCACTATTGAAAGCATTGTGCACATAATTTTTTAAATACTTGGATTCGGTAACTTTGAAAAAGTCCAAAAAAAACAACACAGTATTTCAATGATCAGTTTCAGTGTATGCAAAAAAAATCCTTTCTCAGGCCAACGATTTGATATACAAAGTCTGGTTGTGCGTGATCTTTCTTACTGCTTCGCTGCTATTCTGAAAACTACTGGTGGCTTCAATCAGTCCAGTTGCTCATAGGCAGGGTTGCACATTAGTAAACGAATCCCTAAGCCCCATCATCTGACCAAGTGTGAGGTTCCCTCTTGCTCTACCTGCCATTCCCAGCATTGCAGTACTTTTGCTCACCGAAGGTCAGGCAGGTGGATATGTGTGATGAGCGTTCATAGCAGGACTTGTCAATTGGCCTTCCACCACACCCACGAAGTCCTTCAGTCAGTTGGCAGAATGCAGTCTAGCCAACCTTTCACGAAAACTCTTAAGGCATTTGAGCCCAGATGTCTCTAAGAAAGGGGCATCTAAGCAAATTAATCCTCTCGTTGGCATTGTCTGTACTTCAGCAACATCCCAGCCTGAATCAGCACCTAGCCAAATTGTCTCAAAGACTATATCAACAAACCGATAAATTAAACAAAAGCAATTATTCCACAAAACATTTTGGGTTATTTTCCCATCATAGCCGAGTGAGTTTATTCGTTTTCAAGCACTGAAATCCTACTTTCTTATTCCTGATACATTAAACATCTAACCATTGCTAAGCCTCCATCCATCCTGCAGTCCATTCATACACCTGATTTTAGGAGACAGGTTTGTACATTTTCTTATCATGAAGTCTGATTCAGCATACACAGCACAACCTACCGCTTGTGGACGATGGATGGACGTTGTACTACCTGTTTAACCGCATGCGCGCTAGCGGTTTTCCCGCTGCGCGCTGAGTTTTTAAAAAACCCGCGGTTCATGACGAGCTCAGCTCGTCATGAGCATACGAGAGGCGTAACTCATGACGAGCTGAGCTCGTCATCCACCTTGAAGGGGTTAAATTTACCTGCTTTGGCAAAAAGAAACCAACAATCAACTACCATGTAAATAAAAACGTATTACATTCTATATTCCTTCATCTCCTGCACTTATACTAAACTGTGTGTTATAGCACTTGTTCAAATGAGTCCATCGCTTGTCACCATGCTACTGCCAATAATCCTGTCCCAACTTATTCTGTGCCTCACACTTCCTAATAACTCCGACTTAAATGGCCAACCTCAGTAACCACTATTATTCTACAACAAAAAACATACCTTCCCACTGGCTAATTAACAACTCTTCACTGCACTTTATGCCATGAACGAAAACCTATATGGTTCCTTAATAACACTCCTACTCCTACAGTCTTAAACATTGAATTTGCTTCATTTTCAAAGACACCCCTTAACAACAGCCAAGGTTGAGAACTGGGTACCCTTCTCAATAAGATGATCACAACCATCCCCACTTCCACACAAGCCACTGTTTCTCCTTTGATACTACTTTAATCAGTCATAGTCGCCTTCAAAGTGAACATTATATCTAAAGCCTCCAGCATGAATGAAAACATCTTTGATGAACTTCCTACATGGCTCAATCCATTACCACTATTTATTTCTATCTTTCTTCTTTGTGATATTTTGACACTCAAATGTCAACCACGGCTCAGATTTTTTCACAACTTCACTTGGATCTCTTGCTAACACTGTCCACATTACTGAGGGAAACCTCTAGACCTCATACATGCACCAGATACATACTTCAAACCCACTATTATCACAGTCACATCTGACCATGAATTAATATACATCATTCAACATTTCTTCAGTGCTCCTTCCCCATCGTAACCAAAAGGAAACACCCCCTCAAACTGCCTTCCAGTATTCCAGCACCCTATGTGCAATGCCCTCTCTCTAGTCCAATATAGCACGTCATTCGATAATTTTAATAGAATTGTGAAATAAGCCTATAATACACTATGGGGCATATGTATGAAAGTTTGGTTTTGCGATTCTCAACTAGCGAATTTTAGAGAATCGCTATTTGAGAATTGCAAAACAAGATGTATGTAGGATTAGCAAAATAATTTGCGAATCCTACATATTCCTTAATTGCGAATCGCAAAGTGCGATTCACAATTAAGGAAACCCTCCCCATTCATTCCTATGGGCCTAGAGGCCCATAGTAATGTATGAGAAGACATTCTCAATTTGCGATTCACAATTAGAGAATCGCAAATTGAGAATGCAATTTCAAGGGTGCCAGGGTGTCAAAAGGACACCCTGTTGCACCCCTGAAATAAGCATGGGTGCACATGTGGCGCAAATACATGCCCTAAGGGCATGTATGTGTGCCACACTGCACTGTGAAAAATGCAAAAAAGAGCATTTTTCAAAGAAATCACAAATTACCACCAACTTGAAGTTGGTGGTAAATTGCGATTCCTTAAGACCAAATTGCACTTTTTCTGTGGCTCTTACATTGCATTTAAGGAATCGCAATTTGCGATTCCTTAAAAGCAATCGCAAAATAGGGAATCGCTAATTTTGCGATTCCTTATTTTCGATGCAGTTTTTCATTGACACATGCCACTAAGCCCAATTGCGATTGCAAATGCCGAAATTCTGTGAATTTCGGCATTTGAGATCGCAATTTGGAATGATACATATGGCCCTGGATGTCCTAGCAACCCAGGGCCAGATGTATCAAAGGGTTGTACCCATTCTGTGTCTATGGGAAAATGTGTTCATACATATGGCCCCCTATCCCTACTGCCACCAACCTGGATATCACCTAGTATTCTAACTTCAAAACTGAACGTAGAGTGTCCTTAAAGCTATGTTACAGAACGTACATTCTCCTTCACACTCACTAATAAATGACTTTTCATAACAGCTAATGCTGGCTATTTTTTCTCAAAGCTGACTTCAACAATTAACCCTGGCTACACTACTGACTGGTCCTCCTACCCTTTGCAACCACCAACTCCAACCTCATTTAAAGATATACTCATACTTCGGCACAACATCCCTAACTATCTACTTCCAATAATTAAAGTGGACAACCTATCCTACGCTCTAGTGCATCATTTTAGTTCAGAGACCCCAAATCGTCTTGTCTTTCCATTCACAATTCTTCTCCACCAGACCTCTCTTTTCAAATGCACCTGGGTCACAACCATCTTGCATCAACATTGCACCAGGGTCATAACCAAATTGCATCAAGATAGATCCAAGCAGTGGTCTTACAGTGCCGTGTTCTACAGCACCCAAGGAAACCTACCCTGGATCCCTCATCTCCCTCTGTGGTCTTATACTTCAATTTCTTTTTCGATAGGATACTGGAGTGATTGGTTCTTCATTGCCTTACACTTTATATTTCCTGTACTTCATACCTCTCAGACTACTACTTCTAAGATACTCGAGATGCATAGAATACCCACATCTCTACCAGTTGGTGTCTCCTAAGACTCTATCCTAGGCACTTTGCTTTTTCCACACCTGCTCATGCTTGCCTATAATATGCTGAAAACACACAATTGTCTTTCGCACTTCCTACTTTTACACCCAAGCTCACGTCATGCATCACAAACTGCCATACTTTCATCTGACACTTAATAAATAGAGTGGTTTAAGGTGTATCCCCCTGCGGTAGAACAATACAAAGGTCATGATCCACTCGCACTACTACAAATGCCTGAACTATGGGTATGCGTGCTCTCCTCAAAAACCAGACCTATCTCCTTCCACAATGAGCCCATTGGCTCTCCCTTCTCCCACCTTTTTCTACCTGGCCTACTCTGTGTGTAATTTCATGGCCCTCAATGTTAGAGTTCCTCCTTGCCGTAAAGTTGAGTTTTCCAACCTTATTAGAGAGCATGAATAGATGCCCTCTTTCTTACCGAAACCTGGCCTAACAACTTCTCCGGGCTGATACTGCCATAACTATCCCACCTCTAAACTCTATCTCCCTTTGCGACTGCCCCAAGCAAGTGGGGAGTGGTATTGCTCTTATTCGCAGCTCACAATTCTCCCTTGATATTATTGATTTAGGCTCCTTTGACCAGCTAAACTCCTGTTCATATTGAATCTTAATTATACCACACATTTCTCTGATGCACGGATATACCGCTTTTGGGTCTGGCCTCCAATTTCGACTTTTCCTGAGTATCACCATTTTCAGTACATACATTACCCCTCTTGCCTCACATATTCAGTGTTATGGCTTCAACCGCATGTCATATATGGATGACATGAATTTATTGCCACTTGTCTCCTTCACTCCACCAGCTTCACTTTTTTCGTTGATTTCAAAATCCAGCTGGATGGACCTTTGTGCCCTAACATTACTGCTCTCAATCTTGCTCTTGTCCCTTTTGGTCTCCATCAACCGCCCCTATTCTCAACGTCTTTTTCTAGACATTGATCCTCCCATCCCTCTCACCTAGTCTTACTACTTCGCTAAAAATCTTTTTCAAATTTGTTACGTATTAGCAGGACAAGCATTCCGCTCTCTTAAGACCTTCGTCCAAAATTAACTCTACTAATCTTGCCGCTGCCATCGACTGCTTGCAACCTCACATTGGCATTGATATTTCCTCAAATCCAACTGAATATACTGTTTGGATATATTTTAGTCCTGGATTCCTTCGACCCTTTTGCCAGTCATAATGCAAATCTCTCTCTGCCCCTTGGTTCTTGAATTACCTTGGGTCACTTAAAAAGAACTGTAAAACTCTCTAGCATGCTGGGAGGCACGATTATAACTTGGAAGCTAAATTGGCATATGCCCTTGCTCTAAATATAAACAGGCAGCTAGTTAGAAAAGCAGAATAAACATTCTATGACTGTCTTATTGTAGGTGCTAACAATTCATTCTGTGAAATCTTTCCCTGTTTAGTGAACTATGTGAACCTGCAGCACTTACCAACACTCCTCTGATCAGCTCCACCCACTCTCATAATCGTTCACCATTACAATACTGAGACCATCTACAGATCGTTTATCCCTTCGGCAGCCACACATACCTCACATCCTCCTCAATCCTCTTCAGCTCAGCTCTTCTAATTTCTTCTCCTATCTTCTCTCATTTGACACCACTCTCTTTGGGCACGGGTTCTTCTTTCTCGGTGCTATAAAATCAGGGTGCTTTGATCCATGTCCCCCTTGCACCACTACCTTTGTCTCCGACATCATCTGTCTTGTGCTACAGGATCTTTGCAGTTTTTCACCTGCCATGGATAGGCATTAGCCCTCTTTCAAGCAAAAAACTACTGCTGATCTGACTTTTTTAAGAAATACAACACCATATCTCTTCTCTCTATACCTACTAAAATTCTCAGAAAGAATGTGAAACATCAAATCGCTTGCTTCATTGAAAGTAAGTCCTGTTGGAACGTATCCCAGTGTGGCTTCAGATCATCCCATGTTACTGAGATCGCTATTTTGGCTGTCTCAATAACATGAGGACCATTGTGAATGAGGGAGACTCTGCTGGCCTGATCATTTTGAACATCTCCTCAATCTTTGATACAGTCTCGTTAGACCTTTTATGTAGCACAAAATCAATTTTTCTTTGTAGGGGTGCATTATAATCACATGTGTAGGCTGAATCGGCATATAATCTTTTGTTGTGTAAACCTAAGTGTTAGGATTTTGTAACTTAATAACATGAATGTGATATGTTTAGACCAAAATGTAGGATACGTGAAGAATTACCGTGGTAAATCAAATTGACGAGCACAAAACATTAACTGAAATATTTGTTATGCAACTGACAATCATTTTTTTATTGAATGTGCTTAATAATCATGTCATTTTATATGTAGATGAAAATATTAACTGTATATGTATCAATTTCTATATAACTTTGTAAAGCTCATGTTCCATTTCTTTTATGTCAGCTGAATTTTGTAGGCCTGAAATGCATTTTCCCAGGAAGCTCTTGCTTAGACTTAATAGTTGAATTTAATGTACATTTGTGTTGCAGGTGGAAGAAGCGCCGTAGTTAGTTAGAATTATGTCTTTGTTTTAGGAGTTAGGCAAAGAGAGAAGAGGATACATTGGGAGTTAATGCCAATAAGGAGAACTGTTGTAATTTCTCACCAGAGAAGGCCTGGGCATCAAGGTCATCTTGTTACTGTTCTGAAGCATCACCGTCCTGTGGAAAACTACCTATGAGAATGCGGCCTGATCGGATTGGCTGACCTGGAAGGAATTATGGGAAGACACCTGTGATATTGGAGTATTGCAAGTAAGTAAATAGCCCCACTTCTTCTCTGCTTTTGGAGAGAGAGCCTCTTAGAAAGAGCTCTGTCTCAGTAGCTTTATGCTGCTCAACCCATTGAAGTGGAGAGACTTCTAAGGAAGAATCCACATGCTGACACCTTAACCATTCCTGCCTCAAAGAATGCTTAAATAGGAATGTTACACTAAAGGTAGTGTAGGGACAGATTAATGCATTATTTTCATCAACCCTCGAGGATCTTTTGCATCTTAATTCTTGAATTAATTGTCTTGTGCATGTTGTACCGTCTCAACCTTATTCGTAGATTTGAGTTTATGTTGGTTCCAATTTACTTGTACACCCTCATCTTGAGGTGTCTATATGTCCAGTTATTCTTGGCTTTGAAATAAATTAACTAACCTTAATTAGTAGTCTGTGATTATTATGGGCCTAGAGAACTGAAATTGAATTGTTTGTATTGTTAATGATTTCTCTTCACCCCACGCTCTCATGCTGAGAAAAAGTACCATTGACTTGAGGCTCTAGAGCAGATCTAGAACATAGGGGCCCGGCTCCTTCACCTTCTTATAACCAGTTTCTCTTCTATTGATATCTGCTGGGACGCCCTGGCTCACATCCTTTCTCTTTAACCACACTCAAGCAGTTTTTCTGTCATCTTTCACTTCCTCCTCGAATCAGATTCTATGAAGGGTTCATCAAGGCTTGTTCCTGAGTCCCACCCTTATCGATATCTACGTTACCTCTTTTGCCTCCCATATTTGGTGCTATGGTTTTAACCTCATGTCATATATGGATGACACACAAATAACTCATTCATGACTGCTGTTGTGGGATGCATGAACATCAACTCTCATGAGCTAAATAGGAAGGTTTTTGTTCTGTATGCTTCCCTTGCATTGATTTACAACCAACTAAAATTCCTTCACTGGTTACCCATTGTCAAAAGCTCCAACATTAAAGCTCTCAGCTTTTCTCATCAGCCCTTTAAAAGCTGTCCCAATTTTATTTAGGAGCAGGATCCAGTCCTAAATCCCCATATACATTCTGCATTTCTTCTTTCCAAATCCCATCTACCCTCCGTGGATTAAACGTGCTGCCCTTTGTTCTCTTGCATCACGGTCAAACAATGGAACTCCTTTCTTCCTAAGCTCTGTCAAATTGGCAACTATCTGTCTTACAAGACACATCTTTTTTTTTTTTTCTCTCTTTTTTTTTTTTGGTCCTCATTTTCCACCATGGTTCCAAGTGAAAAGGTCAAAAGAGGGCGAAATACTGTCACAGTATAAAACTGGCAGGGACTGTTGAGTATAGAATTCCATCGCCCATCAGCAATGTCGTTTCCTCGAAAGGCCCACACCACAGAAACCAAGACAAAAACAAGTGAAAAGTGCTGCCTTCGTACTCTAGACTCAAGCCAGAGTACAGACAAAGCAGGGAGATAAAACCACAGCAGCATAATCATTAGACCAAGGGGTAAAAAAAACAAAAAAAAAACCCGGCCAAATTACTGATCCCATTTCAGCAGGTACCAGAAAGCTCTTTTATCTCGGTTTCCAGCCCTAACCAAATCCATCTTTGACACCTGCAAGACAGAGGCACGCCAGACCACAAGGGAAGGTGGTGTAGATTGTTTCCATTTTTTACAGATTTACCTTCTGGCCAGTAAGATGGAATAAAAAAGAAGATTTTTGGCCAGACTCTGGGCCCCGTCCATAACTCCGAAGATTGCGAGGGGGAGATCGATTGAAATCTGAAAGCCCAATGAGGACGTAAGCAGAATACTTATTGAGTCCCAGAATGAAGACAAGAGGGGACACTCAAAGAACATATGAGCGTCAGAGGCAGCTATCATGCCACATCTGGCGGATGCCACTGGGGTGCCTTGAGAGAATTTTGTCAACCTAAGTGGAGAATAATAAGCTCTATGAAGCGTAAAGAGATGATTCCTCCGAAGCCAGACGGGCTTACCAATGTCCCACAATACCTTGAATGATGTACGCCACAGATTTTCCACATTGTGGCCGGAAAGGGAGGGACCCCACAACAAATCTGGCAGTTGGAATTTGCCATCAGCTTCTTCTTGGATTAAGTTACACCATAAAGAGACCTCCTTTTTGGACGGGGGTTTATCGAACAATAGGGACTCCAGATGACTGGCCCCACCTACCGGAAATGTATTCCTAAATGAAGTATGTGAGGAATATGAGTGGGCCCAGCTAACAATGTATTTAAATCTGGAAAAATGTGGCCCAACTTTATCCTTTAGGAATTCCCATGGTAGCAGACACCCTTCCACAAACAGGTCACCCCAAACCACCAACCCTGCATCTCTCAAAGGCACTGCTAGGCTATCTCCCAGCCACCCAGAACTCCCTGGTGCCCCCCACAATGGTGATCTGCTAGAAAAGTAACCCAGCTTTATGAAATTCCTCAATTTAGCCCAAGTTTTTGCCATCCCCTGCAATACCTTCAGTTTGATCTTCTTGAAGTATTTGGGATCACCAAATTTGAACAGGAAGCCGGACTGAGCGACTCCCTCCCTTTTAAGTAAGGCTGAAAACATGGTTCCAATACTAAAGTCTGTGGGCATCTTTAATAACATGCGAGCATGGGAAAACTGAAAAGCCCATGCATATATTTGCAGATCTGGAGCTGCTAAGCCTCCTTTCTCCCTGCGTCGCCTGAGTTTTTTCCAAGCGATCCTTGGTATACGTTTATCCCAAATAAAGGTGGTAAGCTCACCCTGTAATTTTGATAAAGATGGGGGTTCAAAATAAAGAGGGATAGTATTAAATAAAAAAGAAACTTTTGGTAAAATAGTCATCTTTATCAAATTAACTCTACGCAACATAGATAGTGGGAGTTGTGACCAGGATCGCATGAGCCTACGGCAATCTTTTGCAACGGCAGCAAAGTTAATTATAGTGATTTTGTTTATATCTTTAACAACATTTAGACCTAAGTAACGCAAACTTGGACTAGACTGCATGTCTGTCCCACAGTCATCGTCATTCCAAACCATCATCTCAGTTTTAGAGGCATTAACCTCATTTCCGGAGATTTCCCCGAAATCCAATGCCAACTTGATAACAGCTGGGAAAGCTGTACGTATATCAGAAGAGAAAATCAGGATATCATCGGCGTACAGGGCCACCTTCCTTTCCCATCCCCTATAATTAAAAGATGCAATGTTTACATCATCCCTCAGGCGTTGAGCGAAGGGTTCTATGTATAAATCAAATAGGAGAGGGGAAAGGGGGCAGCCCTGCCGCGTTCCCCTTGTGATGGTAAACGGGTCCGACAGTTCTCCATTCACCAACACACAAGCTGTGGGGGTCTGATAGAGTAATCTGACTGCTCGATGAAAACCAGCACCGATGTTAAATTTAGCCAAGACCCCCCAACAGGTATGACCAATTCACCCTGTCGAAGGCCTTGGTTGCGTCAAGCGTCAGAACAGCCAGAGGGAGGGAGTCAGTTGTTGCCATGTCAATAGCCCCTATCAGATCATATGTCAGTTCGTATAGTTGACGGCCCTTGACAAACCCCTTCTGATCTTGATGTAAGATATCAGGTGCAACTACGCCCAACCTCCTCTCCAAAACAGTAGCAAAGATTTTATAATCTACATTAAATATGGAAATTGGTCTAATATCAAGGTTATTGATGCGCTATATCAAGAAACAGGAGGTGGTAACCCTTCTTGAAGAATTTGATAAAATAAAATAGTAAGGAAGGGGACTATTGCTTGTTCCAGGACCCTGTAGATTTCAGCCGGAAGGCCATCGGGTCCAGCAGCCTTCCCCTTCTTACTGCTTAAGATAGCCGCCCTGACCTCCTCTTCCATAATAATGCTATCCAAAAAGGTATGTTGTTCAGAGGATAAAGAGGGGAGAGAAATCTCTCTCAGCCAATCCTCAATATGCTCCAGTTCAGTTTGTTTATCTTCATGATAGATGGTTTGGAAAAATTCTCGAAAGGTTCTTCTGATGTCGTCATCTGATGAGAATGTCACATTGTTACAAGTGATGGAATCTATGTTGTTACGGACCTGGTCAGTTTTTGCCTTCCAGGCTAATAGTTTCCCTGCCCCTTCCCCATATTGGAAATTGGCTATTTTGCTGGCTTGCCATTTCTCAAGAATTCGCAGGTTTAGAACTGAGCCCAGCTGTCCCTTTAGAGAGAGTAACTTGTTATGTAATGGCTTTATGACACTACCAGACGAAGCTGAATTCAGATCGATCTCAGCTTGAGTTTTAACTATCTCAGCTTCAATAGAAGCAACTTCTTCTCTATATAGTTTCCTCCGATATGAGACCTTGTTGGTAATTAGACCTCTTAAAACGGCTTTGAAAGATTCCCATACACTCCCAGAAGCTGCACAACCTATATTGTTACGCATAAAGCATTGAGCTTCAGTTATAAGAAAAGAGATATCATCTGACGACGAGAGTAACGAACGGTCAAATGTCCAAATTCTAGGGGAAACTTTAGGAAACCCAATAAGTTCCACTGATACGGCTGAGTGGTCGGAAAGATGGGAGGGAAGGTAACAGATACTCTTAACCGAACCCGCCAATTTCTGGCTAATTAAAATTAAGTCAATTCTTGACTGATGGTGATATTTATAATTACGGAAAGAGATACCCTGAAGTTGACCCGACCTAACTCTCCAAATGTCTGTATAGCCATATTGCTTCATGCAATTAAGCAGGAAGACCCTGGTTTTAGAGAGGGCTAGAGGCCAACTATTAAGGGTTTTATCAAGAGAAGGTTCCAAAACTATATTAAAGTCCCCCGCCAAGATGGTCGGTTCCGGGAAAGACAATAAGTCAGAAAATACGGATTCCAAGACCGATGGATCATCCTGATTAGGCCCATAGTATCCCAAGATCGTGATTTGTGCCCCGGCAATAATTACAGAGGCAATGACCCATCTGCCACCTGGGTCTACCAATTTAGAAACTAGCCTTGCTTTTAATGTTCTCTTAAAGATGATTGTCACACCCCTAATATTAATAGATTGCGATGTTGAAACACAGAAATCAATCCATCTATTTTTTTTTGCTAAAACTAGCATTTCGGTCTCAATAAGATGCGTCTCCTGGAGAACAATGACGTGCGCATCAGAGTCACGCAAAAACTGCATAATCTTGTCCCGTCTGGGTCTGGTGCGAAGGCCATTGACATTCCAGGAGAGAATTTTCAGACTATTCATGAGAGTCCGGACCCTCAACCATCAGACCCCTCATTTGAAAAAAAGCCAGCCATACCCTTCAAACTGTGACATTACTTCATTACAGAGAAGTTTCTTATCGCAAAAAATAACCAATACCAAGCAGAAAATGAGGAAATGTTTTATTTTTATCCCTTTCCCCACCCACTCTTTACCCCTGTGCCCTAAACTGCTCCCCCCACCCCCTCGGGAAACCCTTGCTCTATCTATCCGGATCAAGTCCAGAAGATAGTGCCCCTACCCGGAGCTCCCACCAGGCCTCTATATAGTAACAAGCATTGAAAATGCAATAGGTCTCGCTTTTGATTAAGTTAAAGCCATTTGATTTGCTAATAGTATTGTATAGCAAAGCAAATGGCTTTAACTTAATGAAAGGCGTGACCTATTGCATTTTTATTGCTTGTTCGCTTATGTCAGAGACATTGCTTTTATTTTCCCATGGTCTCACCAATTGCAAACAAGCAGCAAAACACTGTAAGCAGAGCACATGCTCTTTCGTGTCGGCCGGCCGAGGTTCTATCCACATAAGTGGCTCATGTCCTCCTCACAATGTAGCTGCACTTTCCGCGTGTACAATTAAATAGTGTTTCAGTTGCACCGTTCACATCAACAGATGTGATCCAATGTGGAGCAAACTGCATTCCCTCGCACCCCCCTCCTCCCCCACTGCACCCTGTGGAGGGACACTTCACTTTGTAGGCACTTTGTAACTGTACTGATGCCGATCTATACTGGCAGAAAAGTTGGCAAAATGAACGGGGCTGGATAACGCACCCCTCGACCCGCCGTCTCCTTCTGTTCATCTAAAAAGACCCTATCACCTTTTGAGTGCAAAGGACTCAGTATTTTTCAAACATTCAAACTAAGTACGTACGCTACCCTTGCACAGTCTACTTTACAGCAATGTCCGCTATACCACTGTATTAAAATATAGCTTGGCAAAAGCTTTAAAAACGTACGGTTCCAAGTGACTCACCGGTCAAAAAAGTCAAGTCGCAATGATAAACGCGCTATAAAGAACACACTCAGACGTTTCTGCCAGGGAGAAACTGTGGGTTCACTTGTAATCATTATGTGCATTTTAACGTTGCTATCCTCACATTTATTTAATTGACCTTCAGGCTAATAAGGAACCCGCGCATATATTTTTTGAAAAAGATATGTTTGGTTCAGAAGACGTCCGATGTTATCCTGGGACGATGCCTGGTAAAACATGACGACTCCCCCCTGTCGTGTGCGCAATAATTTATGATGAGCAATGGAGTGCCGTTAGAGGGCAGCAGAGAATTACAAACGGCTAAGAAGCCAAGTTAAAAACAAGGCATATTCGGCTGCCTCCGTGCAATAACAAGGACTTTAGGGGAGTGTTTGAATGTTTCCTCCCCTGGAAGCAGTTTCTTAGTCCAGCCCGCGGTGCTTCCCATTCTGGAACGCAAACACTTCGTCCTAGCAACGTGGCTGGAGCATTTCCGGGTCAGCAGAGGCGGCTGCTACAGGCAAGGGGTGCGCTGGGGACGCGGCGTCCGCTTCCACTCGGTTTCGGCGCATGGCTGTTGGGTGCCGTTTCATTTATGCTACCCAGGCCAGGCGATGCGGCGGAGATACGGGGAGTCACGACATAAGAGCCAGGTGAGTGGGGGGTGGCTGCGTGCATGTGTGTGCGCGCGCGTGTGTATATATATATATATATATATAAGCAGTGTGTGCCTGTGTGCGCATGCGTGAGTGAGGCTGTGAATGTGAGGCATGGGATCTGCACGCCGACGTGCGCGCCCTCGAGGGCAAATCGGAGACGCTCGTGCCTGTACGCCGTCTCACATTCCCCCAGACACGCTAACAAAAGGTCCATCGCTACGCTCGACCTAAAAACTAGAGATAGCAGAGTAAAATGAGGGTATACTAGTAGTTGGATACGCCCCCTGGCTAGGTATTTGAAGCGAAAAAAGCAAGAATTTATGTGTGGAGGCAGCTCACCCATCCCCAATTATACCGCTATTTCCGTGTGACTTATTTAAATGTATTATATACTTTTTTTCCCCTTTGTTTTTACCTTACACTCCTTATTTCCCTTTTTTTTTTTTTTTGGGACAGGAACATTTGAAAAATAGAAGGAACTTGCACAAGGAATTTGCACCTAGAAAAGCTTCAGGAAATACTAGTAACCTATAGTTTGTATCTAGCCGGAAGGCCCCTTGTCATTCCCCAGGGCCAATAACAACTCGTCTGCTGCCGGAACCAATCTAATATTATACATCTTGTTATTATGCATTCTTTTCAGCGCGGCGGGAAACATAAGTTGTGCAGTCACCCCTAGGTGTCTAAATGCATCTAGCCGTCTCCCAAACTCCCACTGTTTGTCTAAGGTAACCCTAGATAGGTCTGACCTGATCTGAAAGTTAAACCCCTTCCCAGACAAAGATTTCTGCCTCAAGGCTAGGTTAAGAATAGATTCCTCAAGGGTATACGTATGAAAGTTTACAAGGATCTTTCTGGGTCTGGCGCTTTGGGGGTTCTTTCTAAAAGGGTCCCTATGGATACGCTGGATATCGACAGCTAATTCCTCCTCTGATTGGTCAAGACTTAATGAATCCCTTAAGAGTGAGATAACATATTGTTTGATATCAGACCCCTCGCTCCCCTCAGGAACATAAGAATGCGAATATTGCTGTGCCTCGCATTGTTTTCCAACACTTCCATCCTTTCGGATAACATAAGGTCTTCTCTTTTGAGCTTAGTGATATCCTCCTTGGCCTGGTCTAAGTGCAAAGAAAGACCGGCCACAGTTTCTTCCAGTCCAACTGTTCTGGAAGTGAGGCCATCAATCTTATTCT
Organism: Lissotriton helveticus; assembly: GCF_964261635.1. Classification (NCBI taxonomy): domain Eukaryota; kingdom Metazoa; phylum Chordata; class Amphibia; order Caudata; family Salamandridae; genus Lissotriton; species Lissotriton helveticus. The sequence goes on from NC_136061.1 coordinate 539,430,835, forward strand.
CAAGGGATTCACTGAAATTTCTAATCTCCAACTGATTTGCCGTAGACGCGTCAAGGCCTTTTTTAATGTCGGTAGACAGGAAAGAAAACATGAGTTGTAGGGAGGCGGCCATTGAGCCAATATTGCCACCTTCTGTAATAGTGCTGGGAAGCATAGCCATACTTCCCTGTAGTATCTCTCCTTGTAGGCCCTGTGGCCATTGTAGCCCTTCCTCCGACCACCACTTCTGTAGCAATCCCGCTTGGTGTCTCACCATCTACCTCACCTAATTTCTCCAACATCAGAGGTATCTGTGAGGCTGATTGTGAGTGTAACATTGCGGGGACAAGATCTAATTACAGTCCACCCCCTTCTGCCGCCTCAGCTTCGTCCACAGAAGGTAGTACTTCCATAATACTGGATAGGGGAGTCTTAAGTTGTGGAAAGGGTGGGTCAAGATCCACGAAAGAGAAGGGGGGAACCAAGGGACCAGATACAGCTGTAACACGATCCTCTGAAAGATCTAACACTTGTGGTACAACTTTAAAGTATGACCGAAGGGATGGTGTAATCTTAGACCCAAGATTAACAGCTATGTTAAGACCATCAGCTGCCTTACCAGTTTTTGTACATTTTGCTTTGACCTCTGCGCACAGAAATGTGGAGGTTTTCTTTTTTACAGCACTCAGGTCGGGACTCGCACTTAGGTTTGGTCTCGGGGGAACTGCTTTAATGTTTAAGCCTGAAGCAGCAACGGTGTCAGAATTTCCAACCTCTCTAACGTCTTTTCTTTTAGGCCCACGCTTACCTCTCCTTCTCACAGGCAAAGATGGTAGAGGTGGCGACGCTAAAACAGAAGAAACAATAACCTCACCAGTCTGATTTGCGTTGTTGGTAAACTCATCCGGCCACCGCAGCGATGGTACCTTTACCACCTTCGTTGTTGCCAAGACTCTTCCAGTAACCGGGGATCCTGCAGTGAGGCTATGGACATCGTGGTGAAGACTTCGGAGCCGTCTACCTCTTCTAAGCTCCAGGGCGGCCAGGGACCAAAGCCGCAGACCCGATGGCAATTTCGGCGGTTTTGGAAGACTCATCAGCAGCAGCGACTGCTGGCCTTCAGGTACAAACAAACACGCCCCCTCTAAACACATAGAGAAGGAAGACAGATGGCGTCCTTACTGCGAAACGCGGAGAAAAACAAACAAGCGTATATGTTACGCCGAGGCCCCTTCAAGAGTCATAAAAATCATTTCCAATATCAGCCGGCAGTGCGATCTCCGAAGTTACATCTCTAGTGACCGAAGTGCTTGATAAACGGCCCTCAGTGGGAGCTCAAGCTCGGAGCACCGCGGCAGCTCAGCTCACTGCCGCCATGTTTCCCCCGCGACCCACCAAAAGTAAAAAGTTACAAGACACATCTTAAAACACAACTATTTCAGCTTCCATAACTGTTTACTCCACCTTCTCTAGGTTCCTCTGTTAGATCCCTGTTACAGCCTCAGGACATTCCTTGGGGTAGTAGCTGGCACTATATAAAATAGTATTCATGTATTCATTCATTTAAAAAAAATATAGAAAGGTCAAGGCTAGGTTATTAAAAACGTAACGGACATACTTATTGCCTATAAATATACATTAATCATCAAAATTCAGCTTTGTGGTGGGTAATATATTTCTGTTGACTAAGCTGAAAAATCATATGGCTGGGGATAAGCATAATGCGACATAAGAACAGTTTGGTGTTAAGAAGTATGACTGGAATGAATGAGACGTGTATAGTAAATATCCCCCTAACAACACAATTAGAAATGCAACTAAACTGATCTCCTGGAAGTGGTATAGAGGACAACATATCTTTTAGTAACTTTTTTGTACAGTGTTGATGGCTCATTGTTGGTAAATTTTGAATATGAAAGTGCATAACAATGGTAGAATAGAATTAGTGTATTTTTCAAAATAGCCACATTGTTGTGATTTAGCAAATTTTCTGAGTAAGTTCAAATTTTAATTGATACCTAGGTTAAATTAGTAAAATGAAACCACTGGTTTCTTAGTCTTAAAGGCATAGGGTTTCTTTTGATTCTGGAGGGATTTTCCAAATTGGTAAATTACCTGAGGTGAGAACTCTAGAGCCTATGCTTCAGGACGGAACACAGCAAACACAAGGAGATGATGGATGGAGCGCCGACACTTTTCACACACTCACCCCCAGTCACAGATCTGGGTTTAATCCATCATCAATCTTTAGGAAGGACATGAGGAACAGGAACATTAGTTCCATGAGGAACATGGCCGGGTCTGAACTGAGGTGGCGAAGTGAGCTAAAGAACACTGATGGATTCAACCCAGTTCTAATAGTGACTGGGTGTGAGTGCCTAAAAAGCTTCAGTGCCTTGTTTCATCTCCTTGTGTTTGCTTTGTTCGCCCTAAGTTGGGCGGGTACGCCCAAAGGTGGGTCCCTTGCTCTCTTTGCACCTGGATTGCACCTGGTTGATGAGCGGTGTTACCCCAAAACTGGTCCCAGGATGCTTGTTTCCGGTCCAAGGAAGACCTGGCTTGGCAGTTTGTGCTGGACTGTTCGCATGAGGAACAGGGTCAAGACTGATTTGCATATAGCTGGGTCTAAACTGGGGTGGAAAAATGAGCTAAAAAACAGTGATGGATTCAACCCAGATCTAATAGTGACTGAGGGTAAATGTTTGAAACGTTTTAGCGCTCCGTCCATCATCTCGGTGTGTGTGCTCAGGACAGAACACAGCAGATAACTTTACTAAGATATTGAGTATGTATAAAAATCTCTTTTGGTTGGATGGCCGCTCAGGTGCTTCACAGAAACATTCTCCAAAATATTTAAAATCACTTCGTAATAACATCTGCCTACTAGTTGGAATGTGCTACAGGGTTATCTAATCAGAAAATGGGTTCCCTGTGATATGTCAAGTGGTTCACTGTCAAATGTTCTTTGAGAAGGTTAACTTTGCTGATACAGGCCTAGTTCTGTCATAAATCTTTAGTTCAGTTTTACATCAACTTGCATTTTTGGCTTTGATCGATCACATGAATTTGAGAAAGAAAAATTTAACCATCAATTGCAGAGTTTTAAGTTGCATGAAGCCACAGTCTAGATGTGATCTGTGACCGAGCTCTTACATTACCCAAACAGATGGGATCACAATGACAAACAGCTTTCTATAAGAGCTACCTTTGCTTACACCTTTCATGGCTTGGCAGGAGCAGTCAGCCTAGCCCTAAAAACTATTTGTGGTTTCTTAGGTGGGGGGTAAAAATTGAATGAGCAAACAGTAATACGGTTAACGAAATAATAACTGTTGGAAATGGCCCTTTTTAGAGTGCTTTCCCTTGACTTTTTGCTTTTGTCCCTCTTGGCTAACCACTGATGTGATTATATATATAATGGCACGGGACGCCACACAGACAACTGGCACAGCCCAATCTGTGCTTAAAAGTAAATACTACCAGCTCGAAAGATTATATGAGCGGGAAACTAGGAAGTGGTGGGAGGCGACCTCACTGCAACACTATGTGGAGGTAAAGCGGGTCCCACGCGGTCTCCGCATTTATACAATTCCAGCTTACGAAAATCCGGATCCTGAACTACTTAGCCAGTGGGCTGAATTTACAGCACACTCCTCAGAAGGCATGCTGATACTTCTTATCAAGTTTGCTTGGAAAGATAGAGAGAAGGCACTACAGGACATCGATACACTGGAAAAAGAGATCGTGGAATTGACGGATCAGGGGCAATTAGACACAGAAAAAGAGTCTATGAAAAAAAGACTAACTGGCTATGAGAAAAAGATCCAACTGAGGAAACAACAGAAGTTTGAACGCGACGCTCGCGACTACGAGCAAGGAAGGATATTAACATTCGCACGCAAGTACGACGCACCATGCCGGGATCTGAGGGCAAGGCGACAAAGACCGCAGGTATCAAGAAAGACCTCAGAATCTGAAGTCACAAGCGCGGAGCAGTCGGAGGAAGAGAGAACAAGTGGTGGCCAAGAAACCGGGCCAAGATGCGAGCCTCCTTCTTTTCGCGAGGAATGCGACCTAATCCGCCAGATCTGGCTGAGGGATGGAAAAAAGCGCCCCCCGGACCAACCTACAAACGCAAGCGGAGACGCATCACAAGGCGCGGAGGGAGGAGACAGAGGGAGAGGCACCAGAAGGTTGAGGAACCGGCAGGTCAGGACCAAGAAGAACTAACAGAGGATTTGAATGTAATCAACCTCACTCACCGAAACCTCACAGTAAACGAAGAGAGTGTTCTAAAATTGGGGCTTACATTCTGCCCAACGGGCCGCTATGAATATGCGCAAACTCACATAGACTTGTTTCTATTTGTCCGGAAACTCAAGCTCTGGAAGTATTTTAAACAGAAGGCACTCAGAGAAGAAACTCCTGTTTTTCCAAGGGTGGATGGCACAACCCAACTGGATCCTACTGAGATGAGCATCAGTGATCTTGAGAGTATGGCTGTACTGGAGGACTTGCTAGAGGAAAGTGGTTCCCAGAGTGTCTCACCGATGGATGTAGTCGGGAGAGGCACATCTAAAGGCATAACCCAAATAGGCGAATACAGTGCCTTCAAGCCGACCTCTCGCTTTCTACCCCAAACACTGACTGATGCAGTGGATGTTTTCTCGGAAGCAGTTAGCCACGACTTGCAAGAGTTGTCCAAATTGGAAGAATCCCAGAAAGGGAGTATCAAGTGGAATCTCTCATTTAAACAGAGAGAAGCTATCTCCAATCTCGAGCAAGATGACTCAATAGTGATAAAGCCTTCGGATAAAGGCGGAAACGTGGTTATCCAGAGTCGTGAAAACTATTGTAAAGAAGCCCTACGTCAACTACAGGACCGCGACAACTACGTACCAGCAACGGAACAGGAATATCATGAAAGCATACATAAATATCATTCCCTCATTGAAAACTGGTATAGGAAGGGAATACTTGGAAGGGAGGAATACCTATTCTTGCAGAATAAACAGCCGAGACTACCTATTTTTTACCACCTCCCAAAAATACATAAGGATGCCACACAACCACCAGGGAGACCAATTGTGTCATCCATTGGTGGACTGACCGAGAAGATGTCGAAATTTATTGACTTCTTTTTGGCCCCATGGGTAGCTCAGTTGAGCTCCTATATCGACGACCTTTTTCTTATTTGGAGAGGGCGGAGTCTTCGGCAATGGAATACATAAGGGTCCTCAACCAAAACAATCTGAATCTGCAATTTACGTACCACATGAGCAAGAAAGAGGTTAGCTTCCTAGACTTGAGAGTTTTCGTTGACTCTGGCACTATCCAAACCGCTCTCTTTAGAAAAGAGACGGCAGGAAATTCCGTCCTACATGGACGAAGCAGCCATCCAGCCTCCCTAGTTAAGAGTATCCCCTAGGGGGAACTGCTGAGGATAAAGCGCAACAGTTCCCTGGAGAAAGATTTTACGGAGGCCGCGCATAGAAGCGTGAAACGCTTCAAATCACGCGGTTACTCTGGTACAACACTCCAACAAGCTGAAGAGAAGGCGAAAACAATTGATAGGAAATCCCTGTTGTCTGATAAAAGGATCGAAACAACTAAAGGTGGCAGTGGCATCATTAGATTGATAACAAACTATTCGGTGGCAGCGAATAGAGTCCGAGCCATTATGTCCAAAAACTGGGGAATTCTTAAATCTGATCCCGTAATAGGTAAAGATTTACAAAAACACCCAATGATAACATTTAGAAAAACAAGATCATTGAAGGACAGGCTGGTCACAAGCCACCTATCAAAAGAAAGACCTAGAGGAGATCTTCATGCCATGCATGGGTCATACCCATGTGGAAAATGCAAGGCATGTAGCAACAGCCAGAGGGTACTTGCCTATCATGTGCCGCACAAGAACTCCAAGATAAAGATCAGCAAGTATATCACTTGCTCAACTACATTTGTGGTTTACTGTCTAACATGCCCCTGCGGACTTCGGTACGTGGGGAGCACTATTAAGGCAGTAAAACTAAGAGTCTTGGAGCACCAACGGGCCATTGTGAACCAGGATGAGAGTTATCCTATGGCCCGACATTTCGCCTCTCATCACAATAGTGATAGGACCCTACTTAGCTTCTTTAGTTTGGACTGTGTCCCACAAGACATAAGAGGAGGGGACCTGAAACGGAAGCTTAGACGGTTGGAGTCGCGATACATCGTAGACCTCCAAACCAAGTCACCTGGAGGTCTCAATGCAGGGGAGGAACTGTTATCAAACCTATAAGTAACTGAAATTGACAGCAAATGGGTTGAGTAGTGTCACTGCCTGAGAATGTATTTGTCTTCATGAATAATTTAAGAAATGTTGTTGGTAGCTGGATTATGATGACTTGAATGTTATAGAGCTAATTTAACAGTGTGGTGTAGGGATTATGGAAATATATGATTTACAGTTCACTTAGTGGGCCATTCAGGCCGTTATGAATTTTAATTAAATACAATTAGCTCTTTGTAAACCTTCTTTACCAACAGGAATATAGGAAACCAGTGCAATGCGAAATAGGTTGACTTTACGAAATTCCGTTTTCTTAACTTGAGAACCCCAAAGAATTAGCCCATCCAGGGCGAAATTGTTATTATCAGATTAATCAATTTTTGTTGATCTGCTTGATGTTTATTACTTGTTGACCGGTATGAACATTGCCTTATTATGATTCTTCTACTAATCTGAGTAATTTACCATTTAAAGATGGCGCTCATGAATTGAGGGAAACTGTCCGTTTTTCATTTCAATGGTTATGCCTTATTTTAACTTCCGCCTTGCCGTCGCCAGCTGACACTGACGAAGGCAAGGGCTGAAACGCGTCTGTTTGTTTGAATTTTTGCGCAATAAACTGAAAATCAAGTTTAACCTGCTATGAGTGCTGATTCCTGTTGGTTTTTGGAACTGCGGAGCTCTAATATATATATATAATAAGTGAAGCCCCACTACTGCATATGGATCGTCAGCACGCAGCACTCTGGGACTGGTAGTCCCGAATACAAAGGCGAGCAGAGACAATCTCCTGCAGGTGAGCCCGCCGCCACTTGGTAGGAGGAGCTTGAACTATATATTGGAGGGAGCTTACACTGTGTACGAACTACGGCATCTTGATGAAGGCACAAGCCGAAACCGGTCATGCCGATTGTTCTGAATAAAGAGAATCTGCCAAGAATCCCGCTGTGTCCCCCGTGATCTTCTTAAAGAAGGAGTGTTTGAATTTATATATATATATATATATATATATATATATATATATATATATATATATATATATATATACTAGCCTGACCACTTTCTTTGAGTGCTTTGACACTGTCATTCTGTGTCTAAGTGCTGTGCTTCTCACATACATACTGTTGATTGGTGTACACATGATTGGCTGATTCGAGTTAGCTGTAAGTCCCTTGTCCAGTTGTAAGACATATACCTAGGGTATATACCACAAATGCTACTCCTTGGGTCTGCAGCACAGATTGTGCCACCCACGGAGGTAGCTCTTCAAACGTAGCACAGGTTTACCATGACGGGCCTGAGTGTGTAGGTTACTGTTACTCAGCTTGTTATTTACAAGCTATTTGCCAAAGTTCTGCATATCTTTTGCTACATCTGAGCACTCCTTGGTGGCGGGGTGTAGTGTAGGGAAGGTGTAAGACATGTGCATGTGTATGCTACATGCCCTAGTAGTGAACAACACCGGATGGTGTGTTCGGTACTGTGAGGCCTGCTTCTCACATTGATTAACACAAGGGATCTGTGGAAAGGATATTGAGCAGTATTTCCTACGTGCAGAAAAGTAGAAGTATGGTGTTTAATATCGACAGATTAGTAATGGCAAAACCTCTCTGGTGGTGAGAGTGGATTTGACATTAGTAATGTGAAAATGCCATTTTGGGAAAGTGGGCATTTCTATGCTCCTGGCTCACTGTGTGCCAATCAGCCTGTCTCCAATCCACATCTGGGTGCTGGGGGACAGCCACATCTGTGCATTCCTGAAAGACGGCCATACACGAGGGACACTCAAGGGAAACTCCAGACCTCTGACTCTGAGGGGCTTTGTGGGACGGATAAGATGGAGTGGAATTAGTATGGATAAGAGGGGGTGGAATTGGCAGCTGCATTCCAAGTAGCAGGGTCCTGGCCCCACTAAATATATTGATCAAGCCTCCCACAGTAGGATGGCAGACTGGACTGAATTTAGAGGGTGCGAGTGGAAGTTCTCGTCGGTTGGGACAAGGACCGTCCTGACGTATGCAGTAATCACACACACTGTGTAGAGGAGTGTGTTCATAAAGATCAGTGGCCCACCTAGGGTGCTGTAGCATGAGGAGTTCAATGAGTGCTGGGGAAGTTTGCTGAGCCTGAGGGTCCCAAGCTTGCAACCGGAAACCTGTGCTAGTCTGCACTTTATAGCTCTAATTCTGGTTCATGCTTCAGTAACAACACAGGCTCACTGCAAAATTCTTAAACAGTGTATATTAATGTTTTTCATTTCTAGGTTCCTCAGAGTTGCATGAAATATAGCGATTTATATTGTAAGGTGAATGTACTAAAATGCTTTTTAAAGCAGTGCATTCACCAGGGGCTACAAAGGATTGGACAAAGAGTAGTAATATTATGTTTATTCATTGATCTTTAGTAATGAGTATATGCCAATGCAGAAGAATAGTGTGCGTTGAATAACTGTGCTTCGAATTATGTTTCAAGGATATAATGTGCACACATTTAATATGTCTTTTAATAAACAAGTGCAGTCTTTAGGGGTGTTTGCGAATAGGGGCCCTGTAACAAAAACCACTTGTCCCTTTTGTGCGATGTCATGCGGTGACAAATTATGGCAGCAATATCATTGTATAAGATCTCTAAAATACCATTTCTGATTATGCCAGGGCTCCTTCCATAGTAGGGTTTGAATACTAACTATTACCTTATGCTGCCACGTTCCGCAGATCTACATACAGGGGCTGAAGGTAATTGTAAGAAACAGTTACTGGGCTGAAATGCCGTTTTGAGTATGTGCAAAATTACTAACTTGCATGTTTTAAGGGTTTTCACCTGCTCTTCTCTAAAAATGTTCCCATGCTGAAACAGGTTGGATTTTTTACTCCTGAAAATGGCAGACATAATACTTCTTCCGAGGTTGGGTAAAAGTGGATGGAGGAAAAGGGAACTTGCAAACACTCAGATTTTCGCATGAGCAACTCTACACCTACATATTTGCTCATGCTTAAATGCAGTTCACAAATATTTTCTAGGAGTAATATTTCTTGGCCTACTTCTGTAAAGTCTTGTGAATTAACAACAGTTATATATTTGCACATAATCAAAGGATGTGGGTGCACCTTATTTCATAACTTGGCCCCTAATTTGGTCTGGCATTAATAATGACCGTCTGTGTTTATTAAAATATTGTCTCTCCCCCTCTCTCTCCATGAGGGGATTCCTCACATCCACAGGCCAACAAATACAACATGTACAGTTGATAAGTGACCACCTCCAAGCATTGCTAAGATCATCCAAAGTGGCTATAATAAAATTTACAGTGCACACATCATCAAAGGAGTATGTATCGAAGTGCAACACATTTATTGATGGGGAAGAAAAGAGAATAGCACTGACAAGTTGCAAGTTAGAAATGGTACAAATAACAAGCAGCAAGCAGCGAGAAGAACACTAAAGATAACAGTGACTCATTACACTCTGACCCAATAAATATTCAGAGGAAGGTAGAGGAGGATGAAAAAAAGGAATGGGCCAAAGGAGGATGTGTGCAAACAAAAGGAGGGGTTATGGACAGGGCCCAATGGGAAGATATGCCTGCCTTCAGCAATGCTTCCTTCCATCACACACCTTTTTCAAGGTCCCTCACATTTTGGCCGAGATGGCATGATCAGACTATTTTCCCTATGTTGGTAAAACTCCAAGTTCCGCCAAATAGCAGAAAGACTTTGCAGACAATGCACTGTTTGTGCACAATACAATACTGTAAAGGACACACCAAATGCACTTGGTCATTTCCCACTTCCCCACGGACAATTTGAAAGCCTCCAGATGGACTTCATGGACATGCCCCTCACTCACATGTACAAATATGTTTTGGTAATAGTGTGTATGTTCAGCAAGTGGACAGAAGAGTATCCGACCAAGAATTGTGATGCACAGAATGGGGCCAAATGCCTTCTGAAAGAACTCATTCCGCGATTTGGAATTCCATCCCTCCTAAGCTCAGATAATGACCCTGCGTTCATCTCCCATGTGATAGGGGAACTATGAAAGGGGCTTGAGGTCACACAGAAATTACAGCGTGTGTGGTGGAGAGGAAGAACGGGGTGTTGAAGAATAAGATTGGAAAAATGTGCGCATCAACTGAACTTTCATGGGTAGATGCACTACCACTAGCCCTGCTGGCAATGAGAAGCACGCCAGATAGGGTAACAAAGCTCAGCCCCCCACTAAATAGTATTTGGCCGCCCTATGAACATTGTTGGCCATATGTCCACAGCTCCACTATCAATAACAGATGACATGCTTTTATGTTATTGCAAGAAATTAACAGAGACCTTACGTTATCTTCACCGCCAGGTTCTGCAGGCTCTTCTAGAAGCAGCAACTCCAACGCCACATGACCTGCAGCCTGGTGATTGGATCTGGGTAATGGCCCACACCCGACGGCACTGCCTCCAGCCAAGGTGGAAGGGACCACACCAGATCATCCTGACTAGAGCAACAGCAGTCAAATGCCAAGGGCTGACATGCTGGATTCACCGCTTGCACGCCAAGAAAGAAGAAGGGCCAGACAGCATATAATTAGCTCGACCAGCACCACCATTGACATCTGAGGCTCCTCTCAGGTACAACCTTCGATCCACCACGCAAGACAAGACCAACGGGAAATAAGAGGCAGATACCTGTTCGGGGCAGGCTAGGCCTCCAACAGAAGACAGAAGACACCAGTAGCAGTCACCTACTGCGCACGATAAGTCCTGGCCTCTAAGTATCACTCCTCCTCCAAAGACATCTGTCTGCCTTCCAAGAGAATGCCAACAGTCATGTGCTAGTAACCTCTGACAGTACACCATCAAGGCACCAACATTTTCTTCTAAATGGTTAACTGGCGTCTGCACGAATAGACCCCTAGGAGGTGCAGAGCTCGCTAGTTAGAGTTGCTGGTGATGCTCCAATTAGGCACATAGTGGTGCATCACCCGCTAGTTAGATATCAAGGACAAGGCTTTGGAACATGAAAGAACTTAATTGAACACTTGCTTAAGGGTATGCAACGACCTAAGTAGACCACAATTAGGACAAATGCCAGCAACAAGATCTGGAAGGCTTAGATCTATACATGTGAGGGTAGAAGAGTCACAACTAGTAATTCATATAAGGTTAATGTGTCCTGGAATAAAATTAAATAGTGTGCTGGAACTAACTGTGCCAAATCATCCGCTATTGAGTGCGTTAAGAGACCTAATCTTGCAAGACATCTCGTCCCCCACTTTTGGACATCGAACAACAGCACAAGATATCCCAGACATACGACTTGACATTTTGGATTGTGTGATTTATGCAGTAGAAGAGATCGGATCTGGTCTAATCAAAGACATTAACTGAACAAGTGAAAGAAAGGAACAATGCCAAGTTCAGAAGAATGGACTGAAAATAGCCATCAGTGTTAGGAGCAATATTGATACCAGTCCCAGGGATAATAGTGACTGCGCTGATAATAATATTTGAAAAAGACATTGAAATACCGATCCTCAATGGCCTGCAAGGAGGTGAGGGGTTAGAAGATAGTGATTTGGTATCAGATGGAGCAATGTAGAAGCCATCTTTCTTGTATGATACCAAATGCTGTAAGCTTTTAGGCCCTGCTAAGTTGACATAAAAAGCAGTGCACAAATGCTTGTACTTTTCCATTTGCTTCAGAGACACAGGTTTTGTAACACAAGGTTTGATCAAGTATAATACATAACAGGGAAGATGCTCACGTAGACACAGCCATTTCAGCATAGCACATTTTGCAATATGTCTGGTCCTTTCTATTATGTTGCAATTATTAACTGGAAAAGCACCAGACTTATATCTTACATTACAGTGGAAAGTCCCCGAAGCTGCCCACTTGGGTCACGTGGTCAGCAACAGTATGGTACAGACCTTACATGGTATACGACTGTTTCAGACCCTTGCTAATTGGTCAAATGACTAGGGCTTAATTTGTGCTACGTATGTGATGATGCCGCATCCTTTGTGGTTTTGCCCTATAAAAGCTGTCACCAATGTCACATCTTTGGGCATTCAGTACTTATATTGTCTGTCTCCGTACTGCACATAATTTTGCATTATTTGTTGTTCTGCAATAAATCTTGCTAACAGTTGTGCTGACAGAGACTTGTGTTATTGTATTATTCCTTATTATTTCTATTTCAGCTTCTACAGTGTGTCGTGTCCGAAGAGGGTCTGGGGGACGTTTGATGAGTCTGCAGGACCTGAGTCGAAGCCTGGTCTGTCTACAACCTCCAGATCGGGAGGACAACAATGTCTGAAATTACAGTCTTGGCTCAGTCTGAGGTCGCTGGTTTCCTCTCCCCAGACCCACGTCCCAACGTACTCTGTTCTTGGTAACATCGTGACTGGACCCAAGGGGTTTCACTGTGCCTTGTGAGCACCCACGGCTTGCTGCCTGAAGCAACTGCGGCTCACACCTCTGCCTCGGAGGAAACATTTCACCAACCTAGAAGTGTGCCAGCTTTCGGTGTCACAGTCTATTGCCTACAGGGGGATACTGTTCCTGCACTTGTGAAGGCGCCGCTAGGTGCCTTGATGGCCTAATATGGATGAACGAAACCAAGTAACTGTTTCCTTCCACTTTAGGTGGTGCTGATGACCTAATCAAAGTGTCTCCAGCGGGTGAAACGTGTATCGTTGGCTGTTGTAATTTGAGTGGCTGAGGGACAGGGTCTTGAGGTGTGGTCAAAACCTGTGATTTCTTGACCATTACAAATTGTATGGGTATGCGATATTTGGAAATGTTGTGTTTGATGCTAATGTAATAGATGGAAAGTGGAATACCTCTGAACAAGCCTGCATATATGTACAATTGTTTTGATATGGGAGGGCTAGCTTGGATGGTGAATACCTCTGGAAACTATGCACATGGGTTTATATCGCTTTCGAGGCTGAAGGAAAAATGGAACAAGTGAATTCCTATCACGGGTATATATATATGTTTATGCTGTTCTGCTGCTAATAGAAGAGTTCGACAATTGTATATAACTGTAAAGCACATATCCAAAGTGTATGTCATTTTGATTTAAATGTGTGTGTAATACAAAGACCAGTGTTTTAAACATACAGTGTGTAGTCTTTTTGATATGTACTCAGTGTGTTGCGAGGGCACTTCTGTGCCAATACTTTACACTTTGACCCTGAGGATAAGCCTGACTGATCTGTGCCAAGCTAGTAAAGAGTGAGCACAGGTTATCTGACAAGTGTATCATCCTCATCCTATCTACATGGGGAGTTCTGTCTGGCTTTGGTGCATCCCAGTCAGCCAGTAATGCTGGATCAACAATAACCATGTTTACATAAACCAATAAAATTGTAAAAAAAATGTAGCAAATATTGAAACAAATAGTGAATAAAAGTATGGTGGAGGAAAACGAGATCAAATAAAATACCAAGGCCACAATGTCTAATTTTAGTCAATAGAAAAGTACAAACAAAAAAAGCCTTCAGGCCTCCCCTTAGTAATGGCACTAAATAAGCTTCTGAAGAAAAATAAGAACTTCCACTACTCTCTAATGTCACTCCAAAAAAATAACCCATTGAGCTGGCATCCATAATTAACAGAAGGGGCATAAGTTGCCTAGACTGTGGTAAAAATAGGCCCACTCAGAACCAGATAGCAGGGGTAGACATTACCAGGCCAGTTGTGATCCCGTTTTTGTCACGGATTTCTTTAAAGCATTAGTAGGGACAAACAATCGGCCATGGGCATTTATCTATTTTAACTACGTTTCTCTCAACGCCTGAAGGAGCGATAACTTAACACACTCACCCTGGCTGAAAAATTACCACTATTTCTCCTTAACTTGAAAACTCAAAAAAGGATTATTTCTATTTCTGAATTTTTATGCTTTTCAGGCCAAATTACATAAAATCACTAAACCAATGACTACCACCAGATTGTGGATAATATGTGGGTGAGGACCCAACAATATATAATCAAATAGTAGGGAGGAGGATTTGAAGTCCATTCAGTTCCCCATTGCAAAGTCTAGTAATCAGAAATGAGAATGGACACTTGTAGCTGTGAGACCAATGGTTGTGATTGAACACCCTCATAAACACTGGTGGTTAATTGCGGTGTATCTCTGTTTTCCGCCCCACACTCAGCGTTATGGCATAGTCATCGAGTGTTCAATAACGTGCTGTATGCCTGCCTTGCCCAAGGCAACCTCTGGTCTGAATAGCAGTGTCTAGAAATTCGAGAGACACCTCCAGAGGGTAGGTAAAGGAAAGTGGTAAATGAGAAAAAGAAAAACTTTGTGCTCTTATTAAAAAACAATATTTCTCCTAATAGAAAATTTTTAATGAGAACAGGAGATGTATTGTTAGATAAAATTGTTGGATACCTTGGTCAATCAGGTTACTAGATTGCCCAGTATCGTTTAGTTAATGGTCGACATGTTTCAGCTCTCTATGGCCCAGCCGGGTCTGTAGAGCTTTCGTCAGGACGAAACAATATATAATACTCACACCATTTGTGTAGTTATCGATATAGTGTGTACCACTAGTCAACACTTTGTTAAGAACGTTATTGGGGTTCCTAAAGGCAAAAGAACATACATAGAAAAGATATAATCTCTGCTGTTAATATTCTAAAACAACAACAATATATGGTCTATTCAGTTTTTAATTGCAAAACTAACTTCATAATACGCTTCTGTTCAGGCATATTAAGCGTTAAAAAAGGAGGAACAACATGTAGGGACATACTGGGATTCAGCTATTATTGGGGCGATGTGTGTTATCGTTTAGCTATTGTGTCGGGCGTCAAGCAATCATACGATGTAAGATGTAGCTGACAGTCCATACACTATAACTCGGGACGTGGAAGCAGCATTGTGTACATTGGTCAAAGGGTTACTATACATTGCCTAGCGAGTTGATAGCAACTACAAAATTACTCGACATATTTGCGAAAAAATGTGATCATTACAATACGGTGCACCCGCTAGGTACATGTATACCATGCAATATCGAAAGTATCAACCTATGATTGAGGGGGCATTGCTAAATCACGTGGTGTTTTACCAAAGCAAGTCAAAAGAGTCGGCGTTTTTTTATTTTAAAAAAGAGATTACCTTGACCCAGATGCTTGCTATCTTCCTCAGGGCGCGTGGAAAGGCAATATTTCCGAGCTGTGAATGAGTAACAACATAATTTCTCACTTGCGGATCACTTATGCCTTAATCGTGTTGTGACTGTTTTTACTATTGATGAATATTCTTGGCTGACTAATAGCCCTGTGTTCTTTTATCCTTCCCTTTGTACTTTGCACATCACTCTCTGGGCAGGCACCTGAGGCGGAAAGCCGGGTGACCTGAGTTTATTTTAAAATTGTTCCGCTTTCCCCCTACCTCTGCCACCTTCTCTGTTGGCGCCGCGCTGCCCTGCCTGCGGTCTCCCCAGCCTCCTGACGGCTCAGCTGGCTGCTAGGGGTTTTCCTCGGGACCCGCAGATGCGCGTTTTGGTGGCGGCCATATTTGGGGTAGGCAGACAGTCGGGCGGCAGTCTAGTGGCGCAGTCCTGCCACGGACGGCCAGCTCCGCCTTAAAACTAAGTTCACTTCCCTCCGCGCAGCGGACGCGCGCTGCGGAGGCGCCTAAGGAGCGCCGAAGGAAAGCCCGTCTGCGCCCGTCAGCGTCCCGGAGGCATCCGGGCGTCCTGCAAGTAAGATGCTAACCTACTCCAAAGACGCCCTTATCTCCCTTTACTCCCCACCCACTTCCTGCACTAAAGTGTTTCCTAAACCTTCACGCTCCAATATCAGATGCCCGGGTTGTGGCTGGTTACCGGACCTAAGTCGGATTGCCTCCCTCACCCCCCCCTTCCGTCAGCACCAGCTGCCTGCTGCTGAATACTAGATCTCTAGCCAAGCACGCGCTTGATATTTCCAATCTCCTTACAGATTCGAAAGCTGACTGCCTGTTTTTGACAGAGACCTGGCTGGGAGAGGGCTCCGGTCCGGATATAGCCACCGCCATCCCCCTGAGCCACGTGATTTATAGGGCAGATAGAGCCAGCGGGAAGGGGGGTGGAGTAGCTCTCATCATTAATAAACATACCGCCTGTACTATCCTTCCTTCTGACAAAATCCATGGGAGCGAAACACTGGCCTTCTCCCTATCTCTATCCCCCCAGCAGTCCTGTATAGGACTGCTGGTCTATAGGCCTCCTGGCCCTATAGGCACCTTCTTTGAAGATCTCCACTCTATGATTTCCTCTCTAGGCCTGAGATCGAACCATTGCTTGCTCCTTGGCGACTTTAATTTTCATTTAGATAAATCAGATGACCCTCATAGTATTAAGCTCAATGACATCACTTTATCCTTAGGATTGGTCCCCTACCTCCAGTCCCCCACCCATTTTAAAGGTCATATATTAGATCAAGTCTTTTCAACCGTCACGGCCCTTGCCCCGGTCCTCTGGTCTGACCATTACCTGGCAGAATTTAAAATCCCTTCCTTTATAAAGAACTCTGATTGTGGACATAGGGACAAGGTGCTGTCCTCTAGAGCCTTTCACCGAGTCTCACCAGCAATGATACTGAGGGAGCTTGAGATCCATCCTTGCAGGCTATCTGGCTCGCTGAATATGGACCTCGACCTCCTACAGGGCTGGCTGACCCAACGCTTCTCTGACCTTGCCCCTCCTACACCCGCCAAGACATCTTTGGTAAAATCCTCTGCCCCCTGGTTCTCTTCGGCCCTGGCAGACAAACGCCGGCAGTGCAAAATAGCCGAAAGGAAGTGGCGCCAACACTACGACGCCAGCTGCAAGGATTCATACAGATCTCAGATTAGAGACTACCATCGCGACATCATTGCCAATAAAAAATTATATCTGGCCAGCCGTATTGAGGAGGCCACAAACTCCTGTAAAGAAATTTTTAGGATTGTCAAGGACTTTATTTCCCCCTCCTGGACGAACCCCAAAATCATGCACTCCGAATCCTGGATTACTAAGCTGGCTGCCTTCTTTGCTGACAAAATAAAAAATATCCAGCTATCCTTTGATGTCCCCAACATGATTCATACTTCCTCTCCCGTTTCTCTGGTTCCGTCATCTCCTACGTCAGAACCTTCCCTCTGTAACTTCCCGGATATGTCTTTGCAGACGTCACTGGACCTTCTAATTAAGCTGAAATCTGGTTCTCCCCGGGACCCTTGCCCTGCCAAAACCCTCGCCCAACTAGCCCCCACCCTCAACCATCTCATCAACCCGATCCTCAACCTCTCACTGAGCACAGGGGAAGTCCCCCAGCCTTGGAAACATGCGCTGATCCTACCACTATTAAAGAAATCCAATCTGAATCCGGACTTGCACGCCAATTACCGACCCATCTCCCTTTTGCCTGCCCTCGCGAAAGTGGTTGAAAAGCATGTCCACACTGCTTTGTCCCACTTTCTTGAGGCCAATGATATTCTTCACACATCCCAGTCAGGCTTTCGCTCTAACCTGAGCACTGAAACTGCTCTGCTCGAGGTCACCGAAGTGATTAAGTCCACCTTGGCTAAGGGAGGGAAAGTCATGTTGGTGATGATTGATCTCTCTGCGGCCTTCTACACCGTCCCCCACAACCTCCTCCTTGCAAGACTCTGGGAGGTGGGTTTGAGAGGGACGGTGTTCAACTGGTTCCGTTCTTTCCTCTCTAACCGTCAACAAACTATCTGGGCCCCACCTTTTTCCGCCGCGATGCCACCTCTGGAGGTCGGAGTTCCGCAGGGCTCAATCTTGAGCCCTTCACTCTTTAACATTTACATGACCCCTTTGGCGGCACTCGCGGAGGGTTTTGGGGCCCAGATCGTATCGTACGCTGACGATACACAGCTCCTGTTCACCTGTGATAAGGACCACGACTTTGACGGAACTTCTATACGGGACTGCCTCGGGGCGGTGTTTGACTGGTTCAACCGACACTGCCTCAAGTGCAATTCCGAAAAGTCGGAGGTCCTCTTCTTCGGCTGCCCGGCCGATCCCAGGTGGAAGGAGTGGTGGCCGGCCGCTATGTTTCCACCTGACAGTGACTCAGGGTCGGCGAGGAATCTGGGTATCCAGGTCGACAACTGCCTCTCTCTTAAGGGACAAGTGTCGGCCTGGCCGGTAGATGCTTCGCGATCTTAAAGATGCTGAGAAAGTTTCTGCCCCTCCTATCCATCGAACACAGAAGGACCACTGTGCAGGCCCTGATTGGCTCTCGCCTGGACTACGCCAACATTCTGTACCTTGGCCTCCCGGACTATCTTATATCGCGTTTGCAGATAGTACAGAATTCGGCAGCCCGAGCCATCTTTGGCCTTAACAGAAGGGCCAGAGCGACGGAGCTCCTCAGAACCCTCCACTGGCTGCCTGTTAAGAAGCGGATCGCTTTCAAGGCCTTGACCATCGCCTTTAAAGCCCTGCATGGTCTTGGCGCCCGCTACCTTCGAAAGTGGATCACGTTTTATCTTCCATCGAGATCCCTTCGCTCGTCGTCTCAAGCTAGGGCAGTCACCCCTAGGATTCATCGAGCTCGCATCGGCGGCCGCGCCTTTAAACATCTGGCGCCCCAACTGTGGAACGATCTTCCTCTTGCGCTCAGGTCCTGTTCCCATCTCCTGACATTCAGGAAGGACTTGAAAACCTGGTTGTTTCAGCAATAAATCTCTTTCATCTCTGGTCTTTTCTCTGGACCTACACTGCCTGGTTTTTCTTCTGCTCTTTTCCTCGACTTGTGAGGCTCCAACAGCGCCGGGACACTCCTCGGAGTAGCCGGGCGCTATAGAAGCACCCTTTTAACATAACATTAACATTACTTTGTGATGTTGTGGAGAGAAGTCAATCGTGACCGCCATTCTTACCCGCATGTTACAGTATTCCCGACGTCTAGTGCTGACTCTGCCCCTGGGTAGGCGGAGGCCGTTTCCTTTTCCTCTTTTGAAGTTACAAGAAAATAAGAGGAAGTAGAAAGAGGACTAGAGTTGTGTTAGGTCTGCACAGAGAAAGGACTACGTAAAATAGCGTCACCGTAGTGTTTATAATTACTGTTATTAAATACTTTATTACTGTCTCCACTGTACATGGTGTGTTAAAATCTATTTTAAGTATATTACAGTGGGTATTCATGTGTGTGGTATTCATATTGTAATCTAACTGGAACATAAGATAGCGATATACTGACACAGCTGTGTGCATCAAGTTGTCTTATTGTATAGACTACATCATGGTGTCTTATTGTATATTAATGTGAGAACTGATGCCACGGTATATCATCAATTAAACCTGTGATATGGGTTTGGAGGCGGTTCACCCACCTCTGTTCCTTTTCGAAAAGTATTTTCTCAGCGTTCAGCGCTTTATTATTTAACATCTCTAGTACTGTCCATCTCAATTCTTCACAGGTGTGACCTACTTCTACAAAGTGACTGCACAGTTTGGTAGTATTTTTCTTAAGCCTGATGTTGCTTTTGTGCTCTCCTATTCTTAACTTGACTTTTCTGCAAGTCATGCCCACATACTTCTTCTGGCATGGACAGCTCACTAGGTATACTACATGGGTCGAATTACAGTTTGTGTGCTGTCTTTGGGTCCACAGAAGCGTTTCTGTCAATTGTATTGTCTTGGTAGTGTCCGTGAGTTTGCACACTACACAGGTTCCACAGGGGTAGTGTCCAGTGATTGGCAGCATGTTGATATTTCTGTCCATTGTGATCACTGTTCTTTTTTGTGGCCGTGTGTGTACTAAAGTGTCTTTAAAGTTCTTTGTACGTTTGTTGGCAAACCTCGGTTTTGGCCAATTGAACTTGCCCGATATAATCATTCCCCAGTTTTTCTTGACAAGTTTTTGGACCTCATAGGTTGCTGGGCAATAAGTTGTCACACATGTAGTTAGGTCCTTTATAGGTTCTTTGTGGTGGCTCTGAAGGAGGCATTCTCTATGCTGGAATCTTGCTCGTTTTTGGCATTTGGAAACAGTAGCGGCCGTGTAGTCTCTCGCTCGTAGTTTTTGACTGAGTTCTTGCGCTTGTATTTTGTAATCGCTGTTTTTGCTGCAATTACGTTTTAACCTAAGAAATTGGCTGTAGGGGAGGTTATCCTGCAACGGCTTGGGGTGGTAGCTCTTGTAGGACAGTAAACTGTTTTTGGCTGTAGGTTTCGTGAAAGTTTTCGTTTCTAATTTCCCTTGTTCAGAGAAGATGGTCAGGTCTAAGAAATCTATTCGTTGGTTATTTGAGGTGAAAGTAAATTTCAGCCATCTGTCCCTTCCATTCAGCCAGTGTATGAATTCAGTCAGGCCCATCTTCTCTGAACAAGGGAAAACTTTCACGAAACCTACAGCCAAAAACAGTTTACTGTCCTACAAGAGCTACCACCCCAAGCCGTTGCGGGATAACCTCCCCTACAGCCAATTTCTTAGGTTAAAACGTAATTGCAGCAAAAACAGCGATTACAAAATACAAGCGCAAGAACTCAGTCAAAAACTACGAGCGAGAGACTACACGGCCGCTACTGCTTCCAAATGCCAAAAACGAGCAAGATTCCAGCATAGAGAATGCCTCCTTCAGAGCCACCACAAAGAACCTATAAAGGACCTAACTACATGTGTGACAACCTATTGCCCAGCAACCTATGAGGTCCAAAAACTTGTCAAGAAAAACTGGGGAATGATTATATCGGGCAAGTTCAATTGGCCAAAACCGAGGTTTGCCAACAAACGTACAAAGAACTTTAAAGACACTTTAGTACACACACGGCCACAAAAAAGAACAGTGATCACAATGGACAGAAATATCAACATGCTGCCAATCACTCGACACTACCCCTGTGGAACCTGTGTAGTGTGCAAACTCACGGACACTACCAAGACAATACAATTGACAGAAACGCTTCTGAGGACCCAAAGACAGCACATAAACTGTAATTCGACCCATGTAGTATACCTAGTGAGCTGTCCATGCCAGAAGAAGTATGTGGGCATGACTTGCAGAAAAGTCAAGTTAAGAATAGGAGAGCACAAAAGCAACATCAGGCTTAAGAAAAATACTACCAAACTGTGCAGTCACTTTGTAGAAGTAGGTCACACCTGTGAAGAATTGAGATGGACAGTACTAGAGATGTTAAATATTAAAGCGCTGAACGCTGAGAAAATACTTTTCGAAAAGGAACAGAGGTGGGTGAACCGCCTCCAAACCCATATCACAGGTTTAAATGATGATATACCGTGGCATCAGTTCTCACAATAATATACAATAAGACACCATGATGTAGTCTATACAATAAGACAACTTGATGCACACGGCTGTGTCAGTATATCGCTATCTTATGTTCCAGTTAGATTACGATATGAATACCACACACATGAATACCCACTGTAATTTAATTAAAATAGATTTTAACACACCATGTACAGTGGAGACAGTAATGAAGTATTTAATAACAGTAATTATAAACACTACGGTGACGCTGTTTTACGTAGTCCTTTCTCTGTGCAGACCTAACACAACTCTAGTCCTCTTTCTACTTCCTCTTATTTTCTTGTAACTTCAAAAGAGGAAAAGGAAACGGCCTCCGCCTACCCTGGGGCAGAGCCAGCACTAGACATCGGGAATACTGTAACATGCGGGTAAGAATGGAGGTCACGATTGACTTCTCTCCACAACATCACAAAGTAAGTGATCCGCAAGTGAGAAATTATGTTGTTACTCATTCACAGCTCGGAAATATTGCCTTTCCACGCGCCCTGAGGAAGATAGCAAGCATCTGGGTCAAGGTAATCTCTTTTTTAAAATAAAAAAACGCCGACTCTTTTGACTTGCTTTGGTAAAACACCACGTGATTTAGCAATGCCCCCTCAATCATAGGTTGATACTTTCGATATTGCATGGTATACATGTACCTAGCGGGTGCACCGTATTGTAATGATCACATTTTTTCGCAAATATGTCGAGTAATTTTGTAGTTGCTATCAACTCGCTAGGCAATGTATAGTAACCTTTTGACCAATGTACACAATGCTGCTTCCACGTCCCGAGTTATAGTGTATGGACTGTCAGCTACATCTTACATCGTATGTTTGCTTGACGCCCGACACAATAGCTAAACGATAACACACATCGCCCCAATAATAGCTGAATCCCAGTATGTCCCTACATGTTGTTCCTCCTTTTTTAACGCTTAATATGCCTGAACAGAAGCGTATTATGAAGTTAGTTTTGCAATTAAAAACTGAATAGACCATATATTGTTGTTGTTTTAGAATATTAACAACAAAGATGATATCTTTTCTATGTATGTTCTTTTGCCTTTAGGAACCCCAATAACGTTCTTAACAAAGTGTTGACTAGTGGTACACACTATACCGATAACTACACAAATGGTGTGAGTATTTTATATTGTTTTGTCCTGACGAAAGCTCTACAGACCCGGCTGGGCCATAGAGAGCTGAAACATGTCGACCATTAACTAAACGATACTGGGCAATCTAGTAACCTGATTGACCAAGGTATCCAACAATTTTATCTAACAATACATCTCCTGTTCTCATTAAAAATTTTCTATTAGGAGAAATATTGTTTTTTAATAAGAGCACAAAGTTTTTCTTTTTCTCATTTACCACTTTCCTTTACCTTCCCTCTGGAGGTGTCTCTCGAATTTCTAGACACTGCTATTCAGACCAGAGGTTGCCTTGGGCAAGGCAGGCATACAGCACGTTATTGAACACTCGATGACTATGCCATAACGCTGAGTGTGGGGCGGAAAACAGAGATACACCGCAATTACCCACCAGTGTTTATGAGGGTGTTCAATCACAACCATTGGTCTCACAGCTACAAGTGTCCATTCTCCTTTCTGATTACTAGACCCAACAATATATCCTATAAGGTGTTTTGATTACACTGATTTACCTGAGTGATGATCTTGCACTCTGATGATATATATGTTGGGCCACATAACAATCTCGCGGATGAAAACGGGATTTAGAAAGCAAGGATGACCCTCTCTATTGATGGTTATTAATGATGGTTTGAGAGACAGAGGGTTCCAACCTAATTGCATGCTCCTCACTCATTCAAGTGTTGACTTAGATGATATTTTATGGTCATGTTTTTACTTTTCTTTGCATGCAACGGGCTACGGCATAGCTGTGAGCTTGTAACGTGGAAGCCTAAACCATGGTGGAAACATAAACCATGGACATCATTTCTCATGGGAGAAAAGTTACCCTGCTGCACGAGCACATAATTTCCATTTATGTAGCTGGACAGGTTCACTTGTACATCTAAAGAGAGTTTCAATGTGTTGCTCATTCATAATGTGTGGCCTCTCAGTGTCAGTGCTAGCACCACAGCAAGAGGGGAACGGATGGCACTACTCCTGAAGCCAGGACAGCGGATCGCTAAATTAAGTCATCTATAAATCCAAAAATATATAGATATTTGGAACAAACCACGTAGATTGGATTGGGGGGGGCACACATTTAGCCCACAGGTTTCCTCTATTCTGCTTTGCTCTTCTGATGTGTTTGAGTGGGTGTTGGTTTGGACTCTAACCATATAATCCAATTCTCAAAGAACCGTGTTGAAACTAGTGGAGGTGATCACACGATAAACTTCTTCGTTTTTAATCCTAGCCAATACATAGAAAACTATGTGCATTATGCATTGCTAGCTTATCTTGTAAAAATTATATATTGCAAAACACTGGCAGTTTCAAAACATGGTGCGGTGCTAAGATTAAGTACCACTTGTTCAGTTAAGAATGACGTTTCTGATTTAGAATATATTTTTTTTATAATCCGATTGCACGAATAGATTTCCTTTTGCAAAGCTTACAGCACTTATCCACATGACCTTTCTTTGAATATGCAATATATATGCACACAATACAAGGAAACATTAGTTCCTGACTCTTATGTTAATACCATTACATTTACTCTTACACGCTCTTGAGTTCCACTCACTCAAAGGAATTACTAGCTGCGCTCAAATCTCATTGAAGTACCCCATTTAAAAATGTGTTATCGTTGGAAAAACGCCAAATGCGTCACTCCCCTGCTCTCCATCACTCAGAAAACATTCCTTCCTATACAAAATCCAGTGCCTTTAGTAGCCAATCATGTCATAGAAAATAATAGGAAACAGAAACTGAGGCATAATGTCTATTGCCATACAGTCGTTTTTTCGAGTTGATAAAACCTGAATGCCTTTCAGCATCAAAACGAAAAAAATGCATGATTTCCATTCTTAAGTGAAAGGGCAAGAGGGCACAATCGTGCCACAAGAGGCATAATGATAAACTTGAGAAAGGAAGGGACAGTAAAAACCGTGATGTTGTAAAACTAATAGTGTTTGGTAGGAGGGAGCAAGGAAGTCACAAGATGAAAGCCTGAAAAAAATAGAAAGGAGGTTTAACCACTCCTAAAATCTCTCTCACACCCAAAAATTAAAAAATATATTATTGAATATCATGGTTTGAGATGTTACATTGTTGTGGATTTTATGTGCTTCATTTCGATCAAATGACACCCGTGCCGTTACCAATGGCTAAGACTACCTCAGTATCCAAGCAATTTTTCAGAGATTTTTACTATGCTTAGTACTAAGAAACATTCTCAGAAGGCTTTACACCCAGTGGCCCAGGGAGCCCTCAATCCTCCCAGGCTGTACTTACATATGCTAATATTAGCTCCATGTGCACTATTTCCAACTAAGAATCAAAATCCTTTACTAGCTCTCGACATCCTGACTTTAAACCTGTCTTATCCTCGCTTAAAGGTGCCACCAATGAACTCATTTATGTTGGTCTTTACTCTGCGCTTACTCTTGACTCCAGACCGTCCACTTTACAGTTACATTTAAGCTATCTTGATAACTCTAGCTTGTTGTTGCCTTCACTAGAAATCATTAGTTGGAGAACCTGACCAGGATGACAATGGCTAAGTTTTGTAACAAAATGTCTTCTATCGAAAGAGATCTTTTATTAAGTTGGTCCTATTTGGGTCTGTACATGTGTGTTGCAGCATGTGGATGGCAGGGAAACTGTTCTCGTGGTGAGAGACCCCCAACACCTGCCAACCAGTTTAAGGCACTGCATGCAACAAGATGGGGAACACACACAGTCAGAATTTGTAACCTGCTTAGTGGAGTGAAATTAATTCACATGGGTCTGAGTTCTTGTTTATCTTTGCTCTGGATGTGTCTTCCAGATCGGATATCTAATGCTTTGTCTTATGTGTAGACATGACTGGGGTGTGTTATATGTTATGTGTAGACACGACTGGGGTGTGTTATATGAGCATCTGAATGTTGAGGGGCTACCATCATGGAACCTTCTAAGAGTAGCTAGGGCATGAGTGAACCTGTGATGTAATCATGGAACATATCTCTGTCTTACACAGACCAGAAAACTGAAATATTTGAGAAATAGGCATATTGGCCGATAACTGTGAGACACAATTTACTGCTGGAACTATTTATTGCACAGTATGCATTTTACACACACAATGGTTATAGCAACATACATTTTTAGGCTGGACTGCAAGTGTATTCGTCCAACAGTGGACCCTATTATATGTGCATTTGCACTGCACAAAGTAAAATGTCCATAAACTAGATAGGGTATTCAGCCTTCATTAGAGCTGGTAATGCTGACGGGTCTGATTGGTTTATAATGACAGATGAATCTAACCCAAAAATGTAATACTGCTTAAAGGTTTGAAGGATTAAAAAGGAACCTAGGCAGTCATACATTACACAGAATATTTGTCAGTTCCAGAATAAATAGAATGCTATATACTGAAGCATCGGTGTCAACAGCAAATCTTTATGAACTGCTATGTGAAATCATTCACTGAATATTAATGTTTCTGCCCATCCTTTATTGCAGTAATTATGTGGACTGAAGGCACTATGTGATAAATCGTAATAATGTTTCTTTAACGGCATTTACTATGGTTTAATTCATTTCCAGCTGTTCCGTGAATTCTGGAGCATTTAGCTGGAAGATATGAATAATCTTGTATCAATAGGAAAGTGATACTCCCTCTCCTGTAGTACATATTCACCGTCATTGTGCTTGAATGGTGCTTAAAAAGGGGAAGCAGCATTATGAATATAAATATTATGCAACATACCAGTGAACATATGGTAACATGAAACTGAGGCACAGCACACTGTCACACAAAACTCTCAATGTGTTCATACAATTTCAAAATATATGCAGAATAATATACATTAGCAAACTGTTCAAGAAAGCAAGTCAAAAAAATTCTAAGGCTCTCCAAATTAGTATGCATTCCAATTATTGATGTTGTTGCAAAAACCCGAGAAACGTAGATCATGTTTTATGAAAATTAGATGTTTAAGCGTAGCCATTTGACATCTTTTCAATGTAGAAAGACAGCAAGGCGTTATGAATTGGAGAGACTTGAGAATGCTACATCTCTCTGTTAGGGTCTCATCCACCTCACACGCCTTCCCGTAAAAATGTAAATGTATGTGTCTTGTAAAGCGCACTGCTGCCCTGAGGCGTCGTGGCGCTGTAGACCGCTGGGGAACCCATCCTGGCTATCCCTGTGAGATGGTCCCTACTGGGTATCTCCAAGGTTAAACCCGGCATCCCCGGCGAATGTGGGGGGCCGTTGTAGAGATGAGGCAAGCAAATGCCCAGAGTTGCCGAGTGTGATCCCTGGTTAGAGTAGGCACCGAGGCGAGAATTATCGAGTCCGCTGACCCTGGTCCACGACCCTGTCGTGTCAGGAATTGAACCCTGGTCCCGGGCCGTTCTCTGCTTCTGGGTCTGCCGCCTCTAACCAGTGAGCCACACCACTCCACAGCAGATGCCTGATAAATGAAGAGGATTTCATATAGCTGGTGCATTATTGACACATGACATCTTCCCTTCATGAGACAAAATGTTTCAATCGCCATCCAATTTAGTGGCTTATGGCAATAGAAGTGCAATAAGTGAACCCATACCAACTGAATGCATCTGGCGCACTCTAAAAAATGTAATGTAGATGTCAAACTTGCCCTGGCTTGTGGACGCAGGAAACCAAGCTACATCTGACTGAAGAGCCACATGTAGGGCGAAACTGTTATTGGAATGCTTGTGTTCCGGTTCAGGGAGGATCTGGCCTGGCAGATCAGGCTGGAGTGTTCCGACTGGAGCAAGGTTAAGACTGATTTCCATATGGTTGGATCCAACCTGTCAGCGGTGGCACCTATGCAATGGCAGAAGATTGTCGCCCCCCCCCCTGCCAGCAGCCTCAAAAGTTGAAAAAGAAAACTATAATAAACTAGGTTTATTATCGTTTTATTTTTAAAGTTCTAATTGCCAAGTCTTGGGGGCGGGGTGATGGGGTGTTGTGTCCCATGGCGGAGTGCGGGCTCGAACACTGCCTTGAGACATTACTTTTGTTGACCTACTACATTTCCCAGGCTCCTAAGCGGATGCGCGCGGCGGAAGAGGCAGGTGACGTCATCACGCAAGACTTCATGAGGAAGCCGGGAACTGTGGAGCGCCGCCGTTGATTCTACTTTCTTCGAGGAAGATTACGGTAGGGGTGTTCGCACCGACTCTAAGTTTATTCCTGTGATGATCGAGTGTCCGTTGCCAATCTGGTTCCAGATCCTTGTGGGTTTTCGTTTCGAGGGCATTACCGAAGGTGCCTTAACCTGATGTCTGTTTGTTTCCTCCTGACTCCGTGAGGGGAAGTTCCGATCTTCCACCTTGGGAGAGTAGTTTCCTCATTGGCGTCTGAGTGCCTCTCTACTGTGGGGAATATTTTGTGACTTTGTTGGCTGTGCTCACCTCCAGGCGCAGCAGTTTACGTTACAAGTAACCTTGTACTTTGTTTGCTGGGCTCACCTCCAGGCGCAGCAGTTTACGTTACGAGTAACCTTGTACTTTGTTTGCTGGGCTCACCTCCGGCACGGAATGGGGAACAGTGGGTAACTCTCTGCGTTAAGAGAGTCGAGGTGTCTTTTGATACTGCACTCACGTTCAGACACTTAGGAGGAGACCTTTGAGCGTCTCTCTGCCGTAAGAGAGCACTCGTGACTTTGATCTACTGTGCTGGCCTGCGGGCACTGTAGGAGTATCCTTGTGGTGCTCCCTGATTTTCATTGAAGCTATTTCATGTTATAGGGTGAGTTTAACCCGTTGCGCAATCCTTTGACTTGGATATTCAAATGACTTATTGCGCAATTTATGTCTCTTTGCAACAGGGGAACTTGAGCTTTGCCTGTCAGGCTGTTTTTCCCAAGCCCCCACCTGTTGAAGTCTATTGCATTTATACTTTTGGTATGTAGTGACGATGCCTTTTTATTTACAGGGACATGTCATTGATCTGTTGATAACATTATAACCTAGAGTTCTTTGTATTTTAGAATTGAACGTTCTTTGCATCTCCAGATTGCCAGGCAAAGCATCATCATTTTCCTTTACAGGTATTGCATCTTATTTGTGTATGTACAGAAGATAGCCTGTAGCAATTGTCATCTACGTATAAGAGGTCATATTGTATGGACTTGAGTCATAGTGCCTTGTTCTCGTTTCAGCTCTCTCTCCCTGCCGTCCCCATCCTGCCCTTCCCTTTTTTTATCCCTCACTTGACCACTCCTTTGAGTCTGTGGTAATTCAGACCTAGGGGCTGTCTAGTGGTGGAACCCATTGAGCATCGTACGATCCTGAGGACACACGGACCTGACATGGGGATGACAGTCACGGAGGGGCAGCAGTTGCACTGCTGTCAGTGCGCATGTGGATTTGGCAGCCCATCGTAGGCCGGCCAAACCGACATGCGCACTGAGCTGTCTCCAACCTGAGCTGCGTTGCCGGGTTGGAGACAGCAGACACAGGCTCCCAGTCTCTCTGGGAGTGTACATCCAGGCCGCTGTGGCCAATCCTGATGCTGCTCTCATATCGAGAGCAGCCTCAGAATTGGCCGTTGGGGAGTCTGGGAGCCTGTGTGGAGCCAGAGAGGAGCAGAAGAGCGGCGGGTGGCAGGTAAGTTATTTTTTAATCTTTTTTTAATGTATCTTCGACGTCGGCGTTGATTCCCACTACACTACCCCTCCACCCTGCCACTCTGCTGTGACACCAGCTGCTAAAGCATGCTGTGCAAAAAACGCAACGGACTGGAATGTGGCCCTGAGCAAATACCAGTGGCTGGGATTAATTCAAGCATTCCACTTATCACTTTTCTTATATACTTCATTGCATGTAGGGGCATTCTCAACAGTACTGCATGACTGAAGTTGACCATCAATCATGGCAGTGCCGGCCTGACATGACTCCATACTAGTTTCAAAACACAGCTATGCTGTGTACAATCATTTAAATTAAAATATATCTGTGCAGGGACCTTTTTCAAAAGGATGGCCAAGTTAAGGTCTGTCAACTGACTTCTGTACCTCGGTCTCAGGACTCTTAGGAAAGTCACCCTGATACACAGAAGAATGTGCTTTCCTCCTCATGCATGCTACAGCTACAACTGATGGACGGAATGCTGAATAAATCAAATATTTACCCTCAGTCAAGAGATCTGGGTTAAATCCATCATTCTTTTGATCACTAAAACCCCCCTCCTCATGCAATTCCGACTGCACAGAGAATATGCAACAGCTGTGAAATATTTCTAGAATATATTACACTTGTGAATTAGATTGTGCATTTTACGAAATTCTGCCAGAAACCAGACTGTATTTTCACAAACATTATTTAAGAACGGGATTAATATGAATGTAACTTTGAAGGCATAAATATTCTTTTCTATAGTGTGCATAGCTCAGAAGTCCTTACCTGTGCTCGTTCCTTCAGTCTCAGATGTTGCTTGGTTTGGTTCTCCAGAGGTTGCTGGTGCAGCTGCAGCTTCTCCCTCCTGTAGTTGATTTCTGGCTGCCGCTGCAGCCGCTGCCGCCTGCAGATTTCTTCTCTGCCAGATTTCCTCTGCCTCATCTCCCTCAGGAAAGGCAGCTGCCTCGCCCATCTGACCCTCCTCATTTCTACTAATCACATTTACTGCAGGCAGGGACCCCGGAGTGCCCATGGAATACTGCACCTCTGTAATACCCAGAGCGATCAGATTGCCTATGTCTGCTGCACATGTGCCATCCTCGTCATCCTGAGAAGAAAAGGCTGCGGTCTCAGAAAACCGCGAACTTTCAAAAGAAGAATAGCGCGTGTCTACCGAAGACACCCGTGTAGTCACACTCCCATTACATGAGCTGTCTGCCCCTTCCATATCACTTTCACCTTCAGGCTTAGTACTGGAATCACTGACACTTTCCGTTCGAGCAGGATCGCTGTGACCATTCTCAGATGATACCTGAGAAGGCTCAGACCCTTGGTCGGTTGACTCGGTTTCACTCATACCATGCCTGATTTCACTGCTGATTGCATCTGCAGCCTCCACGACTGCCCCCACCGTTAAGTGTTTCATCTCCTCACAGTCACACAATTCTGAGTTGCGCTGCTTTTCAACATGTTGAGGCTCTTGGTTGCACTCATCTTCCTCCCCAACCAATTCCAAGGATGGCATGCTCGTTTGAATACTTTGGGAATTGGCCACCGTGGCACTGCAGATCTGCAAAGAAATTTCCAACTCCATTTCGTCTCCACTCTCTGAACAAATCTTTCCCTGTTTCTTCAAATGAGGAGCATGTGCTATCTTGGTCTCTTCTACTCCAGCTATGGCACCGTTTAGTATTCTAAGACCACTTTCTTCACTTAATGGAGACTGGAATGACATATCTTGCCGGAACTCATGTTCCTCCTCATCAGAATCGATGTGGAGCATCGCATTCAGTCTCGTATCAGTGGGGAAACTGCTCCTGAGTTTCGGAGAGGCACCTAGTGGGCGTTCACTAGGAGCCACTGTGCTTGCTTTGGAATGGCTGCTGTTTTCAATTGCATCCAAGTAGTCATTTAAGGAGTCTTGGCGACCTCTCGTAGGAGATAACTCTGAAGTGCTAGCAGCTGGCTGAGATTCCTCCGGTTCTGTTTCCGCAGTACTACTCAACCTTGAAGAATGCTTTGGGGTTCCATTTTCTGTTGGCATTTCCATGATTGGGCCATTTGAACAAAGAGGAGGGGAATCAAGGTGTTCCGTTGGCATCTCCTCATCATCAGAAGGACTACCAGGGTCTCCGTTGATGTTATTGGCTGCAAGTAAAGTGCCAACCGCGTCTGGAGAAGCATCTGCATTGAGTAAAGCATAGAAAGAAAGGTGTGAATAAATCAATTTTATGGATTAAAATCTTTTATCTTGATAAAAAATATGAAAATAAAAACAGCTGTCATAATATCACAGCCTTTGTGGTCTCCCCACTAAGCATCCGACTTCACCACAATGATAACATCCAACTCATTACTCTTTCAAAACCCATTACAGGTGGCAAATATTAATTGCCTCAGCAAGCACTGTGGTGACATAACTAGGACCTTGGAAACAATGGACTAGGAATTATGGATGTTGTAGTGGGGAAGCTCAGCAGTTATTATTACCTTAGTTTCTACCTTGTCTAGATCATATTATAGAATGTCTAATTCATCAGTTCACTGGTTTGACCGAGCTCAACAATACTCTTCATGCTCCCTTCTCCTCACAGGATTTCTCAAGAGGTTTAGTTATTCTTGCCCTTACTGGTAGGCCCTAGGGCCATATTTGTATTTGTGAGCGCACTTGTGAGGCTGGTAACTTCAGTTATATAAACTTGTATAAAAGCTATTTTGTCAGCCCACACAACTCTTTTCACTACTCTTTCTTTATCATTCACTTCCTATGGAATTCTCTTATGTGACTACTGAGATCACGGAAAATAAGTCAAAGGATACAATTTGCATACAAATAAGAAGAAACACATTACAACCTACACAATTTAGCGCACCATGAGACTGGCTAGAAGAAAACATAATTTCAGAAATGTTGATATGGCATGTATGAAAATATAACACAACAATTATTAAAAAGCTTGGCTACAGTTATTGTTCACAAAGGCAACACTGTGCTGCCTAGTTTCGAAAAAACTGCGGAAAGAGCATTATTGCATTCACGAAAAGGCTAAACTCAAAGAACAAGTTGTAAATGTTTCTGTTCACGTAGAGGGAATTGTTAGATTGGCCATTTAATCTCCTGTGGCTAGGCACATTGATCCAAGTATTATCCCAAAGGTGACACGGCTGCAGGCAAATTAAAGGAGGTGAACATTTTTAATCTCAGGTATTTCTGATCTTTTTTGTAGAACCTAATTTATTTGATCTAAATACTGGCTTGGCCGCCCTTTGTCCACATGCTCTTGAATGGCACACTGTGGTGCTTTTGTGAACATAAAAAAATCACTTTGCAGAGAGAACCTTCGGTACCTTCATTGATGGAGGGTGTAATCTCTACTTTGAACTGCAGGTAGCCGCTGACGTGGTCAGCTGGGAGTCTCCTGCCCAGATTGTAGCTCAGCACCTGCTCTCTGCAAAGAAATAAAGTTTTTTAGTTCAGAGATATTATCGTTCTGTTTGACCATATTCAAACACCTTCTTCTGAAGTCCCTTAATTTGTACAATTTCACATGGGGAGAGGTAACAGCAGGAAGCGCTGTCAGTGTGACAAAAGCCTGCTTCAAGGCACAGGAGGAAAATCAAAGAAAACCTGACAAACTGAGTGCAAAGAGGATAGGTAGAGAAGCGGACACAGTGCTTAATTTGAGCTGATGGATGTAGGAAACCTCCGGGACTCTTTGTTGAGGACCGTGACATATTTAACCATCAGATTTTGACCAAGAACAAAAGGTAGAAAGGCAGGAAAGGAAAAGAAGATAAAAGGAGGAGGATAAAGGCATAAAAACAGAGATAAAGTGAGGAAACACTAAGCAGTGATGGAAAGGAACCTGCAACAGTGAGATTAAGGGGCAGGTAGAATATGTTGTTGGATTAAAGAAGCATAAAGGGAAATTAAGACTAGACTGCCTTGGTATTTGGCAGCCCTGGAATTTGGCTGCACCGCTGGAGGGCTTTTGAGACAATTGTGGGCCCCAGCACGTATTCTTGTACACAGTACAAGTTAAACAGTGTAAACAGCACAGGAGAGTCCAACCTGCCAACCACCTTACCACACAACCTCCAAATACCATGAAGATATGTGCGAAGCAATTGATATGACACATTAAATCTTTTATGCAAAATAAATCAAGGATATTTCTGCATTTTTAGGTTGCTGCTGCTGCTTCCTGCTGGTGGTTAAAGTATGCAAACACATTTCCAAATTCATGACATTTAATTATACCCCCTGCGATTAGGAACATTAGGGAGAAAGCGTACAAATTACACAAGAGATATAATTTATTCAGTTTGTTTGATCTAACCATTATAAGATCCAGATTCAGATTTAGTAAGTAATCCCAACATTGTCCTTCCTGGTTCCAAACCTCATCTTCACTACCTCTTGTCCCCTTTTCTGGTCAGGTCCTCACCGCAATTATCTCTCATTCTTCTTCCTCATTCCAGTCCTCAATCTCATTATCTCTCATTCTTCTGCCTGGTTTCAGACCTCACCAGCATTACCACTTGGCCTTCTTGATTGCTTTTTTAAATATATTTTTATTAAACCTTTTTATGTGTTTACAGAGAACAAATAAGCATGTCTCAAAGTATATCATACATCAATTACTAACAGGTAGGTTCCATTTTGTTATTTTAGCAGTCAGTTGTCAAACATATAAGAGATCATGGTCAAGTCCTCATATAAATGAAAATTTAGATGTCATCGGTTACTGTTTCCCACCTCTCACCTCTTAGGTTCTTCACTGCTCAAGTCCTAGCCATTCTGTTACATCAAGATTGACCACAGGCCTTAATGGGGATCTATCATAATTTTTGTTGGGTAGCTTATTCAAGAATGTGTCCCATTCGCTAATCCTTTGACATAAGTTCCCTTCTTGTGCCAGCTTTGTCAGTACTGTGATTTCAGCTTCCAGCCATCTTCATAGCTCCCTGCTGCACTCATCTCGGAAAGGGAGCCCCACACTTTTCCAACCTATAGCTACCTGCTACTTTGCCAGCAACATAGCAAGATATACAAACTTTCATGCTATTTTACGTGGTCTTGACCTGGGAAAACGATCTAGAAACGAGACCATTGGACTTGACTCCAGCCTAAGGCTAGTACATTATTCCACACACTCAACTATTCCAGACCAGTATGGAGTCGGCATTGTGCAGGCACAGACCATAGTCAAAAGGTCAGCCACTTCCACAAGACACTTGCCAGAATCTCTAGGAAATATTTTATGTAGTCTGCTAGGCATCAGGTATGTACAATTTAATATATTAAATTGCTGAATTATGAACCTTGCATTTTGGGCCATCGTAATGGTATGGCACAATTTTTCCCCAGTCACTATTACAGATGGCCCTATTCAACATTTCTGTCCACAATCCTGTTTGCACTGTCAGCTGAATCTTAGCCATATCCACCAATGCCCAGTACATTTGGGTAACTGCTATATGTGAGTTAACCAGTCTTATTAATGTGTCTAACTCTGCAGGTGTGGTCAGAGTTCTGGTTTGAGCCCTATACTCTCCACAATGTGGCAAACACAGTATTAAAAGACAGAAATT
The DNA here is from genome assembly GCF_964261635.1 of Lissotriton helveticus. NCBI lineage: Eukaryota > Metazoa > Chordata > Amphibia > Caudata > Salamandridae > Lissotriton > Lissotriton helveticus. The sequence goes on from NC_136061.1 coordinate 539,465,731, forward strand.
GACCCATGTGTATTAAATGTGATTACCTGAGCTCCTCAAACATGCAGAATCTAACACCTTCAATCAAGTGCACAAATGTCTCTACCCTCACAGCCTCCCAGTTGCAAACATGTAACTAGGGGACCAGTTCATGATAATCCAGTAGTGACCACAGAGGCAGTGTGAGTGTGTGATAATATTCTAGTCATGCCTCATACCTGACAGCCAGTTTCAAGCTTGTATATTTAACATTTGGAAAAATAAAAGGTCTTGCCCTTCCTGTCCAGACATTCCAAATCTTACATCTATTCCTGCTACAACTGACAGCCTTTTGGCCACCCACTGTGAATGTGCTACCAGGTAGTAGTATTGCTCCAAGTCCTACCTCCATAGTTGGTAGCTGCAACTTGTTGAAGGCACATTTATGACAGCGATCGTCCCTCCTATCCCCCATATCACATCAACTAGAACAATTTTGTACTCCCGAAAAAACTCACAGGTAACGACACTGGTATTGTTGCAATATAATCAAGCAGTTTCAGGGAGGATACTTATTTTTGATATGGTTACCCTCTCCTAAGTTAAAGCAGGGAGCCTTTTCCAAAACCAAGTGGGTCCCTTAATTCTTGCAAGAGAATTCAGTATATCACCAGCTATCAAGCCCCCTTCAGTCCTCACCAGCAATACCTCTTGCCCTTTTTATCCAGTCCTCACCAACATTACTACTCATGCTTCTTCATTGTTTCAGTCCTCACAATCATTACATCTTGTCCTTCTTCCTGGTTCGAGTCTTCACCATCTTTCTCTCTCACCCCTCCTATTGTTCCACTCCTCACTATCATTACCTCTTACCCTTCTTCCTGGTTCCAGTCCTCAACAACTTTTCCTTTCATCCTTCTTATTCCATTGCTTCCAAGCATTACCTCTCATCCTTCTTATTCCTGGTTACATTCCTCACTCATATTATTTCTTCTCCTTTTCCAATATGAAAACAGACGATAGGTGGGCACTCACAGACCTGAGTAATGACAATAGTATTATTATTAAGCCATCTTACAAAGGTGAAAATATCGTTGTGATGGATCGCACTAAATATCATCAAGAAATCAGGAGACAATCAGGAGATTCCGTGAGTTATGAAAGGTTAAGAAATAATCCTACAAATCAAATCATGTCAACCTTTCATACAAAACTACACCTACAACTATGGCAGGGCCACGGCTTGCTAGATAACGACGAATTGCAATACCTGAAGGTTCTGCATCCGATTGTTCCAACTTTGTATGCATTACCAAAGGTGCATAAAAGTTTAGAGAATCCCCCAGGTCGCCCCTATTGTGAGTTCCTCTGGCTCCCTTCTTGAGAAAACTTCTAGGTTTGTAGACATGTTCTTGTTCTCGTACTTTGCTGATCTACCATCTTATATAGGGACTCTATGGATTTCTTCAATCGAATCAATGGCATCCCTTGGAAACCTGGGTACATCATGGCCACAGTAGATGTGGTTTCACTCTATACAACAATTGTCCACGACGACGGTCTGAGGGCATGCAAACATTTTATGAGATCACGCACACTGAACTTACTTAGCCACACAGAAATGCTGTTAGAGATGATGTCGTTTTGTCTGAACCATAATGTTTTTATCTTTGATAACAAATTCTATAAACAAAGGCAAGGAACTGCCATGGGCACATCTTTTGCTCCAACATACGCAAACCTAACAATGGGCTTCTGGGAGGCAAAATGCATATGGTCAGAGGACAACAGAGCGAATTTGGAAAAAGTGATTTTATGGGTCCGTTATATAGATGACTTCTTCCTTATGTGGGAAGGCGAGGAAGACGAACTCAAAGAATGTTTATCATCATTGAACAATAATTTGCTGATCTTACGATTCACCCATACATACAGCAATAATTCAATCAACTACCTAGATATCCGGATCTACATTGAAAATGGAAAAATGTGCACCACCCTAAACCGTAAAATCACTGCATGTAACAGCATTCTGTTGGCAAACAGCGCACATCCCAAAGCTCTCAAATGGAGCATTCCCTACGGAGAATTTTTAAGAGCCCGTAGAAACTGCTCTGAAGACAATGAATACGAGACACAGATCAGTGGGATGTTCAATAGGTTCAAGAAACAAGGATATCCAATAACTGTCCTGGAAGAAGCATGAACAAGAGCTAAAAAACAGAAGAGGGAAAATCTAATGATGCCCAAGAAAATGCAAATACCGCCTGGACAGGATCAGGAAGTTGTTAGGCTCATCACAGATTTTAACAGATTCAATAAAGCCGTAAAACAAGCTATGGGTAATCATGAAAATGTTCTCAAACAGGACCAGGAACTCAAACATCTGATAACGGATCATTTTGAACATCACATATAGAAAAGTACCATCCCTGGGAGATCGTCTTACCCAAAGTTATTTCACCAACAATAATCAACAGAAGCGTTAACTGGCTGTCGTGTAATGGCTTCTTCAAGTGCTCTAAATGTAAAGCATGCCTCTATGGCCACAATAAAAATTAAATAACAAATATACAAGGAATGACCAAAACCATCAAAGTACAGATAACATATGAGAACACCCATGTAGTTTATGTCCTACCATGTGGCTGTGGAAAACAATATGTGGGTAGCACTGTGAACAAACTGAAGTTACGTATTTTACAACACACAAGGGCCATTACCAATCAAGACTTTATATATTTAATGGCAAAACATATCTGGGAAGATCACGACGGCCAGTTGAAAAACAACTTGCTCTACTCCGGAATTGAACTTATCACGTTGAACATAAGGGGAGGAAATAGAGAAGAAGGCCTGAGAAGAGACGAATTGAAGTGGATTAACAATCTGGGGACTGGATCCCATGGGGTCTAAATACAGATGCAGAACTTTACACCTTTCTTTAAACCTATACATCTCTCTGAAACCTTGGAATATTATCTCGATCTTATCACAATGCTTTATGGGTTTTTTCCTTCGTTTTGTTCGTTTTTTTCTCTCTTTCTCTCCCCTTCTTTTCTTTCTTTATTCTCCTTTTTTGGTTTCACAATATTTTCTTTAATATGTCCTCCTAACTCTGTATCTCTTCGTATCTTCTTTGAAGCATTGTGAAATGTCTTGATCTGATCCTGAAATAACACAATATTAGGTTCAGCATATAGGGTGTACAGGAATATGTGGTTTGTATAAAACAAGATCAAACTAATTGGGCTCCACCTGGGAAATATCAGAGTGAACTCAGAAAGTGAAAACTCGACTGGAACTAGCATGGGTCACCTTTCATGGTTGTTATACAGTCATCTGCTGCACTTTATGTTTGTGAATCAACAGTAGAGAGCCTTGTAAACCCTGGCCGACTCCTCTGGTAATTTATAGAAACAGCACTATGCACTTTAACACTGAGAGTAATACTGTAGCTGAACATTTCAATGTTCTATTATGTTAAATCATCTCGGTGTTGAGAAGCCTAGAAGGGAGACATGGAGAACCTCAGCACCCCACTTATTTTAATATAAATAATATGCATTTTTATGGACTGAGTAGAATAGAGGTATGTGGACATGCTAGGAGGCTGGAATAGGCGTGCCATGGAGCATTTACTACTTTGTGTACTTTACAGGTATATATAATCCATATATGCAAGTTTGATAGATTTCAGAATTTCTCTATTTGTGCTAACTGCCTTAAAAATAACTTGTGAAAAAATCTGGCTATAACTTTTGCACTTTATATTCCATATCTTCCCTATCTCTGAATCTTTGTATGACATATGTTTTAGTACATTTTATATAATGTTTATTAGATGTATTATATGTATATATTCAGGTAGTAGAAGGGCTATGAATTTTAGAGTATGCAAATTCATCCATGTGAATGCAAAAATATAGAATGAGGCACTATGCACTTTACTATATTATATACATTTTACACTTACATTTGTACATACACAATACAGAGGCAACATAGAGGCAATATATGAATTCTCTATTGAACAATTTTCTATTGAACAATTATTTAGAATACAAAGCAGATACACTTGGCACTTTATCTCCCCCAATTTTCTCTGCAGCGCACTTTATGATGATTCTTTGGTGACCAGGGGAATTATTATTATCCTCCACCTGTTTGTCTTTTAAGTAAACTTGTAAAAAACTTTACCATGGTTAAAATGGAATTTTGTAATTAATATTGTCTTCCGGATAGTAGGTTTGGTAGGTGATCTAAAAATGTCAGACTATGAGCTATACTTGTGTACTTCACAGTGATATATTTGACTCCGATTTTGGCAGTGAGGACATATTGTAAGTTTAAATGAGTATATATGTCTTCCACTTTAAGATGAATACTAAGTTTTTTTAATAGGTGATGGGAAAGGGAGGAGCTATCCCTTAAAAATGACACTCTATGTACTGAAAACTTTATGACCCAGTAGAAGGCTACGGTTGAAACGCGTAGGTCTATCTTGGGACTTTACATGCACTTTGCTTTTGAAACTGCAGGATAACAGTATGAAAGCATTTGAACTTTAATAAACTGCTTCTCAAGGATTCTCTGTGTGCCGCCCTTCTGTTTCGCCTTGGATTGAGTGCATTAGTATATGCAGACCGTTCCTCAGGATCTTTGCTGATCTATATATATATATATATATATATATATATATATATATATATATATATATATATATATATATATATATATATATATATATATATATTTCCACAAGGTGTCCCATCGTAAGGAACACTCAGGATCTTTGCTGATCTATATATATATATATATATATATATATATATATATATATATATATATATATATATATATATATATATATATATATATATTACCTACTGGCGGTCGCCAGTAGGTATATATAGTTAGGATTTTTTCCCTATGGGATTTTTGAAAATTCTATGTCTAATAACTTTGGCGTTTGTGGACGGAATTGGCTGAAATTTTCTGGAAAATGGAACATTTTGTTTCTGAGCAGCCCCTGGAAATTTGGGGGGGTTCGTCAAGGGGGGGCCGAGAAAAAAGGGGGGTCCCAAAACGTGTTTTTAACATTGAGTTTTCCATAGGGCGGTTGGCCTCACTTTTAGCCCGAACGGCTGAATGGATTTGCACGAAACTTGGCAAAATTGTAGGGACTGGTAGCCCGATGTGCCTTTGCTAGGTCTCAATATATGTGCTTCAGTGGATTTTGAGAAATTAACGTTTAAAAAAAGATATATATCTGTAAGCGCGCTCCGGGCAGCGCCCCGGTTCGCGTACCTAACGCGTAACGGAACTTCGCGAAGCGAAGCTGATTGGCTCTCTGGTGTCTGTCAACATTCTAAACAGTCCGGAGCGGCCGCCATCTTGTCTCTCGGTAGGATCGAGAGACAAGATGCGGTGAAAAACGAAGGGGGAAATGAAGGAAAGGGGGCAAGGTAGACCCCTCCTGACCCCCTAGGATTGATGAGGGGGATATTAAAGTGCCCCGCGGGGCCCAAAATTTTTTTTGCGTTTTTTCGCCATAGAGGCGCGTCCCGGTACGCGAACCAGGCAGCTAACTGGCAGCGTAACGGGAGTCCGCCATCTTGTGTTTTTGGAGCGTCCGGTTCGCGTACCGGGTAGCGTCCCGGTAAGCGTAACAAGTGAAACAGTAAAAAAAAAAATTAATGGAATAGATTATCAAGAAAACTTTGAAAAATTGTAGGGACTGTTTGTTTGATGTGCCTTTGCAAGGCCTCAAGATATGTGCACGTGTGGATTTTGTCTAATTAAGGTTAAAAAAAATATATATATCTGTAAGCGTGCTCCGGCGCGCTTACGTTACGGGTTTTGTTTGCGCTGCAGAGCCGATATCTCACGGTTATGCGACGCGTCATGAGGCCTCTCACGTGGCTACGTGATACGTCACGTAATAAAGAATATATTTTACAGATATAGATATTAGCTTTTGAAAAACCATTGAAATTCACTGAAAAAACCATAGGTTATAGACCATATATAGTTAGGAATTAGCATTTACAAAACCTTGAACATTCACTGAAAAAACCATAGGTTATAGACCATATATAGTTAGGAATTAGCATTTACAAAACCTTATTTTACTCACACAAAACCATTGAAATTCCATATATAGTTAGTTGCACTAACTATATATTTCGCGCACCCGCAATCCACTGCTGATGATGTCACATATCACATCATTCATGACATGGTCAGTGACATCACTGATGACATCACTGATGACATCTCAAATGACATCACTGATGACATCATCCAGTGACTGTGTGTTTCTGTAAAGTTTAAATATGTTTTACATATTGAAGAATGAGTGGATGTATAAGTGTCTGGATGAAGGATTTAGTAGGTGCGTGACTGACTTATGAGTGAGTGAATAAATGTGTCGTACTAAATGCATGGGTTAGTGACTAAACTGTCTGAATGTGTGCATCAGTATGTCTGTTGTGGTGTAAACTGCTGCATGTGTTGATCATTAGCTATACGAGAGGCTATATGTGTTATTGATTGGTTGCCCAAGTATTTGTATGGGAGATTGAGTGTGTGTGGGGGTGGCTGGGAGGTGTGTGACTCTGTGCATAGATGTGTGAGCAGTTGATTCACTAGGTGTATGAGTTCAAGAGTGCATGTGGAAACAGCTACATGGGCGGTTGACTGTGTGCATGAGTGTATTGATGAGTGAATGGATATTTCAATGCTACATGTCATAGTAAGTACATATGTAAAACACAGTACATGTGAGAGTTGGCATATATAAATAACTGTGCATGAGAGCCAGTGAATGTGTGAGTGGCTGTATGGATCATTGTGAACTTGTATCAGGGATTGTATAAGAGAGTAAATATGTGTTAGTATATGTTTGAATAAGTAAGGTGTGTATAACTGTATAGTTGAGGAAATGGAGGTGAGATTGATTCTTTGCATGACTGACTAGGTGTGTGAGTAACTCCATGGATGAGTGACAGTGTGTGAGTGTCTGTATACACTGAGTGTATCTAAGGTTATATTAGAGTCTGAAGAGGTTCATCGTATTAGCACATGAATGATGTCATCAGTGATGTGATCAATGATGTCAAATGAGATGTGATCAGTGATGTCATTTGAGATGTCATCAGTGATGTCATCAGTGATGTCATTTGAAATGTCATCAGTGATGTCATCAGTGATGTCATTTGAGATGTCATCAGTGATGTCATCAGTGATGTCACTGACCATGTCATGAATGATGTGATATGTGACATCATCAGCAGTGGATTGCGGGTGCGCGAAATATATAGTTAGTGCAACTAACTATATATGGAATTTCAATGGTTTTGTGTGAGTAAAATAAGGTTTTGTAAATGCTAATTCCTAACTATATATGGTCTATAACCTATGTTTTTTTCAGTGAATTTTCAAGGTTTTGTAAATGCTAATTCCTAACTATATATCGTCTATAACCTATGGTTTTTTCAGTGAATATATATATATATATATATATATATATATATATATATATATATAAATGCATTTAAGCACTTTCTCAATTCCAGGCCTTCTGAATATGTTATGCACAATAAGACGTTGACATCATTGATTATTTGGTGCTTAGAGAATAACTTTTTTTCATTTGGTAAAGATATGTACAGGCAAATACAGGGAGTTGCCATGGGGGCCTGCTTCTCCCCTAGCTACGCGTGCTTGCACGTGGTCTTTTGGAAGGAGCAGGTCCTCCGGGTACAACACAAAGAAATATGTGATAAAAGGATTATGCACTGGCTGCATTATATTGATAATGTTTTTATTGTTTGGAATGGAGATAAAGATAGTGCAGAGGATTTTATTAGAAGTATCAATGACAAATGTTTTAATCTACATTTTACCTCACATCTTAGTCCAACTAAAATTTAATTTTTAGATGTTTGCGTTTATGTCAAGGATAACAAACTGGCCACAACTGCTTTTAGAAAACCAACTGCAGGAAATGCAACACTTCACGCAGCGAGTGCACATCCTAAACACTTAATTGACAGCATCCCTTACGGCGAGATTTTAAGGCTGAAACGATCTGCAGTACACCAGAAGATTTTGACAAATGTCAAAACGAAGGCCTGAACAGATTGAAAAAAAGAGGGTATACGAATAAAGCATTAGCAGAAGCAGTACTGAAAGCTAGTAAAAGACCTAGAGAGTCACTACTGCCACAAGAGGTAGAAGAAGCAGAAGTGGCCAGTGCAACGGAAGATCCACACAGGCTTATTACAACATTTAGCCGTCAAGAACGTAAAATCAGAGCCATAATTAACAAAAATTGGCCTATCGTCTTGACAGATATTGATCTAAATGACAGACTGCCAGAGAAACCCACGATCACATTCAGGAAATCTCAATCAATGGGAAATCAGTCCCGAGTCAGAGCACACAAAATCATGGTTGACACCTAGAAAAGGTTTTTTTAAATGCATAACTTGTCGTGCATGCAAATTTGGAGTGAACACAACAAAATACACCACTCCATTTAGATAGAAGGAGCTTGACATCAAGGGCAATTAAAATTGCCGCACAGATTTTGCGGTATATGTTCTCACGTGCACCTGTGGGCTAAGGTATGTGGGAAGTACCAAGCTCCAGGTGCACGTGAGAATATTACAACATCTTTGAGCTATCATGAACTGCGATCCGGCTTATCCAGTCACACGACATTTTAAAGCTATACATAATAAAGATATAAATTGCTTATCTTATTTTGTGATTGACTCAGTTCCTGTGCCACGGAGAGGTGGCAACAGAGAAAAATTATTAAGACAGTTGGAAACTAAATATATTTTAGATTTAGACAGTAAATTCCCTAATGGTCTTAATAATACTGACGACATGCATACTTTCCTTTAAATCATTAGTGAGTATAACTATTTATGACTAAGCCATATTAAATGCATTTAGGAGATTTTTTTGCAGAACATTCCGACCCACACAGGCTTGTGAGGGGTTGTCTCTCCAAATTGCTAAATAATATAGAAATTCCGCTAGGACGTGGATAACTAACACCATATATACCCGTCCAATTTGTCTCAGTTGTTAACAAATATAATTGTTTTTAATGTTTCTTTATGGGGATAATCTTCTTTGCACACACAATTTGCACTAGACACTTTACACTCCTTTTTTTGGAACCATATTTTTTATGACTATGAAAATAAGAATATGTATGACTTGGGGCCTTCTTTTCTAAGACAATAAATTAATCTTATATCATTGAGAATTATTCTCATTAAATTCTAAACCACAAGCATGAATGACTGTTATATCTAGTGTATATCTAGTTATAACACATAACTAGAACATCAACTTTATGGGTCGAATACATTTGAAAAATATCTATGCATTTAGGCAGGTAGTTTGCACTCATCTATGCATAATTTGCAATTTTTTTCTGCATTGAAGGAGTGATTTTGCACTTGTGTTTGTATCTTTTGCACAGGTTCTCTTTGCGTAATTTGCACATAATTATATTTTAGATGAGATGTTTTTTATGTTGCGAAATTTTCACAAAATAATTGTACATTTTGCACATTCCTCCAGCATTTATGCTGCAATTTGCAACAAGCATATACAGTGTGTAATATAATCAGATCTAGATATAAAATCTATATGTGACCAAGTATTACTGTAATTGCACATGCCTAGAAACAGTATTGGCACAAAAACTCAATGTGTATACAAACATTTTAGAATTGTTTTGCTTGTATAATTACATGATTGAGATAAGGTTTGATTATATTCTGTTACTATTTAAAAACAGCTTGGGTCTTAGAGTAATAAGCCTCGCAATACTAGAGTTCCATGAGTGTTTCTTCACTGTTTACTGTCACGTGGTATAGCATATTGAAAAAAACAAATGTATAAAACAACAACGCACTGCAGGCTCACTATGTGATCAAGGGCACTTGTTGCCCGAAACGGGTCATGCGAGGAGTGAGAGGAAAGGAGAAATAAAAACGTACATGCTATTTCAAGCTGCCTGGTGGTCCATTGATTCCATCTTCGCCGAAAGGAGGTGCAGGAAACAGCTGTATATATATATATATATATATCTATATCTATACTACTATTATAAAGAGAGAACACGCACCTTTGAGCCAGGTAAACTCCGGAACCACAGCGCCAATCCACACACCCGATACATTGTAGAAATTGTCAGGGTGTGCAGATGGACATAGGCTATAAAAAATTTTTAAAAAACGTACATTAAAAAATATAATTTTTAAAAAAATGTAGTGCCCTGGAAGTAGCGCCGGCCGCGACGCTGCTCTGGCCGTGACTTAGCGCTGGCCGCGACGTGCGTGATGAGGACGTGCGTGATGACGAGGAGGAGAGACATGGAGCTGCGGTGTGAAGTGAGGAGCGCGGGCACGTCATGGCGAAGAGGAGCGGCGGTGAAGTGAAGATCGCAGCTCAGGTAATTTATTGAAATTGAGGCGGGAGGCAGGCGGGCGGGCGGACGGGTGGCGGGAGCGGGTGTGCACAGAGGGACAGGCGGGAGGAGTGGGGGCGGGAGGGAGTCGGGACGGGAGGGGGTCGGGGCGGGAGCGGGTGTACTGCCCCCAGCCCCTTTCTACCCCAGGCAACGCTGGGGCGGGCTGCTAGTATATATATATATATATATACAGCTGTTTCCTGCACCTCCTCCTGCAATATATATATTCTAATTCTAGGGCTTCATGTAGCGGATGTCTGAGCTGAGCTCCGGCAGTTCTATGTAACAATTAAAGATGTCCTTACAGTGTAAAGGCCGATTCAGACGCTCCTGGATGTTTGTATTGATTTAATGAATAGCAAATTCATGGAAACCATTCACGTACTGCAGTCTACTTTCGATGTTGACAATTAAGAATATGTAAATGGCCATATGAGCTTTACTCTCTAACCGTGACCAGGGCTATGTACGAAACGCGTCGGGGAGGCTTTACTATTCTTTAAATCAATACGAACATCCAGGTACGTCTGAGTTATCCTTTACACTGTTGGGACATCTTCAGAACAGCTCGGCATGTTCCCCCACCAGTGTATCCACGGCGCAGAGGTATTCCACAGCACGGCAAGTCTCTTTAAATTATTTTTTTTTTCTCTGACACCATGTGCAAAAAACAACAGGACGGTCGATGAGTTTCGGTGAATGCCTTCAACTTGACCATAGAGTCCCACCGTCTAGACGGTCTATTTAAAATAACAGAGTTCAAAGATCCCTTGTTTGTTTCCATACAAAATAGACTAGACTGTTAACACACATTTAACTTTTTCTGATTTGACATATAGTGGCTGCCATTTTCTTTCAGTTTTCAATGTTACATACTTGTAATCAGACAATATTGGCAGAATTTTCCTGTAAAGTACCTTTAACCAGTTCAAAAGGAACAATAAAGTCAAAATACCAATTTTAAGACATAAGATGTTATTTATAAAATCAGATCTAGAATCAAAGATTCCCATAGCGGTTGTGAGAATGGTGTAACAAGGAGTGAAATAGAATGGGAGAAAAGGACAGGGTTAATTTTAATATAGATATATATATATATATATATATATATATATATTAGTTCACATTTGTAGTTCCCGGACGGGATATGTGAAGTATTATATACATATTTTATAATTTAGCACTTGCGCTTTACTCACGTTATGGTTGTCTACTATAGGCAGGGCAATGTTTACATAGTGGTTTTTTTATATTGTGGCCAATTCACATGCACCCGCTATTTAAGTTGCAGTGCGAATAATTAGGTTATGAACAGGCTCTGTATTATGTTTGGGAGTTAATACTAATAATGCCCTAACCTACGAATTTTGTGTAAAATACTTACCTTTGGGGAGGAAACAAATGTTTACATGATTGGGTTACTGCATGTGTATTTGTGCAGGTATCAAATGTTTTAACTTCCAACTGCTTTCAGCCTGTGTAACCACGTTATTTTTGGTTTACATTGCCAGTGCCCAGTGGTGAACTAGACGAGCACTTGAAGTCTTTTTTTAACCATGTTCATCACCAGTCAGGTGACAGCCTAACACATGACAGTTTGGGTGTGTTTAAATTTCTGTTGGTTTCAATGTACTGGCGTTTTAGTGAACAAGGCGACTGAGATCGCCGAAACACGTCTTTTCCTCTTTGCACATGCAATTCACTTGAAAAATTAAATAAAGAAGTACCTGCAACTCGAAGCTCATCAAAGTGTCCGTTTCTCCGTTTAAGCCTGAGAAGCTGTTTGGAGTTTTAACGAGATGTTATTCAGAGAGACTCGGCTTAGTTTCTCTGTAACGAACCCCTCCCTACTCTGAGGCTGAACGCTGTCGTCAAGCCAGAGTGGATGGTCAGCTCGTGTAGAGCTTTTTTTGTGTTCAGCCCCCTGATCGATTACTACCTCTGTGAGTCCTGCATACAAGGTGGTGTTGTTTCGGCCGGTTGGAGAACCTGGAAGGACATTGGCATTGTTTGCAATAAGTTGGGAAAGAAACAAAATAATCATTGACAGCAGGTTGGGAGGTGCCAGAAGTTGCGAGGTGTGTTCGTGGACAATATCCATATTGTTTGAACTGAAAATATTCAAGTGAAAAAATTGCGCAGTGCAAAGATGGATGAAACGCTCAGAAACATTGAGAAAGTAGCGGAAGAGCTTTTTCTTAATTGACACATTGTCGCTGACAAGGTTAATCCTAGCACAGAAAACACAGAACAAACCCAGACCTCAGAAGTTTATTGAAACTACTGGAGAAAGATAATAAAAGCAAACTCACAAAATGGTGGGAGGTCAAATCTCTAGAAAAATACCACAAGGCTTCGCGGGTGCCGAGAGGCCTAAGAATTATGTTGGCCCCCAGCTTTGAAAGTCCTAATCCGCTCCTCCTGAAAGAGTGGGTGGAAAGCAACCTGGAGGCATCCATGAGACTTGTGTGTTTGCTAATTAAATATGCTAGACTTGATAGAGCTCATGATCTAAAAGAAATAGCACGCATCCAAAGTGAAATTGAAAAGCTCACCAATCACAATAATAAAGATTTTGTCGATAAAAATTTAAAGGAAATGCAGGAGAGGATAAACAAAGAAGAGGACACCATCAAGACGAGGAAAATATGGAAGTTTGCCAGGGACAAAAATGACTACGAGCAAGGGCATGTTTTTACCTTTGCTCGAAAATATGATTAGGTCTAGAAACAAAAAGTGCTCAATAGAACTGGCACGCAGCAAGGGAGAATGCAGGCCTCTGCCTCAACTGCTTTAGCCTCGACTTCTGACTTTAGCGCCATGCTCAGTGACACTGATTCTGACCGCAGCAGTTATGCAGATGGCACTCTGAGTGCAACACTGGGACCGCTTTCTTATGCTGAAGAAATGGATTTTATCCAGGAGCAAAGAAAACAGTCATTACGACCGAGAAATCCACAGGCGCTAAGAACAAAGAAAGTAACCGCAGAAGGAGGGAGAGACGCAAGTGCTCAAAGTCGGCAAAGCAGAGGGCAACAAAAGAAAAAGAATTGGCACAAATAAATACATCGGCCAACCTAACCATCATTAATCTCACTAACATTCAATTAAATGATGCCGAAAAACAGCTGCTGGCTTTGGGCTTAAGCTACTGCCCCGAGAGCAACTTTAATTTTGTACTAACTCGAGTGGGTGTGTATAAATGTATTCGGAAACTGATATTGAAAAAAAAATGTACTATCAAAAATCATGGAAAAGGTAAAACCATGCCTCCAATTCATACATCCAGTGGGAACCTTACTGCTGGGGAGATCCCATTATGAACAATGCTAAATGCCTTGCGGGGAGACAAACCGGCATCTTGTCCTGAAGAAATGAACATTCAGGAGGCAGCCCAAGCAGAAGATGTCAACATCTCATCACCTGGTTGCAGTCCTTTTAAAGCCCCCTCAACATTTGTTCCCATCATGCCTAGGGACGCATTGGAAATTTTCCATGAACGACTAACCGATGAATTAAAATCCGTATATAAAAACACTTGCAAATCAAACGTCAGAATCTAAAAGAAACAACAACGAGTATTTTCAACTCATGAATAAGCTTAAGAAAGATTCAGTGGTCATTAACAATGCTGACAAGGGGGGAATATTGTTCTGTGGGACAAGGCATTGTACAGAACAGAGGATTTTAAACATTTAAATGAAACTCAATGCGATGAATCCAGCAATGGAGCCGCAGTTAAGAGAATGAATGGTGATTTCAAAAATTAGTTATTAAGGTGGCAAAGAGAGGGTCTCATTTCGAAGGATGAATTTAAATTTCTGTATAAAGAACATCCCACCCTACCCACCTTTTATCTCATCCCGAAAGTACATAAGAGCATTGAACCGATACCGGGAAGACCCATCATTTCTGCAATCAATAGTGCATTTGAATGTACCTCCAGATATGTGGATTACTATCTTCAAGAACATGTGACCACTTTGCCTTCCTATCTGTGAGACTCAAGTGACTTTTATCTAAGTTAAGTACTGTGCAGTGGGCCAAAGATGATCTGTTTTTAACCCTTGACATTGCCTCATTATTTACAAGCATGAAGATGGGCTCCGGGCTGTGGATTACTACCTCAAACGCAGAAGTATTGATATGTATCCACATAATCAAATGTTACTAAAAATGATCCATTGGTGCCTTTTTAACAATGTTTTTATGTTTGATGGCAAAATATATAAGCAAAAACAGGGCGTGGCAATGGGGGCATGCTTCTCCCCCAGCTATGCATGTTTACATGTAGGCTGGTGAGAGGAGCACATCCTCAAGGTTAAGCACAAGACACTTTATGAACAACATGTGTTGAAATGTGGAGGTTTATAGATGATGTTTTTATTAGATGGAAGGGGACCCAATAAGAGGCAAATAGATGTGTGGACCTCATTAATGTCAACGCATATAACTTAAAATTTACATCATACATTGATACCTTGACCACCAACTTTCTTGACATTACTGTTACAGTTCATAATGAGGTAGTTGAAACATGACTGTGCAGGAATCCAACGGCGGGTAATACTTTGCTGCACACCTCTAGTTTCCATCTCCACCACACAATTGCTAGTTTACCATACGGAGAGTTTTTAAGAATCTGTAGAGCATGTAGTTCTGAGTCTGCGTTGATGGAGGCCCGAGAAACAGCTAAACTCAGACTTATCGAAGGGGGCTATAATCCACATAAACTAGATCTGGCAATGAAAAAAGCCAAAAACAATAACAGATCAGAATTACTCAACGCAGCTCCTAGGGTCATCACTAGCACATCCACAGTTACTGCCATTGTTGGAAACCAAGAGAGACCAAAAGTAGAACCTTGTAGATTTACATCTACATATAGTAGACAGTCTCACACCATCAAGAAAATAATTCATGCCCAATGGCCTATTGTTCTCACAGATGTTGTTCTCCAATGTGTACTCCAGAGCAAACCTAATTTTACTTATCGAAAGGCGCATTCACTGAGCAGTGATCTAGTCAAGACCAGTCCTGAAGTTTACAATAAAAGCAACTGGCTTTCCCCCAAAAAAGGTTTCTTCAAATGTAGTACATGCCGGGCCGGTAAGTTTGGGGTTAACACCAATTCATAATCTACTGCTTTCTCAGATGTCCCTATTTAAATCAGTGGACACTATACCTGTCGTACTGATCACACTGGTTATGTCCTCAAATGCATCTGCGGATTACAGTACGTGGGAAGCACAAAACTTCAGGTTCATGCACGAATCTTGCAACATCTTAGGGCCACTGTAAATTCGGATCCAACTTACCCTGTTGCCAGACACGTAAAAATGGAACATAACAAAAATCTCAATGTCTTACAATACTATGTCATTGATAGTGTCCCACAGAGCAAAAGGGGTGGCAACAGGGAAAAGATCCTCCGACAGTTGGAAACCAAATACATTATTGAGCTTGACACTAAAAATCAGAGAGGGCACAATATATGTGAAGATTTGCACCATTATCTCTAGATCTCTAATCAGGCAGCTCGGAGAGTATATTGATTATGTTTAAAACAGTAATGCACTTTGGTTTTATATGGATTTTACCTCCAGGAATCATGCTTTTAGATTATATTTGTTACAATAACTTTTAAATATTTTGCTATGTGACTGATTTATGTGTGTTTTTACCATTTATTTATATGTTTTTTTATGAATGGATGGTTTTATACTATTTATTGGCGCATTTGCACAGATTTATTATCACAATATATTAGCATGACCATAAAGAAGGAGGATTGGTGTCTCATAACAGTGTGCTTTATGAAATGAGTGTCATATATCCAGTTCTGGCTATACAGCAAACATACGTGAATCCAATTACCAAGGGGGCTCCCTTGTGTAAACAATGTGGATTGTGATTGTTCTTCTCAGCAATACATTGTAGTTCTTTGATTATGAAATTTAATTTATTAATTCTTTATAGCTCTCTCATGATTAATTTTCTACTTTTTGTTACTGATACAAAGAGACAATATTTTAGCTCTTTCTCCCTGTCCAACATCTTAGTTCACATTTATAATTCCCGGACGGGATGTCTGAAGTAATATATACATATTTTATAATTTAGCACTTGCACTTTACTCACTTTTTGGTTGTCTACTAAAGGCAGGGCAATGTTTACATAGTGTTTTTTTATATTGTGGCCAATTCACATGCAACCGCTATTTAAGTTGTAGTGCGAATAATTAGGTTATGAACAGGCTCTGTATAATGTTTGGGAGTTAATACTAATAATGCCCTAACCTACGAATTTTGTGTAAAATACTTACCTTTCGGGAGGAAACTGCATGTGTATTTGTACAGGTATCAAATATTTTAACTTCCAACTGCTTTCAGCCTGTGTAACCACGTTATTTTTGGTTTACAGTGCCAGTGCCCAGTGGTGAACTAGACTAGCACTTGAAGTCTTTTTACCATGTTCATCACCAGTCAGGTGACAGCCTAATACATGACGGTTTGGGTGTGTTTAAATTTCTGTTGGTTTTAATTTACTGGCGTTTTAGTGAACAAGGCGACTGAGATCGCCGAAACGCGTCTTTTTCTCTTTGCACATGCAATTCACTTGAAAAATTAAATAAAGAAGTACCTGCGGAGGAGCTACACTAGCAACCAAGATGGCCGCGTAAGCTCCCAGCTCCGCCGACCTCCGCCAGCAGCTCGTATATCCTGACATGCATCCTGAATTCGCACCAGACCCCCGTGTTAATGAGGTGTTCCTGAATCTAAAGGTGCAATCCCGAGATCTCCATCTTCTCGAATGATGAAGATGCGCCGTGTTTTCATTCTCGGCCTAACCCAGCGTGGAAGCCGGGGCCTCGATTTCTAACCCATCCGGGTTGGAGTTGAACAACATCGGCCGCGGGACTTGGGCGGCGTCCGGTCTTCCGAAGTGGGGCATATT
Source organism: Lissotriton helveticus (assembly GCF_964261635.1). NCBI lineage: Eukaryota > Metazoa > Chordata > Amphibia > Caudata > Salamandridae > Lissotriton > Lissotriton helveticus. The sequence goes on from NC_136061.1 coordinate 539,483,150, forward strand.
CTGATGGCGATACTGTGCTCGGTTGATTCCGAGGATACAGCAGCGTGACGCACCTGTTGCTGTGGTCGGGGGTCCGTCGCCCGGAGACTCTGCTAGCCTCCCGGGGTCGACGGGCGTGGGCCCTCGCTGGCGGCGAAGGTGTTGATATTGTGAGACTGAGAGCGCCCATCGTTGTCATCGGCTCCACGTGTGCCTGTTACCTCGGGGAAGTCGACCTCCGGGGTTCGAGTCCTGCTCTGTCGCTTCGCGAGAGGGGATGGAGCGGGCGGAAGGTACACCATCGCTGCAGGCCGTAATGGCCGCCATTGGAGCGCTCCACTCGCAGGTCACCGCCATCATCCAGAAAATGATTGTAACAGTGGACGATATCTGCCTGAGACCGGACTACGACCCTCCGGTAGGTTTTCAACAAGCTGTGGTACCCGCGCAGCAGGGTACGCTTGAGACTGAGGACCCCGTGCGGAAGCTAGATTTGATGTGTTTTGTCGGTTCCCAAATAACAGCCAGCGAGCCTGGGACTATCGTAAGCTCATCCTGCTCAATCCCGATACCGCCCAAGATAGACATAGATAGTTTTATACGCCGTATTAAGTTCCTCAGTGACTATTGGAGTGATTCATTATCCTTTTCCTCCCTCTTGGTTCAACTACGTTCTTGTGACTCATTTTCGGTGGACAGCTATCCTCGTTTGATTTGTGGACATCGAGAACTAGTATCTTGGTTTCGATCCTACTGCACTAACTTGGACTTTTCTGAGCGCTCAGATTCTTCCATTGAGATGGCGGTTCGGGCGAGGTGGGCTCGCACGAAAAATCGGAGTGGCCAGGGTTGAACTTGACGGCCTGGGTTTGATAAACTACCTTGATTCGATACGGGAATTGTAACCTATAATGATGTGGGAGTCGGGTGGTTTTTGCTAACTCCCCCGGTTGGCCTGTAATCATAGCTTCATACTGTCTTGATTATGTTTCGGAGTGGTCGCTTCTGGCGGGGGTAAGGGAGACCGGGGGCCTGTTTGATTTCTCCTCCTCCGCTCTTTTCCTTCTTTTAGGGTTAGTTCTTGGGCGACAGGCACGCTGCTAGTGGGGTTAGGCTGTAGCCATTGCAGGGGTGCAGGGTGGGGGGTTTGGGGGGGGTTTGTTATTTTGTCTTTGTTTTGTTCTATGGCCTTTTTCTTTCCTTCTTCCCTTTACGAGAGGTGGGTTGTTTTTCCTAAACTGATTTTCTCACTCATCTGGGTGTCTACTCCGGCCTTAATTATTCTGTATCTTGGGTGGATGGGTCTTGCAGACGGAAGTTAAACTAGGTTGTTTATCATATTGTTTATCCTTCTTTATATGCTTAACTACGATGACGTCATTTACTCCTGTGTATTTGTCTATCTGCATTGCCATATTCGCCCATCTACTACTATACTGTATACTATAGTATGACACCTGATGTCGGTAATGCCTCCTCTTGTTTTCTTCAATAAAAAGAACTATAATAATAAAAAAAGAAAAAAAGAAAAAAAGAAGTACCTGCAACTCGAAGCTCATCAAAGTGTCCGTTTCTCCGTTTATGCCTGGGAAGATATATATTTATATATATATATATTGTGGGGGAAAACAAAGGTCAGACAGACATTACAGTTAGGTGAAAATATCAGTCACAAAATGCTGTTTTAAACGTCCACAACCACTGAAATTCACCACTTATAGTTTTCTCAAGTGGCTATAACTTGTGCCCTAAAGTAACTAAAACTCGCACCCTCACCATGCACAGTTTTCCCATCAATTATGGCATTGCAAATGTTGCAATGATATTATCAATGATTTCCTAGAGGATGTCATGAATGATGTAATATGTGGGGTAATTAGCAGTGCATGGCGAGGGAGCAAGTGATAGTTACTTGATGGTTTTGTACATTTAAAACAGAATGTTTTAACTTACATTTTCACCTAACAATAACGTCACTTTAACCTTTGCTTTTTTCAGTCAATTGCTAGGGTTTTGCTAACGTAGAGTAATAATGTATTAGCATATCTAAAGTCCATCCCCGCGACAATAGGTTGGCTGCATGTGACTGGCCTACATCAAAACCCTACATCTGACTACTTCAAAGCAGCCACCCACAAGCCACACATGGCCTTTTGGCATGCACTCAGGAAGACTAACTAACTTTGCCAAAGAATCGCAACACCTAATTATAAATTGTGATCTTATTATGATCTTTCTCCCAAAAAATCACCAATATTATTAATCTAGTTTATAGTCCTGTAATTCACACAAGGCAATGTTTAACAACAGTGATTACTATAAAAATGTTTAATAGTTTTATAATTAATGGGATTCTGTAATCCCTCTATAAAAGCCAGTCTCTAATGTCTTGACAATCTGCGACTTGTGAGGCATCCAGTCGCCGATTATAAAGAAAAGACATCAGAACTCAATTGTTCTAAGTTATAACAGTCGAAATTCGAAGTCAAAATACCTGGTGCTAGAGTCAGCAACCAAAGTGAAAGGCAGGTCAGGTCACCAAACATAACTGAAGCTGCTGTTTAAAGCAATAAATGGAATTGCTTTTCTTTCTCTTGCTTTTCTTTCTAGCTTACAATGACAAGCAGAGAGAACATGTTTATTTTATGCACTCCTTAGATAGTTAGAATAAAGCTAAAATCTTTCTGCAAGTTTCTACCATTCAGGAGCTACTGCACCTTTCTTTTTTTTTTTTTAAACCGGCTTTTCTTGAATTACTACGAATATCTGTTTGCTTTGCAAAAAATATTTAACAGGTTCTTGATGTGTTTAAGTTTGTTATAGATGTTTTATTTTTATTCTTTGTGTTTGCTAATATGCTCTTTATGATGCAAGAGCTACACACCAAAGTTTTAATTGGCTTGTAGGAAAGACGATGGTGTGACCATGTTATATGGGATAAAGTACCCATTGCACTGCATCACCAAATGCGATGCAGTGCGTGCAACAAAATTAGTTTTATTTATTTTTATGTTTACTTACCTGTTAAAGTCCGTAATCCATACATTACTATCCCCCACCCTGCCCCTCCCCACGTCACCGCCCGGCCGGTACTCCCACTACCGGCCGCAGCTGCTGGGCTGCATTCAGAGCAGGGGGAGGAGATTTCCTTCACACCTGAATGGGCCTGGTCTGCCTTGGACAATGCTGTCTCCACCTCCTGCCAGGAAGCTGCACCAGAGAGGACAGAACTGTTTTTTTCTGGGCAAAGAGCTTCTTTGCCACCAGGGAACAAAGGATGTTGTACTATGAAAAGTGGGCCCAGACCCCAGACTTTTAGATTACTTCTGGGATTAAAGAGGAACCTTTGTCAAGGAGAAGAGCTGGAAAAACTGAGAAGTACTGCCCCTTTGCTGTGTGCTGTCTAGGGTTGGCCTGCAGGGGTTTTTTCTGCCAAGAAAGGGACAAGGACTTTGCTGTGTGCTGTGCCTCCTGCTTGAGGAAGATCTCAAAGGGCTTGCAGTAGAGCTTGCTTCCGATTCTGAAGTCTCAGGGGCACAAAGACTTCACCCCCAGTGCCCCCTGAACATCTTTGCTGGGAGTTCTGACCTGCCAATACTTGCCTGCCAGTGTTCTGGGCCTCTGAAGGTTGTTTCTGGGGCTGGGAACTGCAAAAGACTAAAGAATTGTAAAAATCGACACATCGCCTGGTTCCGACGCATCGCAGTGGTACGAGAAATCGATGCAGCACCTGCCCGCGGCTGGTGTCTGCCGTGCGGGAGTCCTGTGCACCGATCTCCCACGTCCAAGATCACCGCACTGACTCTGACACAGGCCCTGCTGTGGAAGAACCGACGCATTGAGGGGACTCGGCTGGAATCGTCGCAGTGCATCCAAGATCTCGCATTGCATCGTCCTGGATAGTCACGCATCGCATCGAGGCACCAGGTCTGTCGCATCACTGGGAGACGCAGTAGGAAACAGACTCATCACCTCCCCACGCAGGAAAAAACCGACACATCACATCCTCTCCGGTAAGGAACCGACGCATCCCCTTGCCGGAGCAAGGAAGCAACGCATCACCTTCCCTGTGTGTAAGAAACCGACGCATCACCTTCCCTGCGACCCTTTTTTCTTGTTTTTTTGACGCATCGAAGATACTTCGTGTTGAAAGTGTTGCACCCACCATTTTCTAAGAACAGAACTATTTCTACCTTTTAAAGATCACATTTTGTTTACTGTATTAAGGATTTTTGTCGTTTTGGTCTTGTGTGGTTTAAATAAAGATTACTTATTTTTCTAAACTGGTGTGGTGTTCATTTGAAGTGCTTTCAGTGTATTACTGTCTGTGGGCACAAATGCTTCACTCGCTGCCTCTGAGAGAAGCCTGTATACTAATGCCAAGCTATCAAGGGGGCGAGCAGGGGTTATTTTAGAAGTGTATCCCCTTTACCCTGACTAGGACAAAGGGTCCCTACTTAGACAAAGGTGCAAGCCATTGCCAACTGGAGACCCACATTTCTAACACCCCCAAAAACATACTAAGATATGGGGGACATGATAGGTCTGGTCTCAGGCAGCTTGATCTTAATGGAACCCAGGATGACTGTATTTGTTATACTCCTGTTGCCAGACCATAAACTCAGTATGTATGTATGACTTTTGTTGAATCACGTCACACGTATGTTAACGTCTCCACTTGGTGGTTTAAAAATCAAATGCCATTAAGAGATTTATTAAAAAAATAACAATTATTTTTCTTCCCACCATTTACACGTTCTTATTTTTTTGCCATACTTGTGTGTTTAAATCACTTATTCAGGTTATATAAAAAGACCTTTAGTACCTGTTAGTACATTTTCTTAGTGCCAAAAAAAACTTTTTCTCGTGCATCAGGACTATAAGGAGTTTCTGTGCCTGTTCGAAGTACGCTGGCCTGCGTGGAAACATCAGTACTTTTGTATTAAAATTATATACATTGGTTAATTTTTAAATTAAGAATGTGTATTTTTTGCTTATGGCAACCTAGTTTAGAGGCTGGAATGTTTAGGCGCTGGAATGTTTTTCTCTCTTTTTTTTTTAATTCGGTTTTTTTTGTGGCATAAGCTTGTAATTTAAAAAAGAAATCACACCAGCTTGGCGTGGTCAGACCTATTGACCTGCAAAAAACACAGTTGATGGACAGAATGTAGAACAATGTCATACATTCACCCCAGTACAAGGATCTGGGCCTAAATCCATCGTTTTTTTGCACTCCACACCACCCTGGGTTAGACACTGGCTATATGCAAATCAGCTCTGACCCTGTGCCTCATGGGAACAGTCCAGTCCGAACTACCAAGCCATGTCTTTCCCAGACCGGAATCAAGCATCCAAGGACCAGTTTCTGGCTATCAGCCTTCATCAGCCTGGATAGCTTGACTCCAGTGGTGTGGAGAGCCTGGGACTCACGTCTGAGCATACCCAGCCCACTCGGGGTGAAAATTGCAAAAAACACAGTTGATGGACAGAATGTAGAACAATGTCATACATTCACCCCAGTACAAGGATCTGGGCCTAAATCCATCGTTTTTTTGCACTCCACACCACCCTGGGTTAGACACTGGCTATATGCAAATCAGCTCTGACCCTGTGCCTCATGGGAACAGTCCAGTCCGAACTACCAAGCCATGTCTTTCCCAGACCGGAATCAAGCATCCAAGGACCGGTTTCTGGCTACCAGCCTTAATCAGCCTGGATAGCTTGACTCCAATGGTGTGGAGAGCCTGGGACTCACGTCTGAGCATACCCAGCCCACTCGGGGTGAAAATTGCAAAAAACACAGTTGATGGACAGAATGTAGAACAATGTCAGACCTATTGACCTGCCCCAATGTGTGCTTTTGAGTATTATCGACTTGTATATTGTTTACATTTTAATCATGTTATGAAATTGTAACGATTTTTATTTGCCATATCATTAAAGATTACTACATCAAGAGCATAATTTTATGAAATGAGGAGATGCTGACATACATAGTGTTGTAAACGAGGGATTTCTAGACATTGGCGCAGAAGCCGTTGTGTGCATTTATACAGCACATGCTTTCATCCTGGCGACCTAGTGCACACGAACCTCCTTTAAAAAATCCCCCAGGCTAATGTAATTTAAATTGCTTAATCTGGCCTGATTTTCCCAAGTAAAACATCTGCTTCCACACAGAAATACCACTTTGGTAGTGCAGTCATGCGAGGATAAGGGGGTTTTGTAAACAAGGAGGGCACATTTGGGGAGTGTGGGAAGAGGTGTCCTTCAGACAGGGCCCGCTGCATAATTTACTTTTCAAAGTACTGTTTGTAACATAGAGAGCTAGATTTAGGCAAGTAGATCTGAAAGTAAGCGACCCCACTGATTCTACAGTGTTCCACTGCTGGCCAGGTAGGAGTCCAGGGGCAGAGCCGCCTCCATGACTGGCTGAAATTAATCTGAGGAGTCCAAAGCTTAAATCCCAGTACAGAGACAGCCAAAGCGCGCCGGAGGCCAAGAGCAGGGTGGATAAGCGTCTGAAGGAGGGCAACACAAATCTTTGCGATTATGCGTGCCCCCACCGCAACGATTCTGCTAATGAAACAGTCCGATAACTGGTTTGCATTGAAATGCAACACCTTTTTCCTATTATCTAGGCAACGGCGGTTTAGTTCCCCGAATCAGCCATGTGTATTCCAAGGCGATTACTTTTCCTCGAAGGAAAATACCAGGTCCTGCTAAAATAGTTGCAGAGCATTGTGCCTAGCAAGGGTGCAAAATGTCTGCGCGTCTTGTAGGACTCTGACATCCGGCTAATCAACAGAAAGCAAACTGCAGTACTGAAAGTAAAGCGATCACATGCAAAATATTAAAAGTTAGACCTAGCGATCCCATGATGCAAAAAATAAGATGTGAATGGGGAGTTTATTTTACTTCTGCAGTTGAGGTAGAGTGGAACCATATTTTCCACTGCTGTGTGTGCATTACAGAACAGTTTAAAGCCCATATTTCTCAAATATTCCTCTTTCCTGGATGCGGTAACCCTCAAAAAGCTCGGAAAAGTGCACATAATGTGGCTACAAGACTCTTAAGATGTTTAAATGCCTCTTTAAACATTATGCGAAGAAAAAGAGTATCCCTCCAGATCACCGGCATCACCCTGCTCTCTGTCTCCCTCCTTGGAGGTTAACACTTTCTATGGCCTTCTTAGGGTTGCAGTCTACTGTGCGTTATATATGCCACGTTATGTAATGTCTTGTCCCGACATTTTCATGATGCCAGATTATGGGCAAAACTACGTGTGTTTTGTTTAGTTGCAACCTCAACAAAGCCATCAAAATACAGGCGTATTTTGAAAACGTGCATTTTCTATTGCTCCCTTGTGGTTTGGCAAATTATGAACTCAGCCTTTTTCATCCAGAGACGTATGAAAGGGAAGTATAATGTTCCGAAAATGAGTCCAGTCCTTACATTCATTTACGATTTCTTGGAGAAGGATGCTAAACTTTATGTTGCATTTGTTCTTTCCTTGATAAACAGAAATTAAAAGCCTAGCGCTGTGGTGCCTTTAACGGGAATTGTCTACAGCTATGGCGCTTCTTACCTTCAGAGGATGAGTTTGTGTCAGTTGTTGGCCTGACTTTATCTATCCCTCTGAGATGTTGATTGTCGGCTAGATCTTACTCATTTCTGTTTGCATATCAATGGTATCTAAAAAGGCGTAAATGCCACCTGCTGGGATTCGCCACTTTTCGATTGCTCTAAGGTACCCCTTCTATTACAGGCGGATGGTTCTGTGGCAATTGCTATAACGATCAATGATCAAAAAAACGACTGGGGACTCACACAAGCATAGGGAAATCTATGGCACCAATTCAAAATCCAAGTCAGAAATTTGTAAGTGGAAAAGAAGAGCTGGAAGCTGTAAAATTATTCACATCAGTTGGTATCAAAAGTCACACTTTTTGAGAAAGGAAGTTCAATAGGTAAATAAATTAAATTGACCAGTTGGTTAAGTTCTGGAGAAAGATCCACTGGCAAGCTATAGTTATGTGAGCTCTAGCTGTCTCTCACAATGTCAAATGCTATTGTATAGAAGACTGAGTCTCATGAAAGTCTGACATAAAGTTTATATCCTAAACATTGTTTAGAAAAATATTACTTGGGACACAATATTTATATTACACAACGTTTCCGTAGATTATAGCCTGACATATCGTCATTCACACATAGCACGGCAGAGGATGTGTCCAACCACCATCTACGATGGCTGCCTGAACCAGGCGCTCCATTCTGCTGCAGTGTTTAATATATGATGTTTAATATACACAACATGCCTGCAGCAATGAGCTCCGCTGGAAACAACCATAAGGACTGCACATTGTCCACTTGGCTGACTTTCTGACCTCTGGATGAGCAATCCTCCGCTGAGGGCACTCACATGGGGTGAGTACAGCCCAGACATGGGGTAGCCAAGCCTGGGCCTCTGCGACATCTTCCTGCCCTGAATCTGCTGCCCTGGACACTCGCTGTCCCTGCCTTGAGGGCTTCCAGGTACCTTCATCTGATTTTCAGGCCACCTCCCTTGCTTGGGATTAGCTGCTATTCGCCTGATCCTGGCGTCGATCTCTGCGGCCCTCAGATGCGGATGACTTCGAATTTGGGTGCAGCGTTCTAAATGAGCAGAGAGAGAGCTGCTTTCATACTGGGAGAGGCCGCGTGGTGAACTCTCGCCTCCTTGCCTTGTTTCCTGGCCATTCCCCACCAGACGAGCTCTACCGCAAAACTACTCACCGTCAATAAAAGGCTATGGCATATGGGGGTGGCCGAAGTCACAGAAATCTCACTGGGGACCCGCACGAGCCTGCACCTTTCTTTATGTCTGTCAAATCTTCCTAATTTTTCCCTCAAAAGTTAGTACCTAAAATCGCGCTCTATAAGCAACAACTTGTGTATTGTAGGTTTAGCTGAAGCTCTGAAAACCAGGAAAATTGAATCTTTGTGGAGCAACTCTTGGGGGCTGTGCTGGGCAGACAAAATACCTCACTCTTTTACTGCACATCTCCTAAATTATAGAAATTGAGACATTGCCCTCTGCCTCTTGAGAGAAGTGCAAGAAGCACAGAGTTAAACAATGTAACTCGATGTGACAGCCCAGGCACTCAGATGCGATGTCAAGAGACCAGCTCAAAGATGTAAAATGATGCCCACTTTCCCTGAACTGTTATTTAAACCTTGCTTACTTGGCCATTACACATTTGATGTTTTCTACTAATATCCTAGACAAACCTATTGATTGTATATCCATAAATGTGTGCTAGCCATTGACTGATAGTTAGCTAATCTTTGGGCTTCTAGGTTCTTTGTATTACATTGCTGAAGAATGACAATTTATTAACTGTATGGGCTGGAGTAGCTGCCTTTGGTCCATACCTCATTTGTTCTATACAATAATTCTGTTTACTGAGGGAAATGTGCAGGTTTCTCATTGAACGTTGGGGTGCTCAGTGTGGGCAGAGGGGATAGGTGATCTCAAGTTATGTTTTCCTATTGTGCACTTCCAGCACTACCAGCACCTGTTAATTGTACTTCTCAATGCCTGGAATTTCTGCCCTGTCACAGTCTGAGGCACACAACATTTTCAACAAAGCTGATGCAACCATCGCACCCCAACTACGGAAGGTCATCAACATCTCCTTCGACACAGCGACATTCCCGGAAAGTTGGAAGCACGCCGAAATCAACGCCCTCCTCAAGAAGCCCAAAGACCTCAAGAACTTCCGGCCCATCTCCCTGCTCCCCTTCCTGGCGAAGGTCATCGAGAAAATCGCCAACATGCAGCTGACCCGCCACCTCGAGGACAACAACATCCTAGATCCATCACAGTCCGGATTCAGATGCAACCACAGCACCGAGACTGCCCTCATTGTCGCCACAGACGACATCAGGCGCCAGCTAGACAACGGCGAAACTTCAGCCCTCATCCTCCTAGACCTGTCAGCCGCCTTCAACACGGTCTGCCACCGCACACTAAGAACACGCCTCCAAGAAGCCAGAATCCAGATGAAGGCCCTGGACTGGACCATGTCCTTCCTCGCCGGCAGAACCCAGAGAGTCCGCCTCCCGCCCTTCCTATCCGCAGCCACCGACATCATCTGCGGCGTACCCCAGGGCTCATCCCTCAGTCCGACCCTGTTCAATGTCTACATGGCCCCCCTCCCACAAATGGCCCGCCAGCACGACCTGAACATCATCTCCTATGCCGACGATACCCAGCTCATCCTCTCCCTCACCAAGGACCCGCACACCGCCAAAACCAACCTCCACGAGGGAATGAAGGCCGTCGCCGAGTGGATGAGGAGCAGCCATCTGAAACTGAACTCGGACAAGACAGAGGTCCTCATCCTAGGTCCCATCCCCTCTGCGTGAGACGGCTCCTGGCGGCCGACCGCACTGGGAGCTGCTCCAACACCCACAGATCGCGCACGCAACCTAGGATTCATCCTCGACTCCTCCCTCTCCATGTCGAAACAGATCATTGCCATCTCCTCCTCCTGCTACAACACCCTCCGCATGCTCCGCAGGATCTACAAGCGGATCCTGACTGAAACAAGAAGAACAGTGACCCAAGCCCTCGTCAGAAGCAGGCTGGACTACGGCAACGCACTGTATGCAGGCATCGTGACCAAACACATGCAACGACTACAACGCATCCTGAACGCCTCAGCCCGACTGATCCTCAATGTCCCCCGCCGCAGCCACATCACCTCCCACCTAAGAGACCTGCACTGGCTTCCCGTCAACAAGAGGATCACCTTCAAACTCCTCACTCACGCACACAAAGCACTCCACAACACCGGACCAGCATACCTAAACGACAGACTCAACTTCTACACCCTCGCCCGCAAGCTCCTCTCCACCGGCCTAACCCTAGCCACCGTCCCGCGCATCCAACGAACGACAACCGGCGGCAGATCCTTTTCCTTCCTCGCCGCCAAGACCTGGAACACCCTCCCCACCCATCTACGGCAGACCCAAGATCTGCTCACCTTCAGAAGGCTCCTGAAGACCTGGCTCTTCGAGTAGTAGCAGCACTCCCCCCAACCCCCACCCTCAGCGCCTTGAGACCCTCATGGGTAAGTAGCACGCTTTACAAGTTCACTGATTGATTGATTGATTGATTGATCTTATGACTTGTATATTAAAATGTTAGCTAGAAATGTTAAGGGCCTCAGTAACCACAAAATGTGGGGACAGATCCTTGTTGGAACTTGGAACAGCATGGTACTGAGGTGACTATGTTACAGGAGACTCACAGTGCCCCCATAGAACTCATAACTTTGCAGACTGTTGGGGACACACTAATTAGGCTCCTACAGCTTCTACATGTGGGGTGACATTTTTGGTTCACAAAACCTTATGTAATAATGTGGAATATGATCACTCGGACCCTGTCGGGCAATTTATCTACGTGTCAGGGACATTACAGGGTTCTACCCTCACATTCGAAACCTTCTACACCATGAACAATGACTCTCTGGAGATTTTGGATAACATTGTTTCCCATTATTGTTTATATGACAATCACAACATAAATTGGGGAGTTGGAATTTAATCTTATTTTAAATCCCTATTAGATTAGATGCACTAACCCGCACCGAGTTGGTAACACCAATTCAGTGTGGATGCTACTCTAGATTATTGACTGATACTTTAATAGATGCATGGCTGGTGCTCGAGGATGAAACGAGAGCAAAGAAATGTGCTCGAAAAAATCAGGTTGATGCTGATTGTAGTCTAAATCTGTCTAATGCATTGAAGATGTTTCAGCTGCAACAGAATGCTTTCAATGCCCGATCTACCTTTCAATTAAAAGGCTTGTCGAAAAAAATGGAAGGTACTATCAGAGGTAGGCATGATATTTGCCTTTGCTTAAAAAAGGAAGAGTTTAATCTTTTTTTTTTTTTTTTTTTTGTAAACCTTTATTTGTACAAAAAGGAAATACAAATCTGGGCCTACAACCAGACCGGCCGGCCACGATACAATAGAGCAATCCAAAGAATACAGAAGAAAAATATACAGATACGATCAGGATAATATGCAGTCAATACAGTTCGAAAAAGGAAGGGGGGGGGGAGAATCTGGACGGCCCACAAACAGGAAGAAGGAAGGTTAATTTTTATAATATTACAATAAGGAGTATAACAGGCTCGGATACAGTATAAATGAATCCAGGTCCCCAGAGCAAACTATTGGCCATAAGAAAACTAAAGGGGCAGCAATGCGGAAAATTATCACTACAGTCTACATCAGTACGAAAGCAGATGCGGTTAATTCAAATCAACATAAAAGTAGACTCATCATGTGCACCTCTACCACCCAATAGCAAAGCAGAGATAGGACGATGGAACCGGAACACTAACATCACTAAAGCCAACCCGTCATACTAACCCTAGGGAGAGAGAGAAAGAGAAGGGGAAGGGAAAGAAAAGGGGGAAAAAGAAAAATACAGACTGAAAGAGAAGAGCGCCGCGCCGAGACAAGCATCCCGTAGTAAGGACACAGAAAGAGCAGGAGTATTAGCAACAAGGAAGGGATGGGAGTCGGCACTGAAACGCAGCATAGCCACAAAAGGAGGGAAGCAGCAATCCAGACCCCATCCCTATAATACCACGGGAGGCAGGGACAGCCGCGGCGCTCCTATAGAGGGATACAAAAGGGCCATAGAACAAAGGAAAATAAACCGGGAAAGAAAACCCGTCCCACCCATCCCACCCAGCACCCCTGCAGAAGGCTACGGCCTACCCCCCCAGCAGCGTGCCTGTCACCCTAATCCCGAACCCGAAATGTAGGAAACACGAAAGAGAAAAAGAATATAGAGACAAAAAGAAGAATAAGAAGACAAAAAAGATGTGAGGGAGGAGTGAAGAAGTAAAAACAAAATGGTCTGCCCCAGCCCTCCGCCCAACCAGTCAATCGTAATACGTGTAGACGAAAGCGATACAACTCGAGCATCATAAAACGTACAAGGGGGTCACCCACCGCACTATGCACACGGGAAAGCTCGCCATGGATATGTATACCAGCAATCTACCGGAAGCAATGTATCTCACCCCAGGCCTTCCTTAGCTACATGCAACTCCCACCATACGACAGCGAGAAGCGAACAATTCGGTGCAAGGCAATCACACGAACAAAAAATAGTCCGATGAAGACGTAGGCCAGGGAGGGCAATCCATAAGCAAAAGATCAAAAGTCCGGGTATACAGTGCAAGTGTCCCAACAATGTTAACAGGGGCAGGAAAAGACAGGAGTTCAGTCTCGCCGCTCGGGAAAGCGGGGGTTCCCCTGCAGAGCAGAAACACGACCTCATCAAGGCAAATAGATGTAGCAAGCCGTCATGTTTCTCGGACACTCGAGTAGGATCCGACCCCAGAACGACATCCGGGCCCCCAAACTCCAAACAGTGAAGCGCAGGAGGTTCAGAAGCCAATCGTTCGCATACCTGTCGACGGCCAGTGGCAGTAGTTCTCAGCGCGGCCGAGGGGGGTGAGGCAGAAGCATCACCGAGACGAGAGGGGACCGTGAGAGACCGGCCCTCCAAGATGGCGGCGGACCGCACCGATACCCCAGAGGCAATGGGGGTCAAGGCCGCATGCATGGACCGCAGTGCTTCCAGAACGTCGCCGATTGTAGGCTCGCGCACACATGTCCAGGCCCCCGTGCAGTCCAGTAGTCCAGGTCCGCCGTCCGGAGGATATCCACGGTCTATCTCGATAGCCGCCATTTTGTGGAGTCAGGCTCGTCACCACCTCCCACGACTCCCGGATCAGGGCCTCAGATGCGGACCTCCACAGAAACCAAGGGGGTCCCGCTATGGCAGCCTTGGTGCAGAAAGGAGAGCCGCCAAAGTCGAAGAGCAGATCCCGGGCGCGAGGCTCCAGGATGGATGGACGGAGCCGCGGCAGGGGGGCCCCCTTCACACGAGCAGCCCTCGGTGCACCGTGCCCCACACCAGCTCCACGGCCGCCAAGGCAAGTCCGGATCAGGACCACCGGAATGTTCGCTCAACGGTCTCCCGCCAGCGGCTCACGCTCTCGGCCGGGGCCGACACGTACAACAATGCTAGGCTGGGTCCAATAGGCGAGGCCCCGGCTTCATCACCGCGGAGGCCCTGGTTCCTCAGGGGGCACAACTTCGGAAGCGCGGCACGTAGGAGCCTCCAGGTCAGACGGTGAGTAAGAGCAACACGTTGCGTTTCAATCTCTGCTCGAGTGCATCGTCCCGGGGCAGGATATATGGCAGGATTTGCGAGTCAGGCCGGAAGGCTGACGGAGCCGAGCTACAGAGCGACCATTACGATCGCGAGCTTGGCTCCTCCCCCGAAGAGTTTAATCTTATTGCTGTGTCTCGCTCTCTGAAAAGACCTCAATCATTCCTAACTTGGAATTTAGACCATGGAATTAGATGTTTACTTCGTTTATTAAGAAGGAATATATCACCATTGATCACATAAGGGGTACTTGGCAAAATTTAACAGCTGAAGTTTGAGTTTGTGATTTGTGTAATAATGGTGTTCAAGTCTTAAAACACATGTTTTTATTTGTTATGCATTGTATTTGCCTTGTCGTCCATTTTAAAATCTGTTTTTATGACAACTAATATTCGTACTTTTCATGAAGCTCGACAGTTGTTATTTATTCCTGTGAATGAAATGTATTGCTATAAAATATTGTCATTTTTTAAACGTTTTATGAAAATGTACTACAATGAATTAATTGTTTTTGGGTTGTTTTCTATGAACCTTCTAGGAATCCAAAACGTGTAATAAAACTAAAGTAGGAGAGCGTCCTCTTTCTACTCCTCTGCCCATGACGCATACTCTCGGATACATGTTTGGCTAGCATCGAATGAGACAGTTTGGCTAGTATCCAATGAGACATTCCCGTGGGTGCAATCCCTTGAATACATACCCTTTACCCGGTCAGAAGATTCCCCAGTGCTTTTCATAACTACTTTGCCAGACACTTGCAATATCACCGACCTTGGTGCTTTGTTTTGGTGACATGAGTGTCCTGGTTTTTAATATGGACATAGCAGCAGTCATTAAAGAATATGATATATGGATTCAAAAGTTAAGCATAGAAATGTCCTATTGAAAATAATAATAATAATAATAATGACAAATGGAGCAGTCTGGGCAAACCCTCTTGTTTTATTTAATCTATGTGCTGTGTCAACTGTCTATATGTTTATATTTTATTTCTAAAATCATTCACTGTGAGTCTAAATGTAAACTTGACTCTTTTTCCTTGAAAGCATTACCGAAACGTGTTTCTTTTCTTGTGGGTTGACTACATTTATGTCAATCAGGCACACTTAGAGTGTTTAAGTATTTACTCTCTGACTTTTACAATTGTTTCCAAAATAGAATTATTCCCACATATATTATTTTTTTCCAAAATCTATCTGAAAGCACACTTTTACCAATTTTTTATTTGAATTTGGTAATATTGGTTTGAAATATGCATTATCTAAATTTGCACAGTCAATCCACATCATTAATCATACGTGCTGTTCTGGGGCACGCTAAAGCAGCCCCCATTTTGTCCACAAATTAAATAGGATCGCTTGAGCATGCGCAAGTGGACACTGCGTTCCTGTTCCAGCCACTACTAGTAAATCTTTTTTCTGACAACATCCACTTGAGGTCCCCATGTTTGCACTATTTATTAGATACATTGTTTGTCATGATTTAAAAACAGTGATGGGTAGGTTTTACCCCTTTTTATCACACAACTTGCCAGGCACTGTGTGATATGCAATTCTCTTTTCTTTATTTTTATTGGTAGCTTGTTTGTACCTTGCTTACTACCAACACAATTCTGGCAGAGGCATTTCCACTACCTTCCTGATGAAATATATTTAGGTTGGTATTAACCTTAGGTTCAGTTCTTTTTCCCAGAATGATACTTAAAAAATCATGTTAGTCTTGACAAAGACCATGTCCAAGTTATATTTACAAAAGTCAAAACGTTGACAAACTTTCATGATATGGACTGTTCATTAATGATTGAAATCCAAAGTACGACCATCATTTGTAATTACTCATGTTTATAGTATCTTTGCCAACCGCCAAAACCTTACACATATCTGTTGGGTTCCTATGCACTTCCTATTTAGTCACATATTTTGTGTGCACTGCAATGACATACACTATATGTAGCAAATGTATTCAAGTTTGGATGGCAATTATGGGCAATGTGTGGATACTATATAAATCATTTGTGTATTTGCTCTATATTAGTAAACTAGTTGTGGATTTAATGAACATAGGGGATAAGTTAATAGTTCTTTTGAAATAAGCAAAGTATTTCACTGTTTCTTGAATGATTCAGAGGGAACCTCTTTTTTCATACAGCTTGACATACTGGGTAGCCCCTTGTTCATAGCACATGTGCAATCGTAGCCAGCAGCCTATCCACTGCAGGGCCACCGCCTGTACGGTGTCAAATATCCAACCTATTTAGGGTCGGCTTTAATCACAGATTTTTTCTTCTGGAACCATTACATAAGACATGGCAAGCAAGGGCAGGAGAAATTATCTATGGTCCTCGTTGTACAGGCAGGGCACTCCACGCTTGCTAGCGCCATTGATTTTTTTCTTTTACAGAGGTTTGTTTCTGCAACAAAAAAAAATGCAGGATACCCACCAAAATGTGTCAGCTTTACTCCAACCGCTTCTCTCAGTGCTGCAGAAGTGCTTTCGTCAAAATGAAGCGTGTTAATGTTGCACGAATTTCTAAGTATGACAGGCAGTCCTCTTCTGATCATGTGGGCCTGGAAGTGGGCTTTACCAGCCATATTTTAACCCCTTGCATGCTTATGACGAGCCCAGCTTGTCATGAGGTACAGTCGAGCTGTGCTCATGACGAGCTGGGCTCGGCCTACGGCCGCGGCACTCCCCACGCGGCGAATTCCACACCTGTTCGGGTGTTCTATTGGAGTGGGCGGAGTCATGACGAGTACAGCTCCACTGGACAGCATGACGAGCCGGACTCGTCATGAGCACCGCGGCGCTGCGCGCAGCCCCTCCCCCCGCACCACGGGGGAAGTACCCCCGCTGCGAAGGGGTTAAATAAAGCCAGGAGTTACTCATTGTGTTATTTGATCACACAGTTCAAGCGCTTGGTTTTAGTACAGTCAGAATAGAAAACAAATCCTCAGTATACTTGAAAGAGCCACAGACTTTGCAAAAACTGTCTGGAAGCAATCCCTCAGAAAATGCTCCAGATTTATTTGAAGTGAAAGATATCTCTTTTTTTCCATCAGGTGGATACAGAAATAGATCAATGCATATTCATAAAACCCATTCTCCTCAAGTTTGGACCAATACCTAATTAATCAATGGCAGCCTGGAGTCTAAACAGTTATTTGCAAATAAGCCTCTTAGGACATTAGAACATGGTTTGTAAAAGATGGATTATAATGTCGAGAATTCGGTTCCTCCTACTAAAGTTAATAAAACAGTACAAAATAGTTGTGTACTCCCTGGCTGTCTGTAGTAAATGAGCCACCAATCCTACAAAAGAGAAAATGGCTGGCATCTGTGGAATCTTTAACACCCCTCTGAGTATACTTCTCAGCTATGACATGGCCTGCTGTCTCTCATTATTCACGCTGAAAGACTTAAATGTCAAGTTCTAATGGAAAAAGAATAGCAGTACCCGACCGGAACCTTCTAATAGTAACAAAGGAAAATATAAGACTTAAAGGGCTCAAATGAAGAAGCATATAGTGTGCAATTCACAAAGCATATGCACGTTCAAGCACATGCCCATTTATGATGAGGGGTATTTGCAAGCGTAAAACCCGCCTTTTAACCTCATAAAGTACATTTGAGAAGAAACACATTCCAAAAGTATGTTTCAAATTTAGGGTTAGTGTGGGTGTTTTTTAGAGTGGACCTACCTACAAAAGTAGATGAACAGATTACCAAGCTAATCGGTTGGTGGGTATTCAGGGCCTGCTCATTTCTCATGTCTCGCGCAGGCTTACGTTCAATTTCAGGAAATGGGATTTGTCCAGGGTAAAAAAAATTCCAGGTAGCAAAACAAAAAAAATGTATGTGTGGAAACACATTTGCAGCAGATACATGCATGTCGAATTTTTCACCTGCCATAGATTTAAGAGTATTTCTAGAATTGTTAGTGAATCCCATTAAAATCGAAAATGTGCGTACAATATAGGAGTAATCTCAAGAGACCACCAGTATGACTTTCATTCTTGCCATTTTGTAAATTAAGATGATGCTCAGCAAACTAGACACCTACGTGGTCACGAAAAGGGACATTGAACTGAATCCTAGTTAAAACAGGGACAGTTGGAAAATACTTGACAGAAGTCGGTAAACAGTTGTCTTTGAAAGAGACTACACCTATGCGTGGAAACTTGAAGGCAAGGCACATTAAATCGTATCCCTTTATCTCAGAGTACTGATGCCTTTGGATGTAAAATGATGTAGTTGGGATTCTGAACGATGCACTCTGCTATTTGTTAGGTAGCGTTTGTTTGTGGTCCAGGTCTGATATGCAGCTACACATTTCTATCGCAAATAATACCCAAAACACCGAAATTTCTTATAGAACACAAAGGCCGAATGAACTTAATAAAACAGAAAGAGGGCTTCAGCCAAAGTATAAACACTATTTGAGTGCCAGGATACCCGTAGGGTGGCAGTTGCGCTATATAAGAATACCTACAATACAATACAATACAAAATGGATGTAGTACTAACTGTGTCGGAATTAACCCCCTAAGAGATTCACCTGACACACCATGCCGAGTGAAATATGACTGCCTACACATTGCCAATTTGATATTTTTGGATAAAAAAAAAAAAAGAGAATAAAAAGAGAACCCCAAAACGCAAAACACAGTTTAGGCAATACATGCATCGAAGGTCTAGCTCCCTAGGATTTTCATATTAGAATTTAAAGTCTAGAGGGTGAAGACAGGACCCCATTGTACATCACGTTATTTATTTTGTATAAAACTTCCTGCCAATGGCTAAACATAACAGAAAGACCTTTGTATTTATCAGCCTAGACAGGTGGGGTTGTTGTCCTACTTTGCAACAGTTTTATAATGTATGGGATTCTGTAGTCTCTAATTTCATTATAATCAGTGAACAGTCACCAATTATAAACAAAAGACGTCAGAACTCGACTTTTATTACTTATTACAGTTAAGTTCTGACATCACAATGTCTGCAGCCAGAGCCAGCAGCCGAGGTGAAAGGAAGGTCAGGTAATGGAGCAGCTGTTAAAGCAACACAAAAGAATGCTGCTTTCTTTCTTCTGACCTATTTTTCTGCTTACAAGCAGAGAGAACATATTTATTTTTTGAACTCATTAGCTAGAGAAAAGCTAGAATTCTTCTGCATGTTTCTACTCATTCCTAGCTAGTGCAGCTTTTATGTTTTTGAAAACTGGCTTCAATAGAACAGTTTCTAATATCTGTTTGCAACAAAAAACAGGTTTTTGATATGTTTAATTTTGCACTAGAGGTTTTATTTTTATTCTCCATATTTGCAGTCATGCTTGCTCTTTCCTATGAAAGAGCTATGCACCAAGGTTTTATGTGGTTTTGGGAAAGTTGAAGATGCAGCCATGTATTATATGGCATAAAGAACCCCCTGACTTACATTATAAAGATATTGCAAGTCACCTCGAAGTCCCATAACCTTATAAAGAAACTCGGTCTTCAGCCTCCTTGGTGACTTGTAATATCCTTATAATGTATAGCTAGGGGGTCCTTTAGCCCTTATATGTTTTTCTTTTATGTTTATAGCAAAGAAGGAAGACAGTTTTTGTCATGCAGCAAGAAACGTAATAGAAAGACTTGTCTTTCTTTTATGTCCATGGCACAAAGGACAAGCTATTTGAATAATTTAGAAGTGAACGAGCGGCAGCACTTCTGTTCTACTCACAGAGATAAGACATAAGAGAAATACTTGTATTTCAGTTGGGTTTGTCGAATTCTATGACTAGTCTTTCCTCCACACAGAGCTTAAACAAGCAGTTGCAATGCAAAAGGTCTCACATTTGTGAGAGTTTAGGCTATTGGCATTGTAAATGACAATTACTTTTATTTATCTGTTTTGATAATTAACACATAAATAAAAAGCATTGTAATTTATAATGCAAATAGCTCCAACTTTTGTAAATGATGGACCTATTTCACTTCAAAGAAGCAGCCACCATTGTCCCAGGCTGCTTTGAAAGTGAAAACGCACATGGAGCACTTAATGTTGCAGGAAAGCATGTTGCGTCTGCAGTAGGAGAAACTCATTAAAGAAAATAGTGTTTACAGACTACATAAGACATACAGTGTAAAAACAGAAGTAAAAGGGCCAGTCCTCATGGGAAGTTACAAATGAAGACAAGGCGGTACTAAGGAGGGACTAACAAGCCTACAAACGAATCAGAAGCCAGCATTTACAATGGACATTGACACAAGCCAATGAAAAATATGGGCGGAATGTGGGCGGAGCTTCAAGTCCATACTTGAATACAGCATGCCTCGCAGACCAGCCCATGCGCTGTCCAGGCTCAACCTAAAACGGTGCACTGTCTCACCTCAGTAAAGAAGGAAACTTCTGCTGCCATCTATACCTGATTGCTAAAGGGAAATGAAGAAGGCTTTCAGGATCCAGGTGCATAAGGGGTCTACTGACCCAAATAGTAGTGGTGAAACATTCACTGTGACTCCTGGTGACCCTGCATGCAAGACCCACATACTAAAGAAAGCAGTAACTCTAAAGGGACAGTTGCATAATGAGGGCAAGCAAGTTATGATATTTCCTAACCTCTGTATAGATACCCACTTTAAGAAACAACAGGTCCAGGACCATAGGCACATTTTTCGGTTCTGGTGGTGCTGGTATCAGTTTGGAGCCCTGTTGGATAAAATTAATGAATGAGAACACACATTTTGTTTTTACTAAACTTGAGGTCTCCAATCCTATTTGGACATTATATCTGGAAATACTTGATTAATTTTATCATTCTTTAGTTCTTGGTGTTTCTCTTTGCAAGTCAGTTCGGCCTGAAATCCCTCTGACTGCCATTTTGAGGTTTGGTGTAAGCCAAGACCTTTTGATTTTAATAAAATTATATGAATACTATTTGTACTTAAAGGAGCTTTCAGCCACCTCTCTTCTTCCATTGGGCTGTTGTTGTCATTCACATTTCGCTTCCACCCACTACAGCATACAGCACAGGGCTACGTGTCAGCGTACTTCAGTCACTGGTTAACTTCACTTTGAGTGACTACATTTTGCTCTTTCACAATGAGCACATTAGCACACAGGATAATTCCCTTCAGTGCCAGTGTTTTTTTTTTGGTTTATCATTACTTTAATTGTGCCTATGTGTTTAGAGGCTGAGGGGAAAGCAGGCCACGTTCTACCAGATAAGAGCACAGGCCACATTCCAGCTTTATCAGTTCATGTCTCCTTCCAATGCTATGTCCTTTGTTTATCTGAGTGCTAGTTTTTCACAGCATAATGGATTGCATCCATTTGAAATGGCTCTCTATTAAGTTATTCTATTTTCAACATGCATTTAGTACACAATCCAAACGTTTCAATATTATACATGTGAATTCATAAGTGGCTTAGTCTTTGGAATATGTTTATTATAGACTCAATTTCACCAATGGTTCATTAATAAACTTTTCTCAGGAATAAAATCAGCCTCTATAGTGTTTAATTTGAACACATTATTAAAATGTCCTTCTTCCTTGTTTCTTTTCATTCATCTTTCTTTCTTTCTCTTACTTTCTTTCTTCCCTCCCTTCTCTTCTTTCATAACATTTTTCTTTCCTTTTTTCTTTCCTGCATTCCTTCCCTCTCATGCTTTATTTCCTTCTTTCTTTCCTTCTTTTGATCCTTTCCTTCTTTCTTACCATCATTCTTCTTTTTTCCACTTTTCTTCTTTCATTCCTTCTTTTTGGCTTTCTTTCCTTCTTTCTTTCTTTCCTTATTTTGTTCCTGTCCATTTTCTTTCTTTCCTTCCATCTTCCCTTCTTTCTTTTCTTTCTTCTTTCATTTATTCTTCCTTCCTTCTTTCTCTCCTGCTTTCTTTCCAGCTTTACTTTATTCTTTCTTTATAATTTCCATTTTCCTGCTTACTTTCCTTCTTTCTATCTTGCTGTCTTTCCTTCTTCTGATCTTTCTTGCCTTCTGTCCTTTCGTCTTTCTGTCTCTCCTTCTTTCTTTTCTTCCTTTCTTATTGTTTTCTTCTTTTTTCCATTGTTCCTTTCTTTCGTTCCTTTTTTTCGTTCCATTTCCTTATTTTCTTGTTTATTTCCATCTTTCTTTCTTTCAAAGGTAATGTGAGTTTTTTGAGACAAAAAAACAATTTTGCTTTTAGATAACTTTTTTTTAGTTCCTAAACAATAACATTTTGCAAAGACGATGACAAAGCAAAAGAGGAATTGCCTTCAGGCTGGTGGATGACGCCCGATCTATTGGCTTTCCTGATGCTTGTTTCTGATGGTTTGGGGTATGGGTGGGTTTATTGCATTGAATCAATAATTTCTGTTAAGGCACAAGTATCCTGTAAGCAATCTCCTACTTCCTCCCCTCTCTTTTCTTCCTTTCCTTCTTTCATTTCTTTTCTTGACACCCTTCACATGTATTTTACTTGTTGCATTTTGTCTCACAGAAAGTAATGCTGCAAAGAAAATAATTCATAGCCAGAAGTACAAAACTATTTCTTGGTTGCAAACACTCTGATTCGGATTTTGAAACAGCAAAAACATTGTTTGCCATATACAAAAGCCACTTTAGGAGTCAGTAAAGTTTTATCAACTTCTAAAAATAGTTGCTTCTGTTAATGACAGTTTTCTTTTTCTTTAAAGTAATCACAGGGATGGTGGTCTGCTCACCCTGTGATTTTAGTGAGTCAGAGTAAGTCCCAGTTTGTGTCCAACCTAATTAACAATGCATTTTGCGACCAGACGAACTGTACACCTGGTCCTTAGTACCATGCAGAATTTTAGGCAATTATTTTCACGTGGGGTAAGGATGTACTTTTTGGTCTCTTTTGGTGGAGTCTTTTTGATAAATGTACTGTATTGCAGCAGTTATATAGTGGTTCGTAACCCTTTTGTGGGAGTACCACAGTACAATATTGGACAGGTAATATGCGACACCGTGGTGGAACATGTGGTTGGCAGTTTTGTATTCGTTGTGATACTATGTGGGAAATGCATGAGTGACCAGGGTGTTACTCTTATCTTGTATTAGTGCACAGCGCAAAGCAGTGTGATGAAGGGGGAGATGAGAGAAAGATGCGCAAATTATAACAGTAACTAGCAGTTATAATTTTCACTTCTGCTCCCTTGCATGATTAACAGTATATGTCATGCTTTCAGCTCATATCCCATGCTGACTGCAGTGTTTGGGTCAACTGCTCTGTTAGGTTTGTCAACGTGGTAGGAGCACCCCCAGAAAACTTGAAATAGTTTAGATGGAGAATTTAACATAAAGGGGCCTTTCCAATGTGTTGCTTCTGGCATCATTTGTGGTATTTTTAAAAACTAACTGCCACATACCTACTATGCTTTCATAAGGTGACGTTATTGGCCAGCATCTCCACTCAAAAAATGGTTTCAGCACCACTGCTACCCATTTAGCTTTTTCATGCAGGTATACTGCTTACTGTTGCACAGAAACACTGCATGTGTGAGGAAAGTAGTGGAAAATGAATCAAGGTTAGCAAATTGAGCAGAAACTACACAACCTTTAAGGGCTCAGACTTCACACCTACACAGCCAAAAGAAGCCAGCTTTTCATACAGGGGTTCACGCTCATATATGCATGAATGTTGTCAACAGAAATATTTTAAAGCAATAAATAAAAAAGATGAATTGCCATTCCTGCCCCCACCATCTCCCCACCATCTTTTCCTTCCTTCACCACTTCAAAATTGGTGTGTTTTGTGCACTTTCCAACACTGCACCACTTAGATCTGGTGGATTTAGCTGTAACTTTAGAAGGTTTGTGAATGCTTAGAGTTAAGACTCTATCTGCGTTCATCCTTACTCCTCTATTCTGTGTCACTGCTACAGAAAACCTGCATATGTGGAAGGAACAAACCTCACTGTTAAGACCCAGGAGCAGGTTGTACGTGTAATTGCCCAACAGTTCCCATGCAGGTCATAATTGCACATGGGAATGACATTGTGACTTGGCTCCGAGTCCTAGGAAAACTCTTTATGTAGTAAGGACTGAAGCAAAATCTGTTTGCTAAATGCCTTTTAATGCAAGCAGTTCAAAATGTGAAAAATTGAACTGGCGCAACATTTAACTATTGAAAATTTTATTTTATATGGATCAGTTTTGGAACACGAACGCACAAAAAGCCAACATTTGTGACACTCTGTTTAGTTGTCACTATGATGTCCCAAAAACCTTTTGGGCCTGGTCAAAAGACAGACTGCATGATCTTGTTTGAAAATAAACTGGTTCTTCAACATTCTGACCTTAATAGGAGGCTCTATAAAAGTACAATAGAGGTGGTTGGTTGATTCTGCATGTTTGCTTACACAGTTTCTTAGTTACAAAGCACAGTTGTTTCTGCTCACCATACACAATACTGAGCCACACAGTGCATGCATCCTTGTGAGTTCCCGTCAGCTGCTTTAGACATTTCCAAATGCAGATGACGTGAAAAAGGCAGGTTGAAAAAGAGGATCCCTTTCAACTGAATGCAAGTCTTTTTCCCAAAGGTTGCTTGCTTTTCATCATTCAGAATCAAGAGGTTTTAATGTACTTAGTACTTCATTGTAGTTTCAAATTTTTGCTGGTGATATGAATATTTCCTCACATATAACACAAGTTGTGCAGCCTGCGGGACAGTGATAAAGGCACATGTTAAAGTAGAATCCCCCTACTATGGGTCATGCTTGTGCTTTATTAAACTTTTCAAATAAATAAATATAAGACCATAAATATATTAAAATAAGACCAGCAACGATGGTGGAGATGCTGAGGTCGTGGGAATACTCCTCAAGAGACTAAGGCTCTTTGGACCGCCACATTTCTAGTTGGAAATAGATCAGCACTATTCCAGACAAATCAGGACAAATTCACAGGCAATGAGAGGACCCAAAGAAAGCTCCTCTGAGGTAAAGATGTTTAACAGAAAAATTATTTGAATTTAGCAAAATATCTTAGTTGGTGAGTATGGAGCCATACAATCTGAACATCAAACCTGTCTTACTCGCACCACTGCATTGTGGGATCTTCAGTAAACAACTGAAACACCTTGTGCCAGATACTCTTAAATGTAAAAAGATGTGAACACTTATTAACAGCTAACTTAGGGTATTGAGCACTATGTAACCAAACAGATCTTTCAGAACTATTTGTCTGAATCTTGATGAATATGATGTCAGGTGAGCCGCACAGTAAATTCATAACTTCATGATGCCCAATAATATTTCATGACCTGTCCGCATTGGATTATTATGCTTTAGCACATGAAAACATGAGCACTCTACAAATAAATAATGCTTTGTCTTACTACATTTGTGCTTATCATTCATTGTGCTTTGTCTTACCATGTTTGTGCTTCATTCATTGTGACCCAGCGATACGGTAGGTGAAGTAACAAACATGTACAGATAATTCTGTGACCCAGCGATACGGTAGGTGAAGTAACTAACATATACAGATAATTCACCAATACACACCTTAAATGGCTTAAAACTAAACTGCAGAAAAAAGAAAGAGCACTGTATGCTCACCTTGAGCCCCACTGGAAACCTGATTTAAACAGGGAAAAGGAGGATTGGTAGGGTGCTAGGGTATTTAGACATGGCATTGCTGGTTGCAAAGTTGGGAATTGTGTGGAGGAAACTTAAGCCAACCAATCCCACTTATAAATTCCTCAAACTCAAGACAATATTTTTAAAACTTACTTTCCTGCTGCTCTTTGCCTAGGAACTTGAACAGTTTGTACTTTACCCTATTGCATGCCGCTCCAGAAGTCTCTGGACTGGAATTGTTAGTTTTCCAAGAAACCGCTTGATGATAGGCCGACTCTTGGCAAATTTATCTTTTATTTCAATTTCCAGGACGTCTGTGAGAAGTGCAACAAATGCATACCGCTGTAAAAAAACAAAATAATCGACATGTTTGTATTTGTGTGATATAAATGAAGCAAAGACGATGGTAATTTAATTAGTTACATATTCACTTAAAAGGCTGGCTGTATGTGGTTTTTATGTGCTACTTCGAAAGCTGTCCTTTTAAGTCACTTTCAAAATGAAACCTAAACTCGGGCCATCAGCTTCATTTACTACAAAGTCAAGAATATAGCAACACTGACACCTCTCACTTTTCACAGTCTAAGTTAGATTGGGTATCACCCCTCCTTGAAAGCTGCTTTTTCAAACAGATCCTGGTTCCAGACATGCAAGTCAGAAGCTTTTGCCTGATGGAAAGTGCAGCTCGAAATTAAATAGGCATATACTTTTGGAAACCGAGAAAACAAAATATTTATCATCGATATTTAGAAATATGTAACAGGAGAAAAACTCAAACTGCCCGGGGCCTCGGACAGGGGGGCCTTCTTCAGGAGCAAACGTTCAGGAAAATGCAATCTAAGGGATAAAACTCTCCTTGTGCAGGCAAATCAGCATACGTTCATTAAAATAATTGAAAACAATCAAGTGCGAGTTGAAGCCTGTGATGAAACCACGCACATGGAAGTCAAAAGAACATGCACCCTTAATTGTGGAAAATGTGAAAAACGAAAACAACATACTTTCAGGTCAATTTCCACAATATATCTGTTTGGAAAGTTGATATATATAATTTAGGCTGCTCTGCAATTCAATAGAGTATTTTATTACTGTACAACTAAGCGTATCTCTTATGTAGATAAGCATGGCCATTTTGCCTTTTCCTCACTAAGGGGTCAATTAAGATGGCGGACGGATCGCCACCGCCATGCAGGCGATCCGTCCGCCATCCCTGCTCGTCCGCCACCTTTGTTCCCCCTGCCATATTACGATGGCGGGGGGGACCGTGGCGGAGGGGAAGACCGTCCGCCGCTTTTCCCGCTGCGGTCGCCTTGCGACCACGGCGGAAACGCTCTAATATGGGGGCGGTGTCTATCAGACACCGCCAGCCATATTAGGATGTGCTGGGGGATATGCCTTTCTGTGGCGGCATTGCCGCCACGAAAAGGCATACATTTTTCCGCAAGGACACTTTATGGTATATACAACATTTTGTAGACCCCTGAGGAAGGGTCCTTGGAGTCACCCACAATGCATTGGGTTGTCAAATTTATGGTTTATATTCAATTGGAAGTCCACGCAATACTTCTTGGAGTTGATTAAAAATTGATTGTTGTTTGGAAATAAAGAAGATATGAAGCATTGAAAAGAAATGGCTTACGATCCTCATTGAAAATTTGGTATTTTAAATATTGACAAGGAACCCTAGAGATTTCATTGAAAAAGTGAGCCCTCTCATCGGGGAAGGGTTCACCTGACCGGACCACAATTATTGTTACAGTCATCAAACATGTAAGCAGTTTAAGAACAACTGGCCTGTACACAGCCTTTCCCAAGAGCAGATTCAATGCCCTTTACATCCAAAAACACAAAAGTACACCAAATGAGAAGTTAATCCCAAGTGTTCTCTTACGTGCAAGTAAAATGTACTCCGCAATCTGTAATCATAGGCTCATTTGTTTATGTGATACATAGTGAGAATCTCTATGCAACGAAGAGCAAGGAAAGAAAAGACATGAAAAAGGGGTACATTGAATAAACAAAATTAATGATGGAAAACTGATAACAGCAGAGAACTGGAGCTCGGCATAGCATTTTGGTAAACACACAGGCAGTGAAAAGCAGAGACTGATGATGCAGATCAGAAGTGACTTTCAACTCTCTGGGGCTGAGGTAGTTGAAGAGTGGTCTCCATGGCCACACGCGAGCAGTGACGGTTCCTTCGCTAAGGTGGAGGAGTGTCGCCACACTGCTTTGTGGCAGCTTTGCGTGGTGGGGTGGGGCTGCTCTGCTCTCAGAGCTGGGGGAGGAGTGGTGGGCACTCTTTACATGTTCTCCATCCAGGCTGCATTACAGCCTTGGTGGAGAACATGCTTAGGCTCCCATTGCCTGTCTGAGCGCTAAACCACGGTGCTCAGACCAATCGCAACGCTGCATTGCGATTGGCTTAGGAGAGCTTGGAGCTTCCTGTCCTGGCAGAGCCCGACGCGGAGGAAAGACTTGCGATAAGGTATGTTCTAACACCTCTTTAGCTACCGACTCACCACCCACGATCCATGCCAGCCGCCACTGCACACGAGTACTCAGAGAAGTAACTGTAAGATGGAGCACTGACTTCTAGGTAATGTGCAGGGTACATTTATGCCAAATAGACACATACAAACACTTTAGGGCTCTTGAGGACTGCCTTAGATATAATTTCTTTATTTTATTTTTTATAAATTGCTTTTACACACACATGCGAATGATTGTAGCATCACAGTAATAAACACATACACATGTTCGGGGTGATTGAAATATTTGGTAGAAAATTGTCAACTTCTCACTGCAGCTTTCAAGAGTCCTATGAAAGCCACACATCGAACTATAACATAAACATTTTTTAAAAATTCTCAGCTCACATCCATTGATAAATGTGTTCACAGATGATGATGGACTGAGTAATCTTAATGCACTTATTCAGCTCCAAGCACCCACAGGAAAAGTAAATGGATGTTCAAACTGAGCGATAATCAATTTTACTCTTATCATACTCTACCAAGGGGCCTTCCTGTTGCTTTTTATGTCTTGGCTAAAATAACATATGTACTGTTTGTTGCAAGACTCACTGTTAGCTTATAGTGGGCTTAGAGAGCGTCCATTACTTACTATTGGTAGGCTGTATTGTCACTCTCATTTGCTTGCTTCTTATTTGTTAACTTCTTTGGGCTTTACTTCCTCTTCTTTTATTGGCATCCTACTGTGGAGCATGGCTGAATAACTTGTGCCCTTCCACTGATCATGTTCTGGGAGCTGTGGTGTCTTGTAAAAAAAGAACGCTGGAACTCTTTTGGTTCCCACTGTATGCCGTGGGCCTGTGACGTAAGTGTTGGAGGGATCAGTTTAAGGCAGGCTTAAAATGTTGAGTTCTGACTTACACGCAGCGGAATAAAGATGGGTAAAACTACTCTCTGTGTGTGGCATACTTTTTGGTGAGTGCCTAAGCTGGCAGGACGCTACAACTGGTGACGAGATAGGGGATCCAATGACCAGACACAGAAAGCACTCCTCCAGAAAGTTTGCTGCGGTCCAGCAAACTGCTTGTGTGTGCCACATTTGCTGTAGTTGAAGTGTACAATCAATGCTGGCATAGGTGGAGTCTCAGAGCAACACCACCCTTATAAAACGCTTGAAGATAAAGAAAGCGACATTGAAATTCTACATGTCGGTGGCCAGGAATTGAAGGAAACATCAGCAAATAAAAGGTACTACGCCATTATGCAAATGAGTGCCATATGCTAATGGAGTAAAGATCGCTAAAGGCGGATGCAGAGGGGTTACATAAGCAGCATTCAATGATATTTCAGCACAAATCAAATTGAAAATCATGTGCTACAAAGCCGAACAAAATTCATAACATTATCTGCTTTCATGAACTAGAAGAATGCAAGTTTTATCTACTTATCAAAACCATTAACCAATCATCGTGCCGCAACGTGCAGCAGAGTGACCCTAGAAGGGGGTCCAGGGTTGTGCGTGTGGAGTGGTCCCCAGAAGAAGCAACCCACCACCAAAGCTACAGCACAGGGGCCCAGAACAACTTCCCAGACATTCATCAAGTAAAGAGCCCCAATGAAGAGCATAGGCAAGCTACAAAAGGAAAAAGTTGTTAAGGCCGACCTCGCAGCAAGCACATCACAAGGCACTATAGAAACTCTGCCTGATCAAGTTCCACACGAAGCGCCAGAGAGACCACTACTGTCCACCAATTATATACATGTGCTGCATTCTTAAAACTGTCAACTGCATTTGATACCGCCAAAAACACAATATTGGCAATAGATGGACTGCATGGATTGAGACTTTTGAAGATTTCAAAGATGCAATACATTAAAAAGATGATAAAAAGATTGTAAAGTATCTGAGGAACATGGCTGTAATGGAGTGAAAGACGCCATAAAAAATATACCACAAAAAGGTGGTGACGTACGAACAAATCAAAACAGCCTTGAATGTCAAGTTTAATGCTGTGCCAAATGTGGATTACAAAAGATTCATACTCAGTCAAGAATGCCAGAGACCAGGTGAAACCATTGATGAATTTGTTGAGAGTTGATGTTTTGTGAAGCATTGCGGGTTCAATGAGTTTAACAATGAGGAAGCTACTCCTCAGAGTAATAGATGAATGTCTGTCAGATTCCTTTTGACGTAGAATGCTGAAGGAAACTCTGAGCTTGGAACATATCCTCAAGGCTGCTCGTGCTGAAGAGCATGCTGATTGTCAAGCAACTGAAAATTAAAAAAAGAATGTCCTACAGATGAGGATTGTCATTTCCACATGAAGCTAAATGTTCTACCATTTGACAAACATGCCTCGGCTGTGGTAAAGCGAACCATTTTGTGACAACTTCCAGGGCAAAGAGAAAATGTAAGTGCATCACAAAGCGAAGACATAGTATCTGACCGAACTCTACCTCTGCGACGTTCCACGTGCTCCCACAAGGCCAGGCAGTCACACCAACTGAGGCAAATCGACACCTAACGAAGACGATCATTGTCTAAATCATCAACAAAGTGTTCATCAGACTCAGTTTCCAGTGAAAGTGGCAATTATAATTGTGAGATGTTGATGTTTACCTCAGAAAGGCATACGCATGAGAGACTGGTCAAACGTGAGGAAAATTCCCAAGAAAAATTGACAAGAAGCACCAAACACATTCATTGTCCGTAGAGCACAGTAAAAATAAATGGGTTTGTGATACCAATTGCAATTGATAGTGGTGAGTCGATAAATATCATGCCTGAGGAGAAGTAACAAGAACTGTCTCCGTTACCACAACCTACTAAGTCAAAGGCAAAAGTATACGCGTTGGCTGCTTCAATGCCTTAAAGAGTCAAGGATCCTTTGTAGTCATAAGGAAATACAAGAAAATGTGGTATGAGCACCAATTCATGTACTTCAGGGAACAGCCTGTTTGCTGAGTTTTAATACTGCGACTGATATGGGACTAATATCAGTGAACCATAATATGAAGGCTCATCATGAAATAATGTCAACATCCTTCATTATTTCATGGACTCAAAATAATGAAAGTGTCACAAATACATGAGGATGTTCAACCTGTTGCTCAAAGACACAGACAAGTTGTGTTTCATTTGCAGGATGCTGTTGAAAAAGAACTTAATTCATTACTTAAACATGACATAATTGAATGTTCCACTGGTCCGACACCGTGGGTTTCTCCCATTGTAGTAGTGCCCAAAAGGAACAATGAAGGAGCAGTACACATATGCTTTGGCATGCATCAGGCCAACAAGGCTATTGAGAGAGAGAGACATCCCAGTCCGCTCATTGCCAATATGATAACTCAACCCAATGGTGCAATATTCTTCACTCGACTTGACTTAAATAAAGGATACCACCAATTGGAGCTTGAAGACAAATCCAGGCACATTAAAACTTTATCTGCGCATCTTGGTTTGTTTCGCTATGATGCGGCCGGGTTCCACGATCTAGATTTACTCTGGAACCCCTGGTCGATAGCTCTTTGTTCCCTGCTTAAATGTGTGGAGGGGAGAAAATTGTTTGCCAATCTTATATCACAATTCCAATGAACCATCATCGAATCCTGATTCTAAGTTTTAGTTGAGGAAACAATCCTAAGATCTAGAGATAACACCACCTACAGAGTTTTGGAGATCAACAGACTCGATTTGCCTGACCTTAAGATGGTTGCCAAGCTGCACTCTCCTTAGTATCCTACCACCCTCACCAGATCCACCAGCCCGTCTCTGGACTCTAGACTTTTGGTCCCTTCCTGATTCTCATCTTTTTCTGGCGGAGTCCAAAATGTATGACCGATTCCCGGTGGAGCTGCCGCGACAGCTATAGGGGAGACAGGCTCTGGCACAACACTATGACCGTCACCTACCCAGCCGGACCTCGGACTTATGTCTTGTCTCTTTGTCCGCTGCTGACTCTTGGTCCCTTCCTCATTCTCATTTTTATCCAGCGGAGTCAGAAATGTATGACCCATTCCCGGTGGAGCTGCCCCAACAGATATAGGGGAGACAGGCTCTGGCACACCGCTATGGCCTTCACCTACCCAACGGGACCTCTGACTTTTTTTTTTGCAGAGTTTTATATAGCGCAAACTAGACCCGAACTGAATCAGGTATCAGAGCGCTTTACATAGCACCAGTTACGTTACATGAGGACACGCATTCATTTTAGGCACGGGGACATTAAGTGATTTGCCCAGAATCACAGGAGGTTTTTTGGCGTTGTTACCGAGACTCGAACACAGATCCCCAGGTCCGAGGTCGAGCGCCCTAGCCGTTAGGCCAACTCCTCTTATGTGGGTATGACTTATGTCTCCTATCTTTCTCCGCTGCTTACTCCCTCCCTTGAACTCCCTGCTCTTTTTCTTTTTTACCCCCTCTTGTCTGTGGATCTTGTTGTTCATGGTCGCTAATAACTCCTGTATTGAGACTTAGTCTTTTGGCCAATGCCCGATGGAGCTACCTGATAGCTATAGAGGAGATGGCCCCCTTGGCCGTCACCTACCTAGTTGGACTTTGGGTAGACCTTCCTTCATCTCGCCTTCGCATTCTCCATCCCACACCTTTACCCTACCCCCTCTATGCTCCATTTTTTTGTCCCCTATGCTTTTTAAATGTTTTCCAGTTGAGACCCTGCTATTTGGCCAATGCCCGGTGGAGCTACCTGATAGATATAGAGGAGATGGGCTGTGGACTTTCCCCTCTGCCCTCACCCACCCAGCCGGACTTTGGGCAGACTCTCCCTCGTCTCTCCACTCTATTTCCCTCCTACCCCTTTACCCTACACCCTCTCCCTCCTAAAAATCCATTTATCTCGTCTTTACGCTCTTGAAATGTTTTTCTAGCAATTGATGTAATTTTGTAACTTTGTGGAACCCTATGTAAACCGCTCTGATACCTCCGGGTCTAGCCAGTGCTATATATAACTCAAATAAATAAATAAATGAATAAATAGATATTACAAGGCCAAAAACAACTGAACATACAGACATCTCAATATGACGGTATAGAAGTGCATTGGAACTAATACAAAAGCGAAATCTACGGGTAAAGTTGAGTCTATGAAGCATACAAAGAACGACCAGTTCTAGAATCAGGACGCAGACTATCACTGCACCAACATCAAGAGTCTTTTTCATTGGAGGCTCATGAGTAAAAAGCATTGGTCTGT
Organism: Lissotriton helveticus; assembly: GCF_964261635.1. NCBI lineage: Eukaryota > Metazoa > Chordata > Amphibia > Caudata > Salamandridae > Lissotriton > Lissotriton helveticus. Next base: position 539,516,643 of record NC_136061.1, read on the forward strand.
CCCTAAACTACCACTTAAGTGACAACTATACTTAGCATTTCCCCAGGCAAGTTCAGGAATAGGTGTCAGCGCATGAAGACTTCCTAAGACGTGCACTCACCTTGAATGGGTCAAGTAGCATAAAGCTAAAGGAGCTCGTTCTAAGATGCTCCTTTCCCTCTGCAGATCTCGCCGAAATTCCCTGGAGTCTGCCCCTAACCCCAACACCAAAATCATAGGACACACCCATCGTCACATCATGCAATCGTCCCATCCAGCTAGACACCTCCTTGTAGGTAACTTTCCATGTGGTTGCGATGTTCCCAGCCATGGCTCAATGACCTTGATTCCGAGGCCATCTCCAATGAGAAATAACACTGTCCCACATTATCAGCACCTCTTGTCCAAATGTATCCTCTCATCCCTAAGCCTAGCTCCTAAAACAATTCTAACTAAGATACATTTCTCCACCTGCAACAGAAACGTGAGAAAGAAAAGATTCTGCATACACATGAATATTATGAACAACTCTATAGAACCAGGGACAATTTACACATGAGGCCTACAAATTCGGCTAACATAAGAATCAATATGAAACTTCATTAACCATACGTATACATGAACATTATTACTGTGCACATTTAAATCAGTGCGTTACATGACAGTGAATTAGTTTCTCATTAGTCACCAGTAAAATAAAAACATTAAGGCTTCATCATGTAGAACACAAATCCCTATCATTTCACTTTACACATTATTACCTTACACATTCTAATAACCAAATGTTAACAGGACAAAGGATTATATGAAGGTGCAAACTACTCGTGAATATGAATGAATGAATGAATGGCGTTTTTATACCGCGCAAAACTTAGCCCCAAGGGGCATCAAGGCGCACAACGAACAGACATGGAAAGTCCAAACTCCAGATAACTAGACCAAGGCCATTGGGAGAGCAAGAATCTAATATGCTTGAGAAAAAAGCCAGGTTTTAAGAAGTTTTTTAAAAATTGCCAAGGAGGATTGACTGGTAAGCTCAAGGGGAAGGGAGTTCCACAATTTGGGAGCCAAGATGGAAAAGGCTCTACCTCCCCATCTAACCTTAGCAAACCTAGGGACTGCCAGCCTATTCTTTGAAGATGAACGAAGCGTTCTAGTGGGGGTGTAGGCACACAGAAGAGATCTAATGCTTTCAGATCCTGAGCCATGAATAGCACCATGGGCCAGACAAAGAATTTTGAAGGAGATCCTAGATCTCCATGTGCAAGCCATGATATTGTCTAAATTAGACTATGCTAGCTCTCTTTTTCTTGGAGTCAACCAGGCTGAACTCTCTCGTCTCCAACGTGTCCAGAACGCTGCCGCCAGGGCCCTGGTTGGTTTACCCAAATTCTGCTCAGCTAGGAAAACCATTTATAATCTCCATTGGCTTCCGGTGGCACAGAGGATAAAGTTTAAATCATTGACCTTGACATTTAAAATTCTTAAATTGTCATCCCCTCAGATTCTGGAGCATCTTATTTCCCCTTATGTTCCAACTCGCTCTCTGAGGTCCTCTGCTCTCCACCTTACCATAGTGCCCCGCTTTAAGAGATCCAGGATTGGCGGACGCTCTTTCCGAGTTCTTGCCGCCAAACTATGGAATTCCCTGCCTGTTCACATTCGTGCTATCGATGGGCTCCTTGCCTTTAGGAAGGCTGTTAAAACCTTTCTTTTCCCCTTAGCCCCTTAGTTCTGCTGTGTTGTGTTTTGTCTCTCACCTTGTCCGGTTTTATGTTCTGTACTAGCGCCAGGACGCCCCTTTGTTGGGGCATCTGTGCGCTATATAAATCCGGATAACATAACATAACATAACATAACATAACATAACATAACAGATGGAATCGGAAGCCAGTGAAGGTCCCTTCTGGCCTTTGTTGCAGACGTCCTCCTAGGAAGGCTTAGGACCAATCTGGCTGCAGCATTTTGCACCATTTGAAGGCGATGGATAGAGCCCTTATTGATGCCACCATAAAGGGCATTACAGTAATCTAGCCTCGATAGTACTAGGCCAGCTGTTGCTTGTTTCCGGGCTGCCAAGGACAGGTAAGGGGCAATTTTCTTTAAGATTCTGATGGTGCCACAGCATGTAGACACTGTCCTATTTACCTGGGGGTCGAAGGAAAGGGCGGGATCAATTTGTACTCCAAGGTTCTTAGCAATAGGAGTGGGAGTCGGGCAATCTCCCAGGGATGGAGGCCACCAGTCCTTTGACCAGAGATCTTGGCTCCCTCCGAAGACCATAACTTCGGTTTTTTCACCGTTCAGTTTTAAGAAATTACATGTCATCCAATTGGAGACTGCCTCCATGCAAGCTCTGAACTTGGAGGCGATCTCACAAATTGGCTGGGTGATGGATACCAAGATCTGTGTATCGTCAGCATATGACAGCACGTCCAGGCCAAAGGATCTTACCACCTGTGCAAGTGGGGTAACATAGATGTTAAACAGTAAAGGGCTCAATGAAGAGCCCTGGGGAACCCCACATTGCACCTTTTGGGGATCGGAGAGGAAGTTGCCCATTTTTACTCTCTGCTCCCTGTGATGAATAAAGGAGGAGAGCAAACTGAGGGCAGAGCCTCCTAATCCGATATCCTTGAGCCTGGAGATCAGTATTGACGGGGACAAGGTGTCAAACGCTGCTGTGAGATCTAATAACACAAGCAGCGAAGGATGTCCCTTGTCAACCTCAGATCCAATTTTGTTTGTCACAACAGTGAGGGCAGACTCAGTGCTGTGAGCTGATCGAAAGCCGTGCTGGGAGCTATCAAGAATGTTGGAATTTTCAATATAAGTGGACAGATGTTGATTTATGTGAGATTCCAGAATCTTGGCTGGGGCCGGGAGTAAAGAAATAGGACGGTAATTCTTCAAAATCCCTGGGTCTAAGGAGGGTTTTTTAAGCAAAGGCCTAACAATAGCGGTTTTCCAGGGAGAGGGAAAGATACCCTCTTGGATCGCCAAGTTCATAACTTCCAATAGCGGAGGAAGCACCGACCCTCTGCAAGTTTTTAAGATTTTTAACGGGCAGGGGTCAAGAGGCGAGCATGACATTTGTGGCATCAAGTAACAAATTGAGGTCTTCTATAGATAAAGAGGGAAAACATGTAAGTGAAGGTTTCAACGAAACATCAGTCTTTCCATTTCTATCATGGATTGAGAGGGAGGATTCTGGTGCCTTAGCGTTAAGCTCTTGATTTCTAATTTCGAGCACACTATAGATATCGGCAATCTTATCATGGAAAAAACTCGCTAAGCTGTTACAGAGTTCCTGAGTTTCGATGGTAGGGTCAGCCGGTTTGGGTGCCGAGAGAGTGTCGATAATGTTAAAAAGGTCTCTAGGAGATTTTAAGGATGTAGTCAGGTTAGTGAAATAGTGCCTTTTTTCTTCCATTATCGCTTTCTTATAATCTCTAAGAAGGGATTTATGCAGGGCTTTCCCCTGTGGATCAGGATGAGCAATCCAGGACCTTTCTTGTTGCCGGCATTTCTGACGCATGGTTTTTAGGCGGTCAGAAAACCAAGGTTGAGAGGGGCTCTTTCGGGCTGAGTAATGCCGTTTGGCCGGGGCAAGAGAGTCCATAGCAATAGTTAGGGCATTAAAAAGATCAGAAGCAGCCCTGTTTGGATCCTCCAGAGAAGGACACCTAAGATCGTTCATAAAAGGTGAAAGAGTATTATCATTTATAATTTTATAGTTCCTTCTAGTGGACCAAATATCAGTCTTTAGTTTGTTGCCTGGGTTGGAATTTACTTTAAGAAGAAAGGGAACTGCCAGATGATCAGACCAGGAGAGAGGAATAGGGGTGTCAGTCCTAAGTCTGGCATCATTAGAAAAAATGCTGTCAAGCGTATGAGAGGCCAGATGTGTAGGGCCATTGACCAGTTGGTGCAGTCCACATGCAGCTAGACCATCTATAAGTCCTCGCCTGTCCTTTGAATCTGTGGCCTCTAGATGGAAATTAAAATCACCAAGAATGGTAAAATGGGGCCTGTCAACATAGGGCTCAATGAGTTTGAGAATTTCGTAGGGAAAAGTCGTTTTCGGGCCAGGGGGTCTATAACAGAGAATTCCAGAGAAAGACTCAGAAGGGAGAAAGGTAATGGAAAAATACATTGCCTCAAAGGTGTCTGATGGTAAAGAGAGAGACTTGGTACAACAAGTAAAGATGTCTCTAAACAAGATTCCCAGCCCACCACCCCTACACCTTGTCCTATTAAGTCTGGACAGGGAATAGCCCTCAGAACTGCGTCCACGAGATCTGGGCCAGCGGTTTCAGAGCCCCAGGTTTCGGTGATTAAAACCCAGGGTGGTTTGTTCTGGGAAACAAAATCGTTGAAAGCGACATTATTTCGCACCAGAGATCTAGCATTTAACAGCAGGCCTGCCTCATTTAGAGAGGTAAGAGCGGGCAGCTGATTTCCAATTGTGGCAGGATTTTTATGACGAGGATAACGAGGGCGCCTGGAATGTAAAGTCCTTTTACAACAGGGAATAGTAGCCAAGTCATCTGGAGATAAACTAAAATGGCATGAACTTGGCACAGGTCTGAGAGCCAGAAGAGTAGAATAAGAGTACAACTCACAATTACCATGGAGGGGGAAGCGAGGTCCAGCCCGTCTGGCCCCTGGCGCATCCTCAGCGCGGACGGGCGCAGACGGGCTTAACTTAGGCGCAACTTCGGTGCACATTCGATGGGCGCATTCGCTGGGCGCAAAAAGAATTGCCTCTCTTAAATATGGCCGCTTCAGGAGCCTGGCGTCCCACCTGACCAGGATTCAACCAATCGGCTCGGGGAGCAGCTGTTCGCCTCCGCGCCCTCCACACAATCGGGAAACACCCGTGGTGGACCAGGGCACACGGCGATTAGATTATGCTTGGCAAGGTAAGAAGCCAAATGTGCTTTAAGAAGTGAAATTCGATCTAATTAAAATGCGGCGAAAATTTGTTTAAAATGACAATTTTAAAAGCAGTACAATCAGGTATTTAGTCATGAAGCACAAAACACGTTATGCAAGCAATCCCAAGCGCATATTAGTCATGCACTGGGAGTAAGGACCATCCGAACAATACTACTTGCCCCTCTTAAATATGGCCGCTTCAGGAGCCTGGCGTCCCACCTGTCCAGGATTCAACCAATCGGCTCGGGGAGCGGCTGTTCGCCTCCGCGCCCTCCACACAATCGGGAAACACCCGTGGTGGACCAGGGCACACGGCGATTAGATTAGATTATGCTTGGCAAGGTAAGAAGCCAAATGTGCTTTAATGCACCCCTAAAATATATATAATGCACCCCTAAAAATTAAAGAGCACAATTGCGCTCTATCAGCTATAAGCGATTGAGTTTTGGTGTACCCTCTGCTGCAGAACTTTTCCAATATGTCATTCGATGTGTCATACAGCCTGCATTAAATGCATTTAACTATAGTGATGACATATTAGTTTTCGGAGCCACACAGAAAGAACATGATAAGGCTCTCTAGCAAGTATATCATTTGATGACCAATGCAAGCTTAACTTTGAATGCTAACAAATGTGAATTGCACAAGAAAAGCTTGAAATTCTTTGTCCATGTCTTTTCTAATGTGGGTTTGAACCCTGATCCAGCAAAAGTGCAAACATTGTCTATTCAAAATTTCCCGCAAGACATGAAAACAAGTTACTTACCTGTAACTTTGGTTCCCCAGTATTGGTAACTTTCATAGATTCCCATGCTTTGTATCATTCCCCGTCGTCGGAATGGGAGTCTCGGTAACAAAAATACCATAGCTGTAGGTACAAAAGACCAAGGAAAAAGGCCTAGGCCTCATTCCCTTTTGTAGCATATCACCCTCTTTGTGTAAAAGAGACCAAACTCAGGCCTCAGCCAATCAGAAGTGCCTCACCCCTTAGAACCTTCCTGAAGGAACCTCAGAGCCTCAGATTTTCGTAACCGTTGTGTACTTAGACACCATATCTGTTGTAGGCTGAGCTTTCCTCGGGGAGGTGGGCGGGCGCATGGGAATCTATGAAAGTTACCAATACTGGGGAACCGAAGTTGCAGGTAAGTAACTTGTTTTCTTACCCCAGTATTGGAACTTTCATAGATTCCCATGCTTTGTATCAGAGTAGCAAGCAGTTAGTAACAGAACCACATTTTGCATCATCACCAATAGCAATAGGCAACATGACATAAAGATACAAAATGTGAAAGACGGAAGGTGGGAAAGAAAGGAAAGCTCACCACTCATTGGAAGAGGTTCCTCAGGACAGCCTGTCATACTGCCACATCACCTTGTTGTAGGGATTCCAAGCAGTAATGTCTGGTAAAGTTATGAACGCTGCTCCAGGTAGCAGCTCTGCAAATTTCTTTGATCTGTACCCCTGCGAAGAGGGCTGTAGAAGAAGCCACAGATCTCGTAGAATGCGCTCGAACCTTTCCAGTCAGAGGTTTTCCTGCAGCAGTGTGACAATGCAGAATGGCCCTCGTGATCCATCTGGAAATGCCCTGCTTGGAAAGAGGAAGGCCCTTGCTTGGACCTCCGAAGGCAACAAATAACTGAGAGGATTTCCGAAAACTCTTAGTACGCTCAAAGTAGAATTTCAAACACCGTTGCACATCGAGCGAATGTAATGCGCTCTCTGCCGGTGTAGCCGGTTGAGGAAAGTACGCCTTCAAAATGACCGGCTCATTTAAATGGAAGTCCGAGGGAACTTTAGGCATAAACCTCGGGTTAGTTCTCATGATGACAGTGTTTCTCTTGAATTGAAGAAAAGGTTCTTGGATAGTCAAGGCTTGTAATTCACCAACACGCCTAGCCGACGTGAGAGCGAGGAGGAGAGCCAATTTCCATGAAAGGTATTTCATGTCAGAACGATGGATTGGTTCAAACGGGCCCTTCATGAGTTGAGAAAGGACTAGATTCAGATGCCATGTCGGAGGCGGTGGTCTCACTGGTGGATAAACTCTGAACAATCCCTTTAGAAATTGTTTGACAATTCTGGATGACCACAAGGAGGGTCCAGAGTCCGTCCTCTTGAACCTCGACATTGCCGCCAAGTGGACTCTAATTGATGAATGGGCTAGTCCCGATTTGGCCAAGGACAGCAGATAAGGAAGGACCTGATGAGGCTTGGAAGCGAAAGGATCAATGCCTTCTTTCTTGCACCAGCAACAGAATCTCTTCCACTTAAGGCGGTAAGTCTTGTTCGTAGAAGGAGCTCTTGCCTGAGAAAGGACCTCCTTAATCTCACTAGAAATGGGCAGGTTCATAAATTCTCGCTGCTCAGGAGCCATGCAGTCAGGTGTAGGGACTGCGGATCCGGGTGCCAAACTTATCCCTCGGACATCGTGAGGAGATCTGGAAGAACCTCCAAAGGAAGAGGTGGGGCTATTGAGAGCAGATGGAGTTCCGTAAACCAGAACTGCCAAGCAGGGGCTATAAGGATCATCCTGCACGGCTCCACCTTGATCTTCTTGATGAGTCGTGGGATCAGAGGTATGGGAGGAAAGGCGTAGACAAATGTCCTCGACCATGCTATCGAAAACGCACTCCCCAGAGAGTCTCGATGGGGAAGCCTGCTTGCATAAGACCGGCATTTCTTGTTGGTCGGGGTTGCAAAAAGATCGATCTCTGGTCTGCCCCACTGGCTGAAGACCTCCTCCAAGACTCTCTGATTCAATTCCCATTCGTGGCTGACTGAGGATGACCTGCTCAGTCTGTCGGCGTTTTCGTTGAGGAAGCCTGGTAAGTGTTCTGCTCTTAGCGAAACCCTCTGAAGGATCGCCCATTCCCAGATCTGCTGAGCTTCTTGCGACAATGGACGAGATCTGGTTCCCCCTTCCTTGTTCACATAGTGCATGGCCGTGGTGTTGTCCGTCCTGATAAGCACATTAAACCTTGCAGGCGAGGAAGAAAAGCTTGCAGAGCCAGTCGTTTTGCCCGTAGCTCTAACAGGTTGATGTGGAGGCGTTTCTCCTGGGGCGACCAATGACCGCTGACATGCAGGTCTTTAATCACTGCCCCCCAACCCTCCAACAACGCGTCCGTTGTTATCACCTGCGGAGACGGGTCGCTTGCGAAGGATAGACCTTGGGACAAGTTGTCTTGATTTGTCCACCATAAAGCTGCTTCCTTCATGCTTGGAGTGATCACCACTCTGTCTTCGTATGAACCGTGGACCTGCTGCCACTGGTTGTCTAGTTGCTCCTGCAGAGGGCGCATCCTTAGTCTGCAATGGGGAATTAGAGGGATACACGATGAAATCACCCCCAGCAGAGACTTGCAGCGGCGAACTGAAATACACTTTTTTGTGCGCAAGTCCTGAGCCAGGGTTCGTAATTTGTCTCTCCTTTCCTGAGTAGGGAAGGCTTTTGAGAGCTTGGAATCCAAGATGGCTCCCAGGAAGCGAGCCTTCCTGGACGGGAGCAGGGAAGATTTCTCGTTGTTCAGAGTGAGCCCCAGATTCTGAAACAAATTGGTACAAGCTTGAACAGCCTCCAGCGCTGCCTCTCTGGACGGAGCCTTCAGTAACCAGTCGTCCAGGTAGGGGAAGACCTGGAAATGGTTCCTTGGCAGGAAAGCTGCTACTGGCGCCAGCACCTTTGTGAAAATTCTTGGGACTGAACGGAGTCCAAAGGGTAAGACCCTGACCTGAAAATTGCTCTTGGCTACTGTGAATCGCAGAAACCTTCTGTGTGCTGGGTGAATTGGAACGTGGAAATACGCATCTTCGAGATCGAGCGTGGCCATGAAATCCCCCGGGTTGATGAGCTTCAAGATGTCCTGGAGAGAGACCATCCGGAAGGACAGGGAGATGAGATAGGTGTTTAGCTCCCTGAGGTCTAAAATGGGGCACCACTTTTTTTGCGTTTTCTTCACCAGGAAGAACCTGGAATAAAATCCTTGTCCCCTTTGGTTTGCAGGGACCGGCTCTATCGCTCCTTTCCGGAGCATCTGTTGGACCTCGAGCCGCAGGAGACGCTGGTGTTTCGATGGAATGGCTGCCAGGGGCTTGGGTGGAGGGACTTGCGTGAATTCCAGGATATGTCCTTTCCGAATGATGTTTAGCACCCAACGGTCCGATGTTATCCTGGACCAGTTGTGAAGGTATTTGGTGACCCTGCCTCCAACTGATGATCTCTTGAAGGAGGGTCCAGTAGGAAGAGCCAGGAGGCCGCTATTGGCGTTTGGACGAATCTCATCCTCGTCCAGCCTGTTTCCCCTTATTGTAAGGCCTGGAGTAGTTGGTAGACTGGCCTTGCCGCTGTTGATAAGGCTGACGGTATTGCTGGGAACCTGAGCCCGTGGTGGAATAGCGTTGCTGTTGGTGATAGGATCCTCTGTAGTTACCACCTCTACCTCGAGATCCTTTAGAAGGAGACTTTCTGTATTGAAGGGTCCCCAAGGACCTGGCAGTGTCTGTGTCCTTTTTTATGTCCAGAAAAGTGTCGTCAACAAGCTTGCCAAATAATGCTTCCCCATCAAAGGGAAGATCCAGGACCTTGTTTTGAATTTCAGGCCTAAACCAAGTAGCTTTCAGCCACCCTTGGCGGCGGAGGACTGCCGCCCCAGCCAAAGAACGGAATGCCGTTGTCGCAATATCCATTGCGCAGTCAATGATTTCCATCGACGTTGCTTCTCCCTCCTGTAAGATTTTCTTTGCCTCAGTCGTAGATTCCGGAGGCAGCTGGTCAAGGTATGGAGCGACATCACACCAAAGCTGGCGGTCGTATCTACCCATGATTGCCAGGGCATTTGCCGCTCGTACCAGCAAACTTGCCATCGACGAGAATCTCTTCCCCACATTATCCAACCTCCGCCCTTCCTTGTCCGGAGGAGTTGTTAAGGGAGCAGAGGGGTTACGGGATTTCCTCTGCGCAGCTTGCGAGATCACAGAGTCTGGTCTGGGATGACCCATTAAGGCTGCCGGGCCATCAACTGGTGCTTTGTATTTTTTCTCTAGACGCGGTAGCACCGGAACCACCGTCGCCGGGTTCTTCATGGCTTTTAGGCCCTCCTTCCACACATGATCCACAATAGGAATGGACCTAGTTGACTTCATAAAAGGCTCTTTGAAATCGTATAAAAAGCACTCTGTGGCAACTTTAGGCATGGCTAATTTGAATCTCGCAGCGGCTCTCTCCATCAGCTGATGGAAGCCTCCAATGTCTGCAGGCGGGGAATCCGCAGGCTCTGGGACTGGCGATGCTGGATCCGGAATGATATATTCGTCATATTCGGTATCGGGAATAGAGCCATGATCCTATTGCTGACCCTCATCCGAGGAATCATCATGGACGTCTTGAAACCCAGAGGACTCATGATGGATGGACATTTGAGGCCGAGGGGAAACTGGAGCTGGAGTGGAAGGCGTCACGAATGAGGCTGACATCTCTGCAGGAGTTACTGGCGTTGACGGAGCCGGAGTAGGCATACTCGCCTTAGATTTATAGTCCTGCAGCATCTTATGCAGATCTTGGAGAAACAAAGATGGCACTGAAAGCATTTCCAGCTCAGCATGATGTTGTGACTGGGCCGACTGATGATGGCTGTTAGACCTGACACCTTTTGGCGTGGTTCTTCCCCCATCTTTTTGCCTCGGACTCATGTGTTCTGATGCTGTGCTGGATTTCGTTTTTGCTGATTTAGATGTTTTGGACACTCTGCCACTGCTGATCAGTGTCAGAGTGTAAGTGCTCCTTCTGTAAATTGTGATATTGATTGAGTATACCTAATTGGCATATTTGTATCACCACGAAGTCCCTAGTAGAGGGCACTGTGTGTGCCAGGGCTGGTGATGACAAATGCTACTAGTGGGCCTGCAGCGCAGATTGCGCCACCCACATGGGTAGTTTTAAAAGGTGACTCAGGCCTGCCAGCGCAGGGCCTGTGTGCAGTCAGTGACTGCCATGTCAGCCTGGCCAGTGTCCCCACTGGCTAGGCCTAATCCTTCCCTGTCTGTGCACATCAGTCACCCCTATGGAAGGCTCAAGGTACCCCCCTGGGCAGGGTGCAGTGTATGGATAAGGTAGAGCGTGTGCTAGTGCAGGTACTATGCTCTGGTAGTGGGCTACAGCCATTTTGTGTGCTCACTGCTGTAAGGCTATCTTGCTCCATAGAGTAACATGGAGGGGGGCTGGGCCCATGTGATACCAGCCTATCTCCCCATAGGAACAAGATGGGACATAAGTGAAAGATATCCCTGGACTCAGAATTTAATGACACATCTTTTAGTGAAGGGTGTTTTTAAATCCTGGGTTGGAGAATAGCCCTTTTAGAAAGTGGCTGTTCTCTTGTCTAAACCTTTCTGTGTGCCTGGGTTTGTGGAATGTCTGCCTGGTCTGGATGTGACAGGAAGGGGCTGCAGAGCCCCAGAGGAGAGGGTCGGAGCCATCCCGGGGATGAAAGGGCACATCTGCCTGCTTGGGAGGAGGGAGGAAGGAATGCCAGATAAGTGCTGGGCTGTGCCTGCCTACCTCCCCCACATTAGCTCTCTCCTGGTGGTCAACTGACCCCACTGGCCCTGAAGCTGACAGGAAGAAGAAAGCCAGAGACACCTCAGTGCTCCGCAACCCCCAGAACTGGTTTAGACTGGACCCAGGGCCTCCATGCACAAAGAACTTCAAAGACATTGGGGGGTATAAGGAAAGGACCCCTGTCTGCAGAGGATTAGATTCTGAAATTCTGCAAGCAAGAAGGAACCCTCGCTGGAAGGAGGACAGCTAGAGAACTGAAGGAAGACTGCCTTGCTGTGTGCTCTAAGGGCTGACTTGTTCTGCTGTCCACCTGGAAGCTAAGGAGAAGAAAGGGACTTTGCTGTGTGCTGTGACCCTGCCTACTTGAAACTGCCAAGACTCTGCTGTGTGCTGTGTCTACAACTGAATCTCCAAGGGCCTGAGAAGAGCTGGCCTCCTGCTGGGAACCCAGGGCTAAAGGTTCCTAAAGCTATCCCAGGAAACAGCTGCAAAATCGTGCTGTTGGGACCCGGGACGCGTGGTGCTGGACTGCGGAGCGTGAGGAGGAGATCGGTGTGCTCATCGGCACATTAATCGTGAGGGTTGGAGGCTTGTGGAGCCTCCCCTCGTGAAATCTGCTCCCAGGTGGTGGCAAGGTCGAGAGGGGGGTCTAGTTCCGACCAGCGCCCTTTAAAACCCTTTGCCGCCAAATCACCGTCGCAGCCCGGGGCCAGGATCACCCCTGGAAGTTGCTGTTCGTGACCAGGAGCGGCCGCGGCGAAGAACGAAGCCGCCGCGACCCCATTGGCTGAGGGAGCCGAGCCCCCTCACTAACGCCGCGACGGGATTGGCCCGCGCGGCGCAGCGTCATCAGGTGTGGTGTGCCGTGATTGGCTGAGCCCGCGGAGCGTCATCGGCGAGGCCGCGCTGCCATTCGTTGGCGGCCTCGCGCTCAGAGGGGCTCGACTGAGGGCCGCGACCGGATTGGCTGCCTCCGCTGAAGCTGCAGGAGGTGCCTCAGGATTCCCCAAAATCACCGCCGGGACCGGGGAAGAGGTCCGACCCCGCCGAGGGACCTGGAAGCGTCCCGCACCCCTGGCCCGCCGTCCCTCCATCAGGTGAGCTTCACCGCCTCCCCCGCCGCTCGTTGGATTGTCGAGAGCGGGCGGGAGAGGAAAGGGGACCGGCCGGGGCGGGGACGCGTGCAGTCTGCACGGCTGGTGCGCAGTGGTGCGCCTGTGATCAAGGAAGACGCGAGGCTGCCCCGGGGACGAGAAAGAGTCCCCTGGGCCTCGCGAGGGAGTGTCTGACAGCGCCTGAAGCCCATAAATATCAGTACACGTGGGCCTGGTGTTGACTTCGTTTTGAGAGCGAAGTGCATAGAAATCAGGGGCATATTTTTGAGGCCTGATTTAAGAGACTAGAGACTATTTTTATTTTTATGCTGAGAACTGCCTATTTACAAGACCTACTAAGAATTAAGTGCAACCTTGTTCTAAATGAAGTGTTTAACGTGCAACCTTTAAGTTAGAAATGCTATGTGTTTTAAAGAAGTGATTATCATGCAACTGCTTCATTTACATGCTGAAACTAGATAAAGTTATATTTTATATATACTTACCTGTGTGGTCTCAGTTGTGGTGGATTGGGAATTGCTGTTGTGTTAAGTGCAAATGTTATCCACATTGTCTCCGAGTTTAGCCTAGACTGCTCGCGCCATGCTACCTAGAGGGTGAGCAGGGGTTATCTCAGAGGGTTATTCCGTCGCCCTGACCGGAACTAGGGGTCCCTACTTGGGCCAAGGTACTTACCTTTGCCAACCAGAGACTCCCGGTTCTAACATTGGTGGCTCGCGGTGCGGATTTTGAACTAATGATTGCACTTGACCTGCAGTGATTTCTTGTACATCACTAGTCTAGTTTAGCGGAACAGGTTGCGCAGGATTTTTTCTTTTTGGTGAAACCTTTTTAGTTGAAAAGGGGTAGGAGGTAACATGTCTCAGACCGCGCAAAGCATGAATGCAGAAGGGGAAGTGGAATTTGAAAGCCAGGGGTTGCTCACCTATAACAAGGAGCAACTGAGAAAATTCTGCAGACAGCTTGAATGCCCAGTAAGGGGCGGCGCAAATAAGGAAGAGCTACGGACAGCTCTGAGGGCCTGGTGGGAGGCCAAACATGGTGTCCCAGAAGCTACTATTGAAGAGGGTGGCGCACAGGAGATTGGGTTTTTGCCCAGTGAATTGCCAGTGGCGAAGCCAGCGTCTAGGGCCGGCAGCACCCACTCCAGTAGGATTATTTCTCCAGAGGAGTTGGAGGAGAATCAGAGAGCTAGGGCCCATGAGATTGAGCTTTTGATATTCAAAGCGGAAGCCGACGAGAAGAGACTGCGCCTAGAAGTTGAGAAAGAGGCGCAGGAGAGGGCGGCACAGGAGAGGAGGCATGCTCTCGCTTTGGAGGAAAAGAAGCTCCAATTGGCTCATGAGAGGAGCATGAAGGAATTGGATTTCAAATATAAAGAGAGGGGGTCCAGTTCTAATGGTGGCAGCGCACAACCAGTACAGGCGGGTAAGGTATACATACCAAAGGATCTGGTACAGAATTATCAGAGGGGTGAGGATATTTATGCGTGGTTCAGAGCGTATGAACTTGCCTTAAAGATGAATGAGGTGCCTGAGAAGAATTGGGGAGCAGGATTGTGGAAGCATTTTGAGGCCTCTGGGAGGGATGTTTTGGCACCCTTGGAAGCAAAGGATGCTTTGTCCTACTCCGCCATGAAGGAGGCTTTGTGCCTCAGGTATGGGCTCACTGCTGAACAGTACCGCCAGAAGTTTAGGAACTTCAAGAAGCTTGATTCAATTACTTGGGTGGAGTGTGTGAGTATGTACACGCGTGCACTGGAAGGTTGGATGAAGGGCAGCAAAGTTACTGATTATGTGGGGTTGTGTCACTTGATTAGTAGGGAGCACTTAAGTAGTTTGTGTGTCCCAGAGCTGCGCCAGCATCTTTTAGACAGTAAGTTAACTGATCCCAGTGAGCTTGCTAAAGAGTCGGACCGGTGGACTAGCACCCGGGTCCACAAGGGGGTGGTAAGTACCCCAGCCAAAGGTGGACAGGGTCCCCAGCAGAAGAGTGGGGGGGACACGGGTAATCAAAAGGAGTCCTCTAAAGGGCCCCAAAGTAGTTCCCAAGAGAAGGTGTCTCAACCCCCCAAGTCTAAGAAGTCCTGGCCCCATAAGGGCCCGCAGGACAAGAAGACCCTCGCTTGCTATGCATGTAGGGAGGTGGGGCACATTGCTCCAAACTGTCCAAAGAAGAAATCTGCACCCACTGGTGCTCCAGCTCCAGCTCCGGCGATAGCCAGTGTAGCTTTGGGAGGGGATTTGATTTCTAGTGGGGAGGAGGGGTTAGCATTGATGACCCTTGTCTCTCTAGGAGACCGAGAGATGGCCCAGGAAACCTTGCTGCCCCAAAACACTAAGAAATACGGGCAGAAGGTAACCATCAATGGACAGGTGGTGGAGGCTCTGAGAGACACAGGGGCCAGCGTGACATCTGTTAGGTGTCAGTGGGTGTCTGAAGAGCAAATTGTTCCCCAGGTACTCCGGCCTGTGGTGGCAGCTGACAGTTCAGTGCGCTACTGCAGGCTGGCGAAAGTTCCATTTGAATGGGGAGGAGTCTCCGGTATTTTGGAGATTGTAGTAAGTGATGCCTTGCCTGTAGATTGTCTATTAGGTAATGACCTGGAGAGCTCCCCCTGGAAAGAGGTGGAGCACAGGACTCACTTGGAGATGTTGGGTTTGCCTGCGTGGATCTGTGTGTCCACCCGTGCAATGACAGCAAGAGAGGGCGGTCTAACAGAGCTGGAGCCTGGAAAAATGGCCCAGGGACCTGCCAAGAGAGGAAGGGGTAGAGGGCGCGGGAAACCAGCCCCCACTGTTCCCACGGTCCAGGAGGAGGCAGACCCGGAAGGGGATGCCCTGGAACCTACAGGGGAGCAGGTGGCCGAACTAGGGGAATTGCCTGAGCTGTCCCAGTGGCAGCAAGAGGGTGGTCCCTCCAGGGAGGAATTCTGCCAGGCTCAGAAGGAGTGCCCTTCTCTCATTGGTGTGCGGCAGCAGGCTGCCGACCAGGCCGCAGGCCTGGGGTCCAAGGAGCATTTGATCTATTGGGAGGATGACTTACTTTATAGTGAGCCTAAGTTCGCTGAGCCCGGCGCCGCCCGTGTGCTGGTGGTACCGGAGCGCTTCAGGAACTTCCTACTGGGTCTGGCTCATGACGTGCCTCTCGCAGGACATCTGGGGCAAGACAAGACCTATCACAGGCTTGTCACCCATTTCTACTGGCCCCAGATGAAGACGCACGTCTCTGCCTTTTGTAAGTCTTGTCAGACTTGTCAGGCCAGTGGCAAGAGTGGAGGGAAGCGCGTGGCACCCCTCCAACCCTTTCCCGTGGTGAGCACCCCTTTTGAGCGGGTGGGCATTGACATCGTGGGGCCCCTGGATCCCAAGACAGCCCTAGGCAACAGGTTTATCCTGGTCTTGGTGGACCATGCCACTCGGTACCCGGAGGCCCTTCCGCTCAGGACAGTCACCGCCCCAGTGGTGGGCCGTGCCCTGATGGGGATCTTTTCCCGGGTGGGATTTCCGAAGGAGGTCGTTTCGGACCGCGGGACAAACTTCATTTCTAAATATATGAAGTCCCTGTGGAGTGAGTGTGGGGTGACATACAAATTCACCACTCCTTACCACCCTCAAGGAAATGGTTTGGTTGAGAGATTCAACCGCACATTGAAGGGCATGATTATGGGCCTGGAAGAGCCCATGAGGCGGAAATGGGATGTCTTGTTGCCATGCCTGTTGTTTGCCTACAGGGAGGTGCCTCAGAAATCATTAGGGTTCAGTCCCTTTGAGTTGCTGTATGGCCACCCTGTCAGAGGACCTCTGGCTCTGGTGAAGGAGGGGTGGGAGAAATCCCGTGGGAAAACCCCTCAGGATGTGTTCAGCTATGTGCTGGCCATTCGCAACCAGACCAAGCGCTTCAGGAAGCTCGCTCAAGAGAACCTGGAGGCTAGCCAGGAGGAAATGAAGAGGTGGTATGACCAGAACACTTCTCTGGTGGAGTTCCAACCTGGTCAGAAGGTGTGGGTGATGGCGCCAGTGGAGCCTTGTGCGCTCCGTGACAAGTGGTCTGGCCCATATGAGGTGGTGGAGCGCAAGAGCGAGGTTACCTATTTGGTTAACCTGAAGACTCCCAGGCAGCCCCTGAGAGTGCTACATGTGAACCGCCTCAAACCCCACTTTGAAAGAACTGAAGTGACTATGCTCATGGCTACAGATGTTGGAGGGGAGGAGGATAGTGATCCTCTCCCTGACCTCCTGGCAGTCAAGGAGCAAGATGGGTCAGTGGATGGTGTGGTCCTCTCCCCCACCCTGACCCCAAAACAGCGGGAGGACTGTCGCCAAGTGTTGGGTCAGTTCGCCCCACTGTTCTCCCTGACCCCAGGTGTCACCAAATGGTGCGTCCACGACGTGGACACTGGAGACAGCATGCCTGTGAAACAGAAGTTTTACAGGGTGGCTGACAAGGTCAGAGCTAGCATCAAGGAAGAAGTTTCCAAGATGTTGGCGCTTGGGGTTATTGAGCCCTCCAGCAGCCCCTGGGCTAGCCCAGTGGTCTTAGTGCCTAAGAAAGCTGCTACCCCCGGTGGCCCCCCAGAACTTCGGTTCTGCGTGGACTACCGTGGGCTCAATGCGGTCACGAAGACTGACGCGCACCCCATCCCCAGAGCTGATGAGCTGGTGGATCGGTTGGGAGCTGCCCAGTACCTGAGTACTTTTGATTTGACTTCAGGGTACTGGCAGATTGCCTTAACTGACGGGGCAAAGG
Organism: Lissotriton helveticus; assembly: GCF_964261635.1. Taxonomy (NCBI): domain Eukaryota; kingdom Metazoa; phylum Chordata; class Amphibia; order Caudata; family Salamandridae; genus Lissotriton; species Lissotriton helveticus. The sequence goes on from NC_136061.1 coordinate 539,533,984, forward strand.
AGAGGTCAGCATTTTCAATGCCAGAAGGACACTTCCAGTTTCGTGTCATGCCCTTTGGGTTGAAAAATGCCCCCGCCACATTTCAGAGATTAGTCAACCAGGTACTGGCAGGGCTGGAGCAATTCAGCGCAGCCTACCTGGATGACATTGCGGTGTTCAGCTCCACTTGGGAGGAACACCTGCAACACCTCACTGAAGTGTTGAAGGCTCTGCAGAAGGCAGGCCTCACTATCAAGGCCAGTAAATGCCAGATAGGGCAGGGATCTGTGGTGTACTTGGGACACCAGGTAGGGAGCGGCAAGGTGGCGCCCCTACAGGCAAAAATTGATACCATTCTGGCTTGGGAACCCCCCAAGACCCAGACTGAGGTGAGAGCCTTTCTAGGTCTCACCGGGTATTACAGACGGTTTGTCAAAGGCTATGGCACCATTGTGGCCCCTTTGACAGAGCTGACATCTAGGAATCAGCCCAGGAAAGTGAATTGGACTGAGGCCTGTCAAACTGCTTTTGACACCCTCAAAACTGCCATGTGCACAGCACCGGTGCTTAAGGCACCTGACTTTTCAAGTGAGTTCATTGTGCAAACTGACGCTTCAGAGCAAGGCGTGGGAGCAGTGCTCTCACAGATCAATGACGAGGGAGGAGACCAACCTGTGGCTTTCATTAGCCGGAGGCTGATCCCCAGGGAACAAAAATGGAGTGCCATTGAAAGAGAAGCTTTCGCTGTGGTCTGGGCTCTGAAGAAGCTGAGGCCCTACCTGTTTGGGACTCACTTCCGCGTTCAGACCGACCACAGGCCCCTCAGATGGTTAATGCAGATGAGGGGTGAGAATCCAAAATTGTTGAGGTGGTCCATTTCCCTACAGGGGATGGATTTTACGGTGGAGCACCGCCCTGGTACAGAACACGCCAACGCTGACGGTCTGTCCAGATTCTTCCGCCTTAGTGATGAGGACTCCCAAGCGGTTGGGTAGTTCTCCCCACTTTCAGCTGGAGGGGACACGTGTTAGACCTGACACCTTTTGGCGTGGTTCTTCCCCCATCTTTTTGCCTCGGACTCATGTGTTCTGATGCTGTGCTGGATTTCGTTTTTGCTGATTTAGATGTTTTGGACACTCTGCCACTGCTGATCAGTGTCAGAGTGTAAGTGCTCCTTCTGTAAATTGTGATATTGATTGAGTATACCTAATTGGCATATTTGTATCACCACGAAGTCCCTAGTAGAGGGCACTGTGTGTGCCAGGGCTGGTGATGACAAATGCTACTAGTGGGCCTGCAGCGCAGATTGCGCCACCCACATGGGTAGTTTTAAAAGGTGACTCAGGCCTGCCAGCGCAGGGCCTGTGTGCAGTCAGTGACTGCCATGTCAGCCTGGCCAGTGTCCCCACTGGCTAGGCCTAATCCTTCCCTGTCTGTGCACATCAGTCACCCCTATGGAAGGCTCAAGGTACCCCCCTGGGCAGGGTGCAGTGTATGGATAAGGTAGAGCGTGTGCTAGTGCAGGTACTATGCTCTGGTAGTGGGCTACAGCCATTTTGTGTGCTCACTGCTGTAAGGCTATCTTGCTCCATAGAGTAACATGGAGGGGGGCTGGGCCCATGTGATACCAGCCTATCTCCCCATAGGAACAAGATGGGACATAAGTGAAAGATATCCCTGGACTCAGAATTTAATGACACATCTTTTAGTGAAGGGTGTTTTTAAATCCTGGGTTGGAGAATAGCCCTTTTAGAAAGTGGCTGTTCTCTTGTCTAAACCTTTCTGTGTGCCTGGGTTTGTGGAATGTCTGCCTGGTCTGGATGTGACAGGAAGGGGCTGCAGAGCCCCAGAGGAGAGGGTCGGAGCCATCCCGGGGATGAAAGGGCACATCTGCCTGCTTGGGAGGAGGGAGGAAGGAATGCCAGATAAGTGCTGGGCTGTGCCTGCCTACCTCCCCCACATTAGCTCTCTCCTGGTGGTCAACTGACCCCACTGGCCCTGAAGCTGACAGGAAGAAGAAAGCCAGAGACACCTCAGTGCTCCGCAACCCCCAGAACTGGTTTAGACTGGACCCAGGGCCTCCATGCACAAAGAACTTCAAAGACATTGGGGGGTATAAGGAAAGGACCCCTGTCTGCAGAGGATTAGATTCTGAAATTCTGCAAGCAAGAAGGAACCCTCGCTGGAAGGAGGACAGCTAGAGAACTGAAGGAAGACTGCCTTGCTGTGTGCTCTAAGGGCTGACTTGTTCTGCTGTCCACCTGGAAGCTAAGGAGAAGAAAGGGACTTTGCTGTGTGCTGTGACCCTGCCTACTTGAAACTGCCAAGACTCTGCTGTGTGCTGTGTCTACAACTGAATCTCCAAGGGCCTGAGAAGAGCTGGCCTCCTGCTGGGAACCCAGGGCTAAAGGTTCCTAAAGCTATCCCAGGAAACAGCTGCAAAATCGTGCTGTTGGGACCCGGGACGCGTGGTGCTGGACTGCGGAGCGTGAGGAGGAGATCGGTGTGCTCATCGGCACATTAATCGTGAGGGTTGGAGGCTTGTGGAGCCTCCCCTCGTGAAATCTGCTCCCAGGTGGTGGCAAGGTCGAGAGGGGGGTCTAGTTCCGACCAGCGCCCTTTAAAACCCTTTGCCGCCAAATCACCGTCGCAGCCCGGGGCCAGGATCACCCCTGGAAGTTGCTGTTCGTGACCAGGAGCGGCCGCGGCGAAGAACGAAGCCGCCGCGACCCCATTGGCTGAGGGAGCCGAGCCCCCTCACTAACGCCGCGACGGGATTGGCCCGCGCGGCGCAGCGTCATCAGGTGTGGTGTGCCGTGATTGGCTGAGCCCGCGGAGCGTCATCGGCGAGGCCGCGCTGCCATTCGTTGGCGGCCTCGCGCTCAGAGGGGCTCGACTGAGGGCCGCGACCGGATTGGCTGCCTCCGCTGAAGCTGCAGGAGGTGCCTCAGGATTCCCCAAAATCACCGCCGGGACCGGGGAAGAGGTCCGACCCCGCCGAGGGACCTGGAAGCGTCCCGCACCCCTGGCCCGCCGTCCCTCCATCAGGTGAGCTTCACCGCCTCCCCGCCGCTCGTTGGATTGTCGAGAGCGGGCGGGAGAGGAAAGGGGACCGGCCGGGGCGGGGACGCGTGCAGTCTGCACGGCTGGTGCGCAGTGGTGCGCCTGTGATCAAGGAAGACGCGAGGCTGCCCCGGGGACGAGAAAGAGTCCCCTGGGCCTCGCGAGGGAGTGTCTGACAGCGCCTGAAGCCCATAAATATCAGTACACGTGGGCCTGGTGTTGACTGTTCGTTTTGAGAGCGAAGTGCATAGAAATCAGGGGCATATTTTTGAGGCCTGATTTAAGAGACTAGAGACTATTTTTATTTTTATGCTGAGAACTGCCTATTTACAAGACCTACTAAGAATTAAGTGCAACCTTGTTCTAAATGAAGTGTTTAACGTGCAACCTTTAAGTTAGAAATGCTATGTGTTTTAAAGAAGTGATTATCATGCAACTGCTTCATTTACATGCTGAAACTAGATAAAGTTATATTTTATATATACTTACCTGTGTGGTCTCAGTTGTGGTGGATTGGGAATTGCTGTTGTGTTAAGTGCAAATGTTATCCACATTGTCTCCGAGTTTAGCCTAGACTGCTCGCGCCATGCTACCTAGAGGGTGAGCAGGGGTTATCTCAGAGGGTTATTCCGTCGCCCTGACCGGAACTAGGGATCCCTACTTGGGCCAAGGTACTTACCTTTGCCAACCAGAGACTCCCGGTTCTAACAATGGCCCACTTCCACGCGTCCGTAGTCACCCTCAGTCAGTGTCCTGGCATTTGACCAGTAGTTGGGAGGGACTATCAGCGTAGCTGTATGAGTCCTGGTCCTCCTCCTCAGAATCTCCTTCCTGCAGAAGCATCGTTGACAGAGAGGAGACATAGTCTTCGGAGAAGTAACCTCCGGCGTGATTCGTGTCACAGAAATGGTAATTCTCTTTTCAGAGGATAAGAACGTCGATGGTTCCGTCGTCGACGGTTGTATACGCGTCGACGAGATCGGGGTCGTCGAAGTCGTCGACGAGGAAATGGTCAACACGCCAGCCGTTGTCGTTGTTAAAGTCGTCGTCGTCGATGCTCTCGTCGACAAGACCGTCGTCGTCGACATCGTCGTCGACATCATCGTCGACGTCGGCACCATCGTCGACAGTGAGATTGGAACTGCCGTCGTCGGCACCTTCGTCGTCGGCACTTTTGTCGTCGACACCTTCGTCGACGGCTTTGTCGTCGGCGCCTTCGTCGTCGGCGCCGACGCTTTCGTCGGCGTCTTCTTCGTCGGCGTCGCCGCCGTCGACGGTGAAGAAACCGCTGTCGACGGAACCTTCGTCGACGACTCCCCTGTCGACGGGATCATCAATGACATCAATGCAGCCTTTGTTTTTTTCGTCGACGGAACCTCCGCCGTCGACGTCTTCGTCGTCGAGGACTTGGAACTCCTCTCAGAAGACTGGGATGAAGGTTTTTTGAAGGCTGTGACAGTCTTCTCACCTTTAGAAGGCGAATCTGGACCTTCCCTCTCCTTTACACCTCGGTGAGGAGATTTGCTGGGACCTGGGCTCTCAGACTCACTGGGGGTCTTTTTTGAGGCCTTGGAAGATCTTTCCATAGAAGGCGAAGGGGAACCACTACCCCTTTTCACTGACCTTCTTGAAGAAGACATCGATGCTGCATCCTCACTGTCACTGGAGACAGTATCTTTCCTGGTCTTCAGTTTATGGAGCCATGTCAAGAGTCTTCCCTCACGGTCCCGGAGGGTCTTGGCCAAAAAGGTGCAACAGATTTTACAGTCCGCAGCCTGGTGGTCAGGATAGAGGCAGTAAATGCAGTCTTTGTGCCTATCCTCCACAAAAAGCCTTTTCTTACCACAGGTGGAACAAGGCTTGAAAAGGGCTTTTTTCTTCTCCATTTCTGACATCCTGGAAGGCAGCCAACAATTCTGAAGCGAAGTTGAAGATTTTGAAGAAGTAATCCTGAAGAAATCCTTTGTAAAAGTAGAAGTTGAGCAGAGCTCAAATGAGACTCCCTAAGCACAACGTGCGGTAGAAAATCTGAGGCTCTGAGGTTCCTTCAGGAAGGTTCTAAGGGGTGAGGCATTTCTGATTGGCTGAGGCCTGAGTTTGGTCTCTTTTGCACAAAGAGGGTGATATGCTACAAAAGGGAATGAGGCCTAGGCCTTTTTCCTTGGTCTTTTGTACCTACAGCTATGGTATTTTTCTTACCGAGACTCCCATTCCGACGACGGGGAATGATACAAAGCATGGGAATCTATGAAAGTTCCAATACTGGGGTAATTCTATGTTACAATCTTTTCTTGGACAGGCCAGTTACTGCTTGAGATAAAAGACTTTCCTATGCTCAGTGCACTGTTGCGAGAACTAACTACACAAAACGATTATTTCATTGGTCATGATAGTGTGAAAAGAGCTTCCAACACATCAAGCAAGCCATTGAGAGTGCCACTGCAATGGCCTACTTTGATCCCAAGCTACATAAAGGGATTTTAGTTGATACTATCCCTGTTGGTTGGGCGCAATCATTGCACAGTACAGCGGACAGCCAAAAGCCCAGAGACATATCATGGAAATGCCAATTAGAGCCTGTCATATGCAGAACATGCTCCCTCACAACCTGAGAAGGAAGGTTTGGCAGTGGTTGGGCTTGTGAACACTTCCATGTTTTCTTGTATGGGAAAACGTTCCTGTAGTGACTGATCATCAAGCAGTGTTGACGATATTTGGCAATCCAAAAGCCAAAATGTGTCCTCGAATTGAACGTAGGGGTTTGTAGTTACAAGAATGAAACTATGCGGTTATTCATTATCCAGAGAAAGGCCAGAATCCGGCTCATTATTTTTCAAGAGTGCCTTTACAATGCCCTGGTATCCCATCTAAGACAGGGGAGGCCTATATCAATTTTATTGTAAAATCAAGCACATCTGTTACCACAAACCTGTCACCCATTGGATGTGAGACGTGCACAGAGATGTGAAGCAGAGCGAGGAGTGTAGCGGCTTGGCGGCTTGGCCGGAGCCATGTTTCTTCAGATTCCGCAGACTGTGGACTGCGCCAATCTCTGCGGACTTCTGCGGGGGCTTCGCACAGGAGGCAGCCTGAGGGTAGGTGCGGCAAGAGTGAGCAAGAGTGAGCACAAGAGCGTGGCCACCTTTAATGGTGACCGACAGAGTGAAGTGCCCAGGCGTACCTGCGGTGGCTGCCCAACTAGGTTTGGTGTGGCTTGCGACGCCCTAGTGTGCCCTGCTCTCGCGCCCCTCTCCACCACTGCCCTGACCCCTGGCCCAGCCTACTACTTTCGCCACTCCACCACACCGCTACTCCTCTAGAGCCTCTAGTAGCCTTCAGCCGCCGTAGCCGCTGCCTTCTTCGCCGGGCCGACTGGCTTGAGCCGGCCCAGTGTCTCTGCTTAACTCATCAACTTTTCATCCAACGGATTGTCTCCGACATCACTCTGTCACCACTTCACGGCTCATCCAAACACGCCTGAGTTACCGCTATGTCCCAACCCGCCGTCACCCCACACCCTCTGAACCACCGCACTGAATCACTGCACCACGGCACTGCGATACAGCCGGCACCTCACCTGGGGGTCGCAGGAAAGCCCACAGCCCACGGACGAGAGGCAGAGGGATACATGGAGTAAGCAGGCAAGTGATGGGTGTCTGCCTTACTCTCTCCTCACAGAGCGGGTTCCCCTAAGAGTGTTATCTCTTTGACTGCGGTCCTCATTTGGGCATCTCCTAGCGGCCTCAGCCCGGCAGAAGGCGAGCATCAATTTGGTATGAGGTCAGGGAGAACGGTATACACTCAAAATATAGAGTTTTTAATATCGATTTGCATTAATATCGAATTAAAAATATAGAATTTACACAATATCGAATGGACAGAATATAGACTACAAAAATATCGAATAGAATAGCAGTAATATCGAATTCAAAATATAGAATGGACAAAATATCGAATGGACAGAATATAGACAACAAAAATATAGAATGGACGGAATATAGACAACAAAAATATCGAATTTGAGGTAAGTAAGTTAATATCAATTTTTTAATAATAGATTTAAAATAATTTGTGGAAACATGATGGCCGCCTGAACCCTCGGCTCCGCTGCCCCGCTCTCCTCCCCGCCGTACCGTCCCGCATCCTGCCATTTATCCGGTCTTTCTCGGACGGAATCGGACTCGGGGAGTGCTGCTGACTCCGGCGGTGTGCTTCCCGACGTGATCCCTTCGACGGGACGGATTGAGCGTCCCTGTTTACTTTCCGCCATCAATGGCGTCTTTGTTCGCGGAGCAGACGGGCTCCGACCACCTTCACAGCGGCCACAGACTGCAGGGCGAAGTCGACCAACGGAAATCGGCGGCCGCTTGGAGTTTCTGCGGCGGCGCGCTTTCATTTCTTGTTACCCCGGCACTTATTTAGACTTGTAGCGGCTGGTGCTACATTTGTATCTCCTGTGCCTTCCCTCTGTGGAGCGGGGAGAGGGGCCATTTTGTGCCGAATGCGAAGCGCTTGTTTCTGTTGAACTAATCGACTCCAGAGGGTGTTTACTATTGCTGAAGACTGCATCCATGTGCCATATTGCTGTGGAACTCGCTGCCCCTGTCCCCGTGACCCGGCTGTGCTTTCCGGGGCGCTCCTGGGAGGATAAATTGCGAGACGGGGATGCCGGCGTATTGGCTCGGGGACTGCCCCTGGTCGTCGACCTTTGCTCAAGTGGAGCTGCATTATCCTCCTCGCCGGAGGTTCCCCTTCAGATCGCTGACATCCTGAGCGCCCTGGCTGCCTTGAGTGCTGATTGTGCTGGCCACGCCTGGGACCTGGGGGGCCGCTTGGACTCTGTCTTATCTGCGATATCCTCTGCCCGATATGGAGATCGTGTGCTGAGCGCTTCGCCACACCCTGAGCCCGTGCACGGTGAGCTGTCTATCCTGTTGTGCATGGTGGCGCTGGGGGTACAAGAACTGGCTTCGGCTGTGGCGCTGTCGTCTATAATCCTGGAGTGGTGTGACGATCCTGGACCGGTGCAGCCGCAGGGGAGTCGCCTTTGGGCGCCATGTTCTGTACTTTATTCTGGACTTGCTGGAGATTCTTCTTGTGGTGTTTTGGGCGCGATGCTTCTGTTTCCGCTGTTCATCTGTGGGGACTTGTATTTGCGCACCGCTCTTCTCTGTGCACCGATGGCCCACATGGCGTTCTGTTGGACTGGCCTTAACGGACGGCGCCCTGTTCTGCTGTGGTACTTGCAGTTGCTTACCTTACTTTGGTGGGCGGTTTCATTTTTGCCTTTCGCTGCCACTTTGGATCGTCAGGGACAAGGTTGACAATGCCTTTCACTGTTGTTTTCTGTTGTCGGCTTGCTGGGACTGTGATGGGTAGACAAAGGAACTGGACGCTGGAACTGTTTTAATGGGGGATCGCTGGGTCGGGCGGCCGCAACTATCCTGGGTTTCCTTTTGGGGCACGTAACTCTGGCCCTCCTCCGGTTTTACATGTGTGTGGTTTTTTTTCTTTCTTTCTCCTTTTTCTGTATTTCGGGTATTCTTTATTGGGCGACAGGCACGCCGTTATGGGGGGGGGTAGGCCGTAGCCTCTACGTGTGTGCAGGGTGGGGGGTAAGGGGGGGGGGTTTTGTTTTGTTTTTCGTTCCTATGGGCCTTCTTTTCCTTTTTATTCTTTAACTCTTTCTCCTCTTCTTTCTCTGGGGTCACTGGTTTGGGTCGGGGTGGGATGGGGGGTGATCGACGCACGGCTTATTATGCGATTTTCAATCCTTTTCAGTTATCACTGTGCGGCCATTTTGCTCCTGTCTTACTGTTTGTGGACTTCCTTGCTTCACGTCGCCCACCTCTGCTGTTGATGTATATTGCGACTTTTGATCCTTTCTAATGTCTCTTTATTTACTTTGTTTTATGAACATTATAAAATCAAAACCTTGCTTTCTCCTGCTTCTCGGCGGTGTAACAGCTTCTGTGTAATTTGATTGCCCGTACTTGTATTTGCATCGCTGCTGAGTGGCCGTATTGCTTGCTATTGTGCACAGATCTCTGTCTAGGCCGGCCGGTTGGTTGTGGGCCCGTAATTGTTTATGATTTTGTGCAATAAAGGTTTTTGAAAAAAAAAAAAAAAAAAAACATTTTTTTTAATAATATCCAATTTTTTTAAGTGGTTTTTTATGTTAGTATATGTGTGAAAAGTGTATATTTATTTTATAATTTATATTAATTAATTAATTTTATGGTATTTAATTTTAGCGTAATATAATTCTGTAGCGGGCTGTGGGTTTATAGGGGAATAGGGTGGGAAGTAATTTAATTATAATTAATTAAATATGTTAATTTATTTTTTGGTAATTATTTTGAATTAATTGGTAATTAATTGTTAATTGTTAATTAATTAAAATATCATTGATAATTAATTTAATTCATTGATTAATTGATAATTCTGTTACTTTTATTAATTTATTTTCTGTAGCGGGTTGTCGGTTTATAGGGGAATAGGGTGGGAAGTAATTTAATTATAAATAATTTAATTTTTAAATTTATTGATTGGTATTTATTTTGAATTATTTGTTATTAAAAATTTTAATTGGTAATTAATGAAAATATAATTTGTAATTAATTATAATGAATTGATTAATTGATAATTATGTTACTTTTTTTAATTTATTTTCTGTAGTGGGTTGTGGGTTTATAGGGGAATAGGGTGCGAAGTAATTTAATTATAATTATTTAATTTTTTAATTTATTGATTGGTATTTATTTTGAAATAATTGTTATTTAAATTTTTTATTGGTAATTAATTAAAATATAATTGGTAATTAATTTTAATTAATTGAATAATTGATAATGTTAATTTTATTAATTTATTTTCTGTTGCGGGTTGTGTGTTTATAGGGGATTAGGGTGGGAAGTAATTTAATTGTAATTAATTAAATATATGAATTTATTTATTGTTTTTTTGTTGTAATTTTTAATTAATTTTTAATTGTTAATTAATTAATTTTTAATTGGTAAATAATTTGTATTAATAGGTAATAATTGTTTTAATAATTAATTTGTATTTGTATTTTTAATTAAGTATTATATTATATGAAATTGTTAATTACTTTTTAATTAATTTGTAATTGGTATTAATATATTTTTTTTATTCATATATGAAGTATTTACTTTCCCTACTGTTGCACTCTCTGGAGTGGGAATAGTCATTTTTACTCCTACGCTATCCAACGGTTTCCCTACTGTTGCACTCACTGGAGTGGGAATAGTAATTTTTACCCTCCCGCTATCCAACGCTTTCGAGACTGTTGCACTCACTGGAGTGGGAATAGTAATTTTTACCTCTACATTATCCAACGCTTTCCCTACTGTTGCACTCTCTGGAGTGGGAATAGTAATTTTTACTCTCCCGCTATCCAATGCTTTTCCTACTGTTGCACTCACTGGAGTGGGAATAGTAAATTTTATGTCTACGCTATCCAACGCTTTCCCAACTGTTGCACTCTCTGGAGTGGGAATAGTAATTTTTACCCCTACGCTATCCAACGCTTTCCCTACTGTTGCACTCACTGGAGTGGGAATAGTAAATTTTATGTCTACGCTATCCAACGCTTTCGCTACTGTTGCACTCTCTGGAGTGGGAATAGTAATTTTTACCCCTACGCTATCCAACGCTTTCCCTACTGTTGCACTCACTGGAGAGGGAATAGTAATTTTTACCCCTACGCTATCCAACGCTTTCCCTACTGTTGCACTCACCGGAGTGGGAATAGTAATTTTTACCCTCCCGCAATCCAATGCTTTCCCTACTGTTGCACTCACTGGAGTGGGAATAGTACATTTTATGTCTACGCTATCCAATGCTTTCCCTACTGTTGCACTCTCTGGAGTGGGAATAGTAATTTTTACCCCTACGCTATCCAACGCTTTCCCTACTGTTGCACTCACTGGAGTGGGAATAGTAATTTTTACCCCTACGCTAAGCAACGCTTTCCCTACTGTTGCACTCACTGGAGTGGGAATAGTAATTTTTACCCTCCCGCTATCCAACGCTTTCCCTACTGTTACACTCACTGGAGTGGGAATAGTAATTGTATCCCTGCCGTTATGCAATGTTTTCACTATTGTTATATTTAATGTACTGTAAAATATTAATTAAAAATATATTTTTAATGTTTTAACTTATTATATATAATTTATTTTTATATTTGTATTATAGGTTTATTTATATATATGCAATTCTATTTTAAAATATGTTTTTAACGTTTTCAAAGTATCAATAATTACTTTTTAATATCATTAAATTAATATATATATTATAAACATTAAAATGTGTTTTTTTTAGATTACATGTTTTATTTATTATTGTGACCTTTTTAAAGTAATTTTGAGTATGTATTACTTTATTATATTTATTATTTAATTAATGTTATATTACTTTTAAGACATTTAAAAAATTCGATATTTTGACATTCTATATTTTTAACATCAATATTTTTTATTCAATATTTTTGCACTTACCTGTTTGTAGATAGGGAGTCGATATTCTATCATTCTATATTTTTACCTCTATATTCAGGTAAGTCGATATTCTTGCAATTTATATTCTGTCAGTGATCCAGGGAGAACGAGAGTCAGGGAAAAAACAGACAAGAAAACGTAAGCCAAGTCCAAAAAGGAAAAGGTGGATCCCTTGGGTATGGAAAACACAAGCAAATCAGCTGGAACAAAGGCTGGGGCAGCGCACCTTTCACAGCCAGGGTCACCTCACAAAGAAGAGTTGTTAAAGCCGTTAGAGCAGGATCTTTCAAACATCACAACCACAGCAACCACTGTAGCTACTGTAATTGCAACGATTACGCCAAACGCCTCAAGAAAAGTAGTAACAGAGTCTGCACCACACCCCGAGCATGAAGGAAACAAGAAAGTTGCATCATCGGCCAGGCACAATTCATGCCGAAAAAGCAGCAAGCGAACAGTGATTACAGACTTACAAAAGTAGGCAGCAAAATTTCCACATAGAAAAACCAGCACCGCAATGATCCGAAGGTCCCAAAAGACATCAATTCAAGTGACAATACTACAGACTCTCAAAATAAGCTTAACAAAAACTTCCCTTATGACAGTGGCAATAACAGATGTAAGAATAAAAGGAAAGGGCACCAGGATACAGGATCAGAAGCTCGGGATGTCCGCCAAAGACACAACCTCCAAGTCATTGAGGCTTTAATTCACAGTCACTCGCCTCTTCTAGAAGTACAGCAACAGCAGCAGCAACAACAATCATCATCTAAAAAAAGAGGTTAAACCAATATATCACGAAAATGTAAACAAACTTAGCCCTTTTGGCGATACACACACGTTCTTGGCAGCTTTACTACTCCCAGACCAGCTGAATATTGCCAAACGAAAGTCTCAAGAGCAAAATAACTCCGACCTATCATTCCTTTCAACGGAAACGGCACACCAACCCAGTCAGGATATATTGCACTACAAACTAAGTGACCACATACTAACTAAACCCAATAAAACCGAAATAACTTCTACTACGTCAATTTCACTCAAAAATGGACAATCAATCAGGAACATGGGCTCCCCGGACTACCTACCCCAACGCGAACAACCAGCCTGTTCACACTCAGAAGAACCTACCAGCTCACCAACATCGTCCGTTTGGCTCCTTTTGCTAAACTCCATGGATACCATTGGAAAAGCAATGATTTACCACGCAAGCAGGTTAGACACCCAAGTAGACCTCTTAAACCTTCTAGCAATCCACATCCAGGGGGTTGAACAAAAGCTGCATAGCTTTAACGAGATGATCATGATGGTCTAGCGTGACCGGGAAACAACATATCAAATGTGCCATTGCCACTGCACTCAAATAATCGATAAACTAGCAGTGGTTCCAACCATAATGTCAGAATTGTTGGGGGGAACCAGGGACGCCCCATCCAAGTCTGCATTCACAACTGAGCAAGGAAAAGATGTAAGGAGAGAGGACCAGGCATGCCATAGGTCTCCCAGGGGGCAAAACTCAAGAGTAATGGGGATTGATCAAGCCCCAGTACAGGCAAGCCCATCCACACTGAAATCATTAAGCGATCCTGGCAAGACAGGTGCACCAGACACATGGCCCACTGACCAATGTTTGAAATCACCAGCAAGTCAAACACAAGTGAGAACTTCTCTAACCAAGCGGGAGAGAAAACGCCTGAGAAAAGCTAGAAAAAGGAAACTAGTTGGACAGGGATCTAACACAACTGTTGCTCTGACTGAGCATGACAGGAACAAAAGTAAAGACACCAAACAAACCACTACGGAAGCAACAAGCACAGAGGAATACACCATCTCACCCATTAACCCGTCCATTGCCTCATGTAGCCAAAACTAATTCACAAGGGAAAAATCCCCACCAACAAAAATATACAGTATATTCAAACCCTCTCATGAGTGTGAGAAAAACAATTAAATAAATCAGGCTATCCAAATCACGAATACCACACTAACATCAAGGGGCAAAACGACCGAAATCAGTACACTTCACCCCAGGAGGCCATCTTCACCGAGCCATACGCCAGAGAAGAAAGGCGCAATACTAAAACAATAAATAGACACTCGTCGGGAGGCGACGAGGCTAGCCCTGTAACAAACCTAGAAATCAACCTACAAAACAACACACGTGATCACCCGAACCTGCCTTCAAACCGTTTGGAGCTTACTATGGACACTACAGCTACTGAAAGGAGCTCAGACAAGGAACTACGATTCGGCTCTTTAAATGAGAGCCAGAAGATAGATTTGATTCCCCATTACGCCTCGAGGGGAACACATGACATTCTTATTAGAAGTGCACTACTAAAATTATCAAAGCCCTTCCCTCCCTGAGTCACACCAATACCAGCGATCTGGAAAGCATAGAGTTCAAACCTAATTCCAACCTCTTTGACAAGAAATTACAACAACCACAATGTCCCACAACTCCTTTATCAAGCAGATCTGGCGGCAAAAGGAGATATTCTCCAAATGGGACAACGAGCTAAAAAAAGGCCGATTACCCTTGCTACCGAAGCCTGCTACAGCAATCCAACCCGACACAGGGCATTCTAAAAGGGGCTAAAGGCCCAGACCAACATAGTTTAACAAACAGCACTTGCCAAATCGCAAGGAAAATTACCATTACTTTTGATCATCCTGAAGCAGCCAAGTCCCCCGGTGTCCGACTGATGTCCACTGTTACAACCAACCATGGAATGGCATGAACAGAATGAGCAACGTCATGAAACTGATCCAGGATGCAAGATCTGATCCTGGAACATGAACGGCCTAAGCACTAAATGAGAAGAAGCCGACTTCATGGTATTCATTCTACAGTACGACATATTTCTCTTCCAAGAAACATGGCAGACAAATTCCTCATCAATAGTAGGCTACAAGGAATATTTGAACCCGGCCAAGAGAGACACAAAGCACGGGAGAGCAAAAGACGGCCTCTTTATTTTTATCTCGACAGACATCTTATGGTAGGTTTCTGTTATAGATCTCAACTCCTCTTGCAAGTTAGGCATTAAACTAGACGTTTCGCCCTACAACAGTCTGCTGATATTGAACATATATATCCATCAGCGTTTAAACAAAAGGGCCAAGAATCGAGAAATTAATAGCAACACTAGCAACATTAAAACTTGTTTATCCACAGGCCAACATATTACTGTCTGTAGATTTCAACATGAACCTACTATATGGTGGAAAAAAAAGCCACCAGGCTGCACACAGGCAACAAAACATACGGCCAGAGATGTGCGGCCTGTCTAGTCAACCTCTCAATGAACATGCTCAATGGACGAGTGCAGATAGACAGCCCTGCAGCATTCACAAGAGTAACATTCAAAACAGGTTAAATTATTGACTACACATTCACGGATCATTATCTACTTCTTCTTATCCCGCATTTCCAAATCAAAGAAAGGGCAGAAAGTGATCAGCATCCTCAAACTTTTACAGTGCTCACTGAAAGATCAGGCCAAGACAACGCGATGTCCCTACCAGCTCAATGCTACAACTTAAAACGTCTCACCTGGAATAAGGATAGCACAGGTGACATCAAGGGGACATGCACCAGTCTACTGGAGGGATTCGAAGCCGAACCACTGAAAATAAAGGCCTGGGAGACATTCATCCACAAACTAAACAAACAATTCTCCAGACAGGGCAATGGTCACAAAGGAGGCAGACCAACGGGGGCAGCCTGGTACAATAACAACCTAAGGACAAAAAAACAACAACTGAACAAACACTTAAGACTACTGTGAACTCTGGGCTCCGAACCTTCCCAGGAAATCCTCATATCAATAGCAAGACTCCTCCATGCCAGCAAACAGAAAGATTCCAAACTTTTCTGGGAAACCATCAACCACCTTTCAAATGGC
Source organism: Lissotriton helveticus (assembly GCF_964261635.1). NCBI lineage: Eukaryota > Metazoa > Chordata > Amphibia > Caudata > Salamandridae > Lissotriton > Lissotriton helveticus. Next base: position 539,549,453 of record NC_136061.1, read on the forward strand.
AAGACCGACACTACAACTCAAATATAATGGAGGACACATGGAGAGCCCACATTGAATCCACATACAACGAAATCCCACTCCCATGTGAGCAAGATATCACAAATCCTGGAAATCCAATAGGGAAGGAGGACAACTGTGAACCAACAGTCCAGATTACAACCCGGTTAGAATCACAGGAATTCTCCCCGTGGATTGCACAAGAGAAGGTATTGAAAATTAAAAAAAAATAAGATCTCAGGGAGCAGCAGGGCCAAATGGCTTGCCAAATGCTTTATTCTGACAAGATCCATCATTTTGGTCTGACCACCTCACCCCCCTTTTCACGCACATTTTAGAGACCAGCAAGATCCCTGAATTCTGGCAAGGAAGCATCCTACACCCAATATACAAATCAGGGGCACGCTCTGACCCGTCCAATTACAGACTGATAGCACTCATCGACGTTGAGGCGAAAATGTATGCATCAAATCTGTTGGCAGACTTGGAGAACTGAATCTGCTGGACAAATCTGATTCCAAATACTCAAACTGGATTCCGAGCAGGGATGGGCACCCTCACGAAAATCTCCACAGTCATTCTTTTAGCCAACCAAGCATACGCAAAATCTCGCACTCTGTAAGAATGCTTTATAGATCTCAAAGTAGCATTCGATAAAGTACAGAGAGCCAAGCTATGGCCCAAAATGAAAAGAAGGGGAACCCCAACCAAAAACCTGGAGGCAATCGTCAATCTTTACTAACCTCTATACAGCCGACCTAGAGAAGAACCTTCGCTCAGTTCAAGCCTTCCATATGTGGACGATATTGTCCTCTTAGCTCAAACACTTATAGGCCTGTAGCAACTGATTGCCCCGCTAGGAGCATATACCACCTCTGCCCAACTAATAATAATTCACCCAAAAACTAAGGTGCTTTTCTAAATGTCATCAAAACAAAAAAAAAGCAAATTCATCTGGAAGTTAAATGAGAAACCACTGTCCCGGGTGGATTCGTATAAATACCTGGGGTTCCAATTAGCCCACAACCTCAATGTTAACATCTGGATCAAGGAAAACCAAAAGCCAAACAACTGCTCTTTGCATTTAAAATCCTACAAAAAAGCTCAAAGGCTGCTCAACAAGTCACCTGCTTAAGGTAATTGCAGCAAAATTGTTGCCATCCATATCATACGGGTTGGAAATGTTGAACTTAAAGGATGCAACAGTCCTAAACATAGCTCAATCTAGCCTCTTTACGAACTTGTTTCTAATCCCTCGATACATCTCACAGGCACAAGTACGATTAGAATATGGCTAAAAAAAAGACCTCAGTAAGACAAGGAGCATTGGCTAAATATTACTGGAGGATGAGGGGAGCAGAAGATAACACCTTAGCCCATTATTGTTGGCAGAAGTTCGAAAACCAAGCCAGGCTAAACAAATCTAACTTTACAGTCTTAAAAGAATCTCTGCATTACAGTTAGACGAGGCCTGGCTTACAATCACTACCTACTCTGGATTTAAAAAAGAAGTGAATAATGCAGTCAAAAGCATCTCACTGTCAATGGACTAAACAGCCTTCGTAACAAAACAACACGCATGGGCGGTGATACAATCCTATAAAACGCTGAAACCCCAACCGTAGTTGTCAGTACACTTTTTACGTCAAAGAAGCATAATTTGACACTATTGAGGGGTAGGGTCATTCCCCACGAAAGATCTCACCCTAAAATGGAAACAGATGTGGTTGACAAAGGAATGCCGCCTCTGCAGACAAGTTGACGAGTCACTATTACATCTTTTATGTATTTTCCCATCATTACTAGAAATTAGAAAAACTGTCCTTCGGGAAATATTAAGGGGAGAACAAATAAAGACTTGCAGAGCGGCAGTCATAAAATGCCTTGGAGGCTCGTCGATCCAACTGTCCTGCAGAGCCATAAAACTCTAGAACGTTGCAGCAAAAGAATTGGAAAATAAAGAGAACTGATCTGAACATTTTTAAAATTGAACTAGTTTCACATTTTTGTATTGCATTGTTCACATTTTTATATATATTTTTTTAATCAGCTGATTACCGCTTATCGTGTTTTTACCTCCTTGCGTGATGCCATGTACTTTGGTGGCATGTTCCACACATTTATGATTGTAATGAAATGAAATAAAAGTATTATTGACTAGACTGTTTCCATGTCTTTCGAAAAATTGTCACTGCCACGAGCCAATGAGAATAATTATTGCTCATCAGTCATGGAATCATCACTCCAGACATTTCACTATGACAATGAGTAGTTGAAGTTCAAAAATGTAAGAGATAAATTTTCAGTGGCCCAAGAAGGCCTCATTCTGTGAGGTATATGAATTGTAATTCCTGAGAATGAGTAAGACATTCACACTATGGACTTTGGTCGCAAACAGAAAATGAAAATATATGCTGACCGATAACATCATGCAAATGACATGACTTTTACATGAGGAACTTGAGTGCTGGTTAGACATTACAGAAGTAGGAAATCTGATATTTCCTTTTAGGTTGAGCCCTTTACTATACCCAACACCAACACAAAGGACACATGTTGTTTCCCGAACATCATGGGAAGTCCCATACAAGTTCCCCTCATTTTCAACAGGTGGCCCATCACTCACCAAACTTTGTATCTGCTAATAATTCCACCTCACCTGTGCAGATCACTGACACTTCAACTGCCAGTTTCCAGTTTCCAGAGACCCGATCAGGATGTGTGAAAAATTGAAGAATTGAAATTTCTTGTGTATTTATGTATTTATTCATATATATGTGTGTGTGTGTGTGTGGGTGTGAGTATTTATTTTTAAAAAGTTGTGACTTTTTATTTATCAGAGCAGGAGATGTAGTGTGATTCAGGTGCCACATAGCTTAATTGAAGAATTGAAATTTCTTGTGTATTTATGTATTTATTCATATATATGTGTGTGTGTGTGTGTGTATGGGGGTGTGGGTGTGAGTATTTATTTTTTAAAAGTTGTGACTTTTTATTTATCAGAGCAGGAGATGTAGTGTCTTATAAGAAAGAAAGCTGGACCTCTTTTGGTTCCCACTGTATGCCATAGGCCTGTGACATAAGCATCGGAGGGCTGAGTTGAAGGCAGGCTTACAATGCTCAGTTCTGACTTACGCACGGCGTTCTGGCTTACACACAGCAGAATAAAGACATGCACAATTTCTTTCTGTGTGTGGCACACTTATTGGCAAGTGCCTACCTAGGCCGGCAGGATGCTACAGGAGCTATTTTTTCTTTTTTGTTTAAGCACCCCATGGGAGTCTATGTGCTTTCCAGTTGTGCCCCTCACTTGCATCTCTGTCCCCCTATGATCCATGTCCCTTTCTCTCCCCCGTATGCTTCCATCCCCCACCTGTGCTGATTTTGCCCTCTCTCACCCATGTGCTTCTGTGTTCCCCATGCTACTCTTGTTCGTCCATGTGCTTTTGTGCCCCTGGCCTCCTCCATGTTACTCTTTTTCATTCTAAATAGTGCAGAAGACATGGGGTAGAGTTGCTGTCATCTCCACCTTCACCAACACCAACACCCTTTTGGTTGTCAGGCGCAGACAGGAAAGGCATCAGAGCGTACCCTTTCAGTATTCATGACACAGATAGGAGTGTATCAAGAGAGACTTCCCTATTAGGTACAGCTCCTCCAATGTCCTTTCCACCTGGGGACTTTCAGTCTGGATCATCAAAGAAATCATGGCTGCTCCAGACAGAAAATCTTGTGAATATCCCTCATGTGCTGGGAGACAATGCTCAGCAGATAGAGGACATTAGTTATATACTTTCACTTTGAGATTCAAGCTCTAGGGATCACATGTAATATCTATCAGGCCACTATGTTGTTGCAGAATGTGTGCTATTTCCCCTGATAGCCTTCGACAATGCATGAAGGACAGATTTCCTCGCGGGATCATCAATGTTCCTTCTGCAACTCTGAAGGCACTCGCTAACTTTAATGGAAATTGCTTATTGTAAAAAACCCTGCTGCCAATCATAGGGCATAATGAAACCCATTAGAGACACTCTAGCAAAACTCCTGCTCCTCTTTCCCTAGGCTCCACCATCATTCCTGATAAGGGTAGAAAATTGTCTACATCATACACTTGTACATGCAGATGAAATCCAAATGCAGGAGCTGTTAAGTGGGTCAGGAGAGGTGGAAGACAGCAATTTTCCCAATACAAAGTACTGGATCCCTTTGACACTTATTGCGAAGGCACACAGATGAGTCCATTAGTCCCAGGTCCGAAGGAAAGTGTCCGGCTGTTTCTTTTAGAACCAACTAACTTTTAATGGCTGCTATATAGTGACTCCTGTTTTTCTTTATTTTTTTATTTTCCTTCCCCCTTGTATTTTTACTGTTCTAGGAGACTGAATCGTTATACCATTTTTCTTTGTTTTATGTTTTTGTTACAATACACAAAATGTCTTTTGACTGAATTATGCTGCAATAAATTATTGCTTAATTTTAGCAGCTGTAGCCTGATACAATTATGTCTTTGAGTTGCTAAAATGGGTCACACCCTCACTACTATCTGCAAGTCCTGGTGATTTTCCACCTCCTACATTGGGATATATGTCAGAACTCTGATTACTGGTGAGGCACAGATGGTTGTTAGATAATACTAAACAATTGCACATGGCAAGTTTATGAACTTGGAGGAAAAGACAATTCAAGGATTTTGTACTCCTATCTGCAACAGCCCTGTATGCGAAAATGAGTTGTTGGTTGCGGGAGGTATGAACACTTCTCAAGCAACAGCCACAATCTTGTCAGGGTGAACCACAGAAATCACTCAATTAACCTGTGCTTAACCCTTCAGTTGCTTGGCCCAAAAGCAGTCCGGCTTACCTTGTAGGTAATGTATAGAGAATTTTAGCAGCACACAGTAATAAACTGAAAACACAACACAAGAAAAATCCCACAGCAATTTAACAAACTAGAGTACATTTAATAAATTATTAGCCACCAAAACGGCAAGAATCCAATCAGTACAACTGGAGATATGCAACTTCAAAAATGTAAGGTAAGTATACTGCCAAAAAGCACAAAACCCCACTTGAAGTTATCTGGTCGTGCAAGACCGGATGAAAGTCACAATTTCAGGCTGACCACGTTGAAGTATGGACCAGGTACAGGGACAAGGTTAGTACAGCTGAAACAGTTACCTTCTGAAGTCCAGCGCAAAGACTTCTGTTCATGGTAGAGGAGGCCACAAGGAGCAAAGACAGCACACAGCATTGCGGATAGTTGTCGCAGTACCACGAAAAGCAGTCCAGGCATCGTGGACGGTGGTAGCTGTAGCATGATCATCCTGTCTGGTGTCGCAGACGGTCGTTGCTGGAGCTTCGCTTTGGCGGTCACCGCGGGCTGTAGATGCTGAAGTGTGAAATATAGATCTCATCTTGGTAGGGTCACCATAATTCACAGAGTCTAGTTGACCCGAGCTTCGCGTGGGCAGTTGATGTGGGCAGCAATATCTTGGAGCAAGCAGGCCTGTTTAAGGCTGAGAAGAGCCCAACACATCAGGATTTCTCTTTTTCTTCTAGGAGGAGATGAACTGATGCCTTACCAAGGGTCCCACACCTTAGAGGTACCACCTGGGGATCAGGAACTCACTCAAGCAGATGCCAGCAGTTCTTAGTACTGCTGATCTTCTGGGCAGTTGCAGACAGACCTCTGAAGCCTGCTGTGTCCCTGTAGTTCAGAACAGGTGACCCTTGGAGGTACTTCAGCCTGGGATGAAGGCTGCAGGTCTAGTCTTCCTTCTCAGACAGCAGGGCAGGCCTCAAGCAGCAGGGCAAAACGTCTTCCGTAGAATCCACAGGTCCAGGAGTGTAATGAAGAGAGGGTCTGAGGGTCCCCTTTAATACCTGGTGCCCACTTTGAAGTTGAAGAAACTTCTGGAGTCCTCCCCCCTACAGACGTGTTTGGCATTTCCTGTCTCCCTGCCCTGGTTCCATTCTGTCTGCAGGCAAGATAGACTAGTGTGAAGTCCTTTGTGTGTGAGCTTAGGCAGTGTTTTTGAAGTGGAAGTGTGACAGCTCCACCCCCTCATCAAATCAGGACGGCCCATCCTGCCAACACTCAGACCCTTTATTGGGTGGCTGTCTGGGAGGTATACACAAAGGCCAACTCCCAACTATACCTAGTCATGGGACCCAGGAAAGGCTAGAGGCACCAAATGGTTAGAACAAGAAAATGCAAACATACTAAAAGTGGCATTTCCAGAACTGTAATTTAACCCCTTGCATGCGTGGAGAAATTTCACGCTGTGCAGCCGTTTTAAAGAGTGGGCGGGATCATGACGGCCCCCAGCCATCATCAGCACACGCCCACCGCGATGCATGACGGCCGGGGGCTGCCATCAGCATGGAAGGGGTTAAAATCCAACTTTACCATTAAAGAGGGTTTTAAATGACAATCTCTCAGACACCAAACATGACATTCCTACTTGCTCTTAAATAAAAGGTATCACTTATTAAATGTAATATCGCAACCCAATGATATCCCATTGGAGAGGTCTTGCAATAGAGAAAAACTAATTTGAGAGTGTTTCCCTATCAGGACATGTAAAACTTAAAAGGACATGCCAAATGTTTTAAGTACAATGCAAATGTTTTAAAAATAAAAGTTTAGGCCTGACAAACAGTTTATTTTGTTAGGCTAAAACTACACAAACGGGTTGCAATGGCAGCCCTAACACAGTTTTTAAACAGCTACTTAAATGGATGGCACAATAGGTGCTGCAGGGCCCCTAATAACATTTAATTTACCTGCCCTGTGTATATGGTATAGCACTTTACTAGCGACTTACATGTAAATTAAATATGCCAATTGGTTGTAAGCAAGTTGTACCATATTTACAGGAGTGAGCCCAAGCCATTTAAAACTGGTTAGCAGTGATAAAGTGTGCTGAGTCCTAGAGCCAACAAAAACGAATTCAGCTAAACAGGAGGAGTGAAGACAAATGTCTGGAAGAAAATCATGCCAAGAATGTCAGGTCTGGCTCCCTGGGCCCCTTGCTACACTGGAAATAATTGGTGCATCTGGTTCCTTCTAACCATCTAAATAGGGCTAGAGAGCAGGAGGCCAGTGACAATAAATCTCCATAATAAAAACAAATAGCCAGTGAATCACTAAACAATGGTGTAATGAGGCGTTGGTACTTATTCATTTATTTTCTTGCTCTTTAAAGGAAAAGTAACATTAAAGTGTGTTTATTGTTTGAAAACAATATTTATTAAATGTAATAAAATGAATAATTAATACTTAACATTACAAATATTTTAAATAAGGAGAGTCTTGAACCTGCCACTTTAGCAGCTACAGCAGGGGTAGGGTCTTTTATGGGCCTCTTTTGTATGCACCTTGGTAGATAAACACCTTTCATTAATATTAAAAGGAAAAAAGAAACATGGGTTATATCAAAAGGGAAAGAAGTGGACGAGTGGGTGCATTAGTGGGTAAAAATTAGGGATGGATTAGTGGGTGAAAGAATGTAGGATGAAAGGATGGATCAATGGCTAAAAGGATGGATGCGTGAAAGGATGGATGCATGAAAGGATGGATGAGTGGAGGAAAAGATGGGTGGATGAGAAGATAAAAGGATGGGTGGATGAGTGGGTGTAAGGATGGGTAGATCGTGGATGAAAGAAGGGCGGAGTAAATGGAAACCAGACATTATTACGGTTGGATGGATTAAGGGATGGATGGAAGGACAGACGGGGTGGGTGAAAGAATGGTAGCGTAAATGGAAATCTGAGAGGATGAATGATTGATCGGTGGCTGAAAAGGATAGCAACAAACAGATTGTCAGAAACGGGTATGAAGATTCATTCAGGACCAGGAGCAGCTGGGAGAAAGCTGCAACCCTGAGTGTATTGCCCCGAGACCGTAGAGATGACATATGATGAGAGTGACTAGTAGCATATTTAGCCTGGTCCTCTATGATTCGGATTCCTCTTTTCTGTCAGGAAGAAAAGGAAATCTGTAAGGCCTTAAGTTCGATACGATCCTTACGAACAAGGAGGCACCAACTTCGTCTAATGCAGTAGTTCTTAACCTTTTTACTTCTGGGAATCGCCACTTAATCATTACTGGAACCTGTGTATCTCCACTGAATCATTATTGGAATCCGGTGACCCTCACTGAGTCATTGATGGAAGATGGGGACAATGGATTTTGAATGATTTGAATTGCAAGACACAGAAAATACAGAAAAACACATTCATGTAAAAAATATACAAATGATGAAATACTTGATTCAATTCTCAAACAAATATTTTAAAACATCAACGTTTGAATTTTAATAGGAAATTTGTAGCTTTTCTAAATACAATTGATGCCACACATCACCCTTACTGCATTCTATTGAATGCCTTTTCAATGCCCCTCTGCAACTGAAGAGAGTCTCCACCAAAATTTCTAACCCCTGGTATGATGACAGTCTCAATGACGAAAGGCGTAATATGCGAATGGCAGAGCGCACCTGGAGATCGGACCCTTCAGCACTGCATCTCAAAAAGCTCAAGAACAAGAGAAATGCCTACTTTAGGAAAATAAAGCGCACAAAGTCGGACTTCTTCAGCCGCCAGTTGGACCAAGCGAAGAATAGGCCAAGAAAACTGTTCGAGCTAATCAAGACCCAAACAAAGGCACAACCCACACAATCAAATAGCACAACAAATGACACTCCACACTGTGAAGCCTTCTCTGCTTTCTTTAAACATAAGACTGACAACATAAGAAATGACCTCATAATGGATGTAAATCGATACTCCAACTTCACCAGAATGGCTGACACTCAACCTAAAAACAAGGCATCCTGGCAGTACTTCGACACCTACTCGGAAGAAGCTATACACAAACTGCTCTGCACTTTGAAGCCCTCTAATCACCTCACAGACCCTCTACCTGCTAATGCGGTAAAAGACTTTATCCCCTTGCTCCTCCCTCTCTGGACCAAGATCATTAACAGCTCTTTGCAACAAGGACACATTCCAGACTCCCTTAAGGTGGGGCAAGTCACGCCTATACTCAAGAAACCTACAGCTGATCCGTCTGACCTAAACAATTATCGGCCCATCACCAATATCCCCACCCTGGCCAAACTGTTGGAGAAATGTGTCCAACTCCAACTAACAAAACACATTGATAAATTTGACCTCCTCAACCCTCATCAATCAGGTTTCAGAGCGAAACATAGCACGGAAACAGCTATGACACACATAATTGATGACGCCCTCCAAATTCTGGATCGTAATGAGTCCTGCCTCCTCATCCTTCGTGATCTCTCGTCAGCATTTGACACGGTCAAACATGAGAACTTGTTGGAGCTGCTAAGTACTAGGATGGGGCTATCGGGAACTGTTCTCAAATGGTTTTCGTCTTTCCTTCACAACCGGTCTCAGAGGTTCAAGATCGACAATGTACTATCTACACCGGTGCCTGCAGATCTTGGGGTTCCACAAGGATCCACCCTCTCTCCTACACTGTTCAACCTCGTTATGGAACCCCTCGCCACCTTGCTTCAAGCATCCAATGTTCAATTCCATATGTACGCTGATGACACACAACTCTACCTAAAGTTACAGTCCCCGGAAGATATCAAACAGCTGAATTCCACGCTTATTAACACCCAATCCTGGCTGGCCGACAATCACCTCAAACTAAATGCTCTAAAAACTGAGTTCCTACTCATCTCACCTCCGGCGAAAATCTCCACCACCCAAACCTGGCTCAACAACCTAACAGCACTCAATGTCCAACCTACCATCGTGGACTCGGCGAAATCCCTAGGCATCACACTCGACGCCAAGCTCGACATGCAGCAGCACGTCAGCAAAGCCACAAAAGCAGCTAATTTCCAAATTAACACGCTGAGGAAAATTAAACCCTTCCTCCCGGCCAAAGACTTCCAAACTGCTGTACAAGCTCTAGTCATCCCTCGAATAGACTACGGAATTGCGACCCTCAGCGGTCTCCCGCTATCCACAACAGCACCCTTAAGAGCCTCCCTGAACGCTGCCGCGAGACTCATTACTGGCTCTAGAAAGCACTCGCACATATCCCCAGACCTAAAGTCTCTAAAATGGCTGCCTTTTGAAGCCAGAATACAGCTAAAAATTGCAACTATGACACACGCGGCCGTGCACCACAAGGCACCCAACTACCTCGCTCAAAAGCTGTCTATATCAGGAGGTTCGAGATCCAATAGGAGTACTAAAAATCTACTCCTGAAACCTCGTAGATTTCGGAAAGCGAAAACTTACAAACGCTCCTTCTCAGGAATGGCACCCAGGATCTGGAATGCGCTCCCTCCTGAAACAAGGCTAATCACCTCCACTGCACTCTTCAAGAAAGAGGTGAAAACAATGCTTCTGGCCAAGATCTCCTGATCGCTACAGATGTTGGGTCAGAGACTCTGCATTGCTTGTACCGCTGCTCTGCCTATCCCCTGGCACTATACTCGACTTGTTGGGGGCACTATTACGCTACTCTCTTACTACCGACCAAGATATGATACACGTTGGTTTACTGATCCACCTGTTCGCCATTGTAGTGGGATCAATGACCTGTGCTGCTCTATACTACTCCCTTACCTGATCATATATGGATTGGTTTTATGTTTGTTTTTTGTTTTTTTCATCCATGTTATTACCATGTTACTTACCTTGTTATTACCATGTTACCATGTTACTTACCTGATCATATATGGAGTGGTTTTATGTTTGTTTTTATCATCCATGTTATTACCATGTCACTGACTATTATACTGTTCCCATTATCTCTGTTTACTCCTATTGCCCCTTCCCTGTCTTTGTGAAGCGCTCTGATATCTGTAAGGATCCTGTTTGCGCTATATAAAACTTTGAATAAATAAATAAATAAATAAATGCTCCCACAAATCAATATAATGATGCTAACTCAATTTTTAGGCTCCAATTCCATATTACTTCACATCTATAGAAAATGTTACAAGTTTTGAATTTTACATGTTGCTTCTTTATTTACATAGACCTTATTAATCTGTTAATATTATTAGATTTTCTAAGCAGTGGCATACACCCTGAGCAGTCTTTGCGGACCCCTCCTGATCCTGCCCCGGGTTAAGAACCACTGCTCTAATGGGTTGATATATTTTTGAAGCTGCCACCATAGTTTGTTTGTAGGCTTGCTAATATCTGCTTACTTTTCATGTACATAAACGTGAGGTATGTATGGTCAGGTCCCCACTATTAACTGTTCTTTTAACAAGCAATTCCCAAACAATTGGGTTAGGGATATTTTGCTGAGTACAGAGGGGATGTGCCTATTGAATATCCACACCACTGGAGTCAAGCTATCCTGGCTGAAGACGGCTGATAGCCAGAAACCGGTCCTAGGATGCTTGATTCCGGTCCAGGAAAGACATGGCTTTGCAGTTCGGGCTGGACTGTTCCCATAAGGCACAGGGTCAAGGCTGATTTGCATATGGCCATGTCTGAACTGGGGTGTTGTGGAGTGCAAAAGAACGATGGATTTAGGCCCAGATCTCTGTACTGGTGTGAATGTATGACATTGTTCTGCATTCTGTCCATCAACTGTTGGTTTTTCCTATTGAATCTCACCCCATCAACAGCTGAGCCATATAGGATTGTATTTGCACCATCGTACTTCTAATTCCAGCCAACTTGAAATTGCTACGCCTTTTACGGACCTCAAAATTGTGCAGATTTATTTAAGGTTAGTCATATTTGTATTATTGTTAGTGCACACCTGTGTATTTTATGCAACGTGACCATTTAATGACCCTTGACAATCTCTGCACTTTAAGATGCAAACACCCAGCTCAGAACGAGCGAAGAAGGTATCTGCCACTCCAGGAGTTTGAAGTGTTGGTCATATTCAGATCCCATATGTTTTGGATCAAGATGCAGCCACTCACGACCAAGCCATGTGGGAGACGGAAGCTGTTTAATATTCCGGTGAATGCGTGGCAGGTCATTGTTTTCTTTCCTCACCTTAACATAGCCACTTGCCCCAAGTCCTAAAAAATCTGGAGTGAATGCTGATGATAATTAATAAAAGATTATTATTGATGGGGCAAAGCATCAGAATTTGCTTCAGTCATCTCTTTATAGCTCAATAGAGAGCATTTCATCACATTTACTATACTGTAGATGTGGGACTGCCCCCCCTTCATTTCCAAGCACCATATGCTCAATACACAAATGGACATAATGTTTATTAAGAAAATGCCATTACCTATCCCTCCACAAGCAATGCCATTGGTAGTTATTCTTACTGAAGTGTCCTGATTAAAGCCACGTGAAAAAGAGGAGATCATAAAGGAATCCTTCTTTTGAATTAGGAAAAATACACAGCCACCATGTTGATGTCAGTAGCACACTTATCACATGCTGTTTCCTGTGGTTAAACTCAAGTCTAAAACTGTTCCAGTGGATCTTAAGAAAGGAATTTGGGCTTAGCGAGAACATCAACATTACAGTTATTCCCATATGATTCTTTTATAAACCACCACCACTAATTATGGAAAGCTGTAAGCAGGGTGGTTCTTTGATAGAAGTTAACACACCATCAGTGGTGAATTTGGAGAATGATGCTATACTAGCAAGAACCCCCTAAGGAAACAAAAACCACAGGATGTGGAGAAACATTTGTAACATTGTAAACATCCACAGGCAGAAAGTATAAATTTCATAGTAGGCAAATATGGATGCGTTGCCCTGATAGGTCCACAGCACGATTTGTGCAGACATATTGACACTACTCCAACACAGGTTTTAAGAGTGTGGGAGGGGCTGTGGATGGGAACTAGACCTTATGACTGGAAACATGCACTATTTCAGGTGTGTGGAACATAATCCAGTGTCCAGGTTGGTTTTGTTTTATTAGGATCTTTCAGCTACAAATAAAAGACCTGCATATTTCATAGACAGATACTTAATTTTTGGGGAAGGTAATACGTATTGTTCAGGCCAAATTTCATCTCTAAATATAACATGCTACGAATGATCAAAAACGAGATTGTAAGGAGGAAAACAGAAATTCCTGGAAAGGAAATTTCTGTTGGAACAGTTACACTAGGCACTATGCTTGCTGCAGTTAAGGATTATGGACTGTAAAGATACGGGGCCCCCTGCAACTAATGTGAAGTTCATCTAGGCAGGGAAACACATACTGTAAAATTCCTAGGGCAACTTCAAAAGCTATTTAAATACAACTGATAGAGGTGACTATGAGAGAAGAAAACTGACACTCTAAATTAGAAAAATACAAATATGTATATTAATAAATAATATCTCTGAATGTTGTTCGTTATATGCAATTTCAGGACAGAGAAGTCACAATTATACGGCTGCATACACACTACATTCATCCACCAATCCCAACATACATATTATAAACATGATTGAATTGTTCACAATGATCAATGAATTAAATATTTCTTGTCAATAATGTAAATATTTCTGATATACAATAGATTCATACACAGGAAAAAATACAATTTCCAGTTATGACAACATGATAATATGATTATTAGGTAACCAAACAGATGGGCAAAAACACATAGATGAGAGATGTGGCAAATGTTGGTCTCTTCGCGCGTTTCGGCAGAACCTGCCTTCCTCAGGAATGCCACCTCCAAATAACTTGCCAAATGGTACCGATCACTGTGCGCTGATAGAGTCAGAGTCCTCTGGACGGTGGAGTGGACTCGTGAAGTGTCTTCTTTAATTAGTGACACAAGTTTAATTAGCGAAATTAGTTCCGGGTGCCGAGCTCCGCACCCACGACCAATTTCGGAACCCATGCGGTAACCAGAACGAGCTGCTGGAATGGAGACTCCTCACGGAGGTGATCAATCATCCTAATCAAGCGTCCCATGTTAATCCCCATTCCGAGTATGAAGGTGCAGCTCGCCCAGCACAGAACGGACGGTCATTATAGGATACATCCATTGTAATTATTTACAGAACAGTTTTAGCAAGTAGTTTCCCCACTGCGATTGCAAAGTGACTTCCCAAGCTCCCTGGGATGTGTTGCATGTGAACTCGTGTCGCTAATGATTATGGAGCCACACATATTTGTAAAAGCTACACTTCAGCTAAATATATCAGTTGATGGTGAATTGTGTAGATTTGCAGTATTTGTGCTTTAAAATGTCCTTCCCCTTCCTTTTTTTCTTCCTTTGGTCCCATACTGAGTAAGGCTTCACAGGAGTGTTTTCACCTTCGTCTGGGTCACCGTGACATGCTTACCCACATACATATGAGTAGACCTCTGGTTACTTTCCCACTACATTAACCACTAACTGTGGGAGAGGATGTGGCCAAACGGCTAGGCTAGGGCGGTCGACCTTGAAGCTGGGGATCCAGGTTCAAGTCTCGGCACAGACGCTCAACATCATGTGATTCTGGGCAAACCACTTAATCTCCCAATGCAGAACAAACAAAAAAATGAATGTGTTCGTCTGTAAAGCGACTGATGCTCATGTAAAGCACTCTGATACCTTCGGATCTAGTGCGCGCTATATAAAACTTCCCCTAAAAATACGAATTATGTAACAGCTGAATTCAGGAACCTGAGGACACACACACCTCACATAAACCACTTGAAGAGCACTCTCTTGCTCAAGGGGCGTGATCTTACAAGGACATTACCTCTGTGTGCCACACTGGGTTAGTTGTGTTAGTGATGATGGTGGACCTCCTTTCCTGACCGTGGTGTGCAAACGTGGGAAATGTGCTCCTCTTTCCGGGGCGGATGGACATCTTCAGGTAAGGATCAGGGTTGAAAAACATTCCCTTCTTCAGCCCAACTGCCCGGATATCTGCATAAAGTGAAAAGAAAAAGAACACAAAACCATCATCAATCTGCAGAGATTGGTGCGGAAGAGGCATTAATGGATGACTGTCCCAGAAGCTGCTGTCAGTCATATTATCAAATACATAGGCAGTATTACTAAATATCGAGGTTAACACTGAACTAAATTAGGTGCTGCTTTTGGCATCCAATGCTGCCTTTCGCACAAAGCCAATGCAAACATCAAAAATAATTATACAAAAACATGTCAACATACTGAATTAAAATGTATATACAAAATAAAGCATATAAAAATGTAAATAACACACAATCAGGCTGATGCATCAATGTAGGCTTTTGCGATTCCTTAATTGCGATTATTAAGGAATCGCAATTAAGGAATTGCAAAAGCCTATGCATATAGGAATCGCTATAAAATTAGGGATTCCCAAACATTCCTATGGGCCTACTGGCCTTTAGGAATGAATGGGAGATTGCATGTGCAATTTGCGAGTACCAATAGGTATTCGCAAATTGCGCATGCAATTTCAAGGTTGCAAGGGTATCAAAAGGACACCCTGTTGCACCCCATAAATTGATCTGTGCACCCATGTTGCACGCACACACATGCCTCAAGGGCATGTGTGTGTGTAACCTACAACTTTAAAAATGCACTTTAGTGCATTTTTCACAGTTTTTGCAAAGTTTTTGCAAATTACCATCAAGTACAAATTGATGGTAATTTGACCCCATGTTAGCAAAAATCACAATTTGCGATTCCATCATGCATTGCATTTAAGGAATCGCAATTTGCAATTCCTTAAATGCAATCGCAATTTAAGAAATCTAAATAATTTACGATTTCTTAAATTGCGAGAGGCTGACAGGTTGATGCATCACAGAAGCCCTTTTGCAGGCGCAAATGGCCGATTTTTGCAAATCGCACCATTTACGCTTGCAAAAATGGTTGATGCATGTGCTTGAATATGTATACTCCTGTGAAAATGCTTCCTCAGTCTGTGTACATGCAGGTGTTTATGTGGTTATTGCTAAATTATTTGTTTCCTGGGCATTGCCGTTCAGATTTCTTGCTCTCAGTTCGCAGCTTTTCACAAGGGATTTTTCCATTTGCCTGGTTGTTCCTTCTGAGATATCGCTCAGCAAGAAGCAGCCCCGGTCCTCATGGTTATACAGTCGGTCCTTATTCATGAAACTTTTAAGAGTGTAGCCTCTGATCATGGTGTAGAAAGGACAGTTCTGCAAGAAGTGGCTCGAATCTTCATTTTCCCCCCATTCGCAGATGTTAGAGCTCACTTGCTTCCTTTCCTTTAGGGCTGCATTTAGAGGTCCTCAAATTCTCCTTCCTCTGTAATTTGCCAGGTTTGTTAAGTAATGTTGGACAGCTTGGGCAATATCAAAAAGACCAGCTTGGCCTATTGGCCGGGAGGTCTCGAGGGCTTTCAATGTCCTTTCCAGTTCTAGTTTCATACGTTTTTGTTGACTCTTTTGTTCATCTGCTGTGTTGATAAGATTTCAAGGGCCCGATTGACCGGACAGATGTCAAGCCCTATCCTCTTCGCTGCTTTGATTTAACAAGTTGTGGAATTTGATTTGCTGCTAAGGTTAAAACGTCCTCTCTAAATTTATTTGGCTAGATTGTTTCCTGCGCTTTTAGCCTCTTCTTACCATACTTTATTTTGCATATTCTCTGGATTGAGGAAAAGCTGACATTTGTTTACAGGGCCACCACAGGAAAGCTTGAAGGTAACATTAACAGGGACATCCAGAACTATCCTTCATAGCCCCTATTTTTGATGTTAAGTTGTCCAGTCTCCAAAGTTCTGCGACTTATCTATTTGACTTCCTGCTTTAATTGGGCTAAAGCATTATGTGAGTAGTGTCCATGGGTGCGTTCAATTTTGCAGAGGACATTGAGGGTAGGTACTGTTTTTTCTACGAGTGTCTGAATGTGTGTGTTTCATTAAAGGTTGTTGAAAATTGACAATCCCAGGTTAGTAAATGTTTTCTCTTCTTCTGGTTGTATATTGTTGATTGTGAAAACATTACAACATTTTATTTTCTTTCCGAAGATCATTATTTTGCTTTTCTCTATATTAATTTTTAGTCAATTTTCTAGGCAGTACTTCTCTACTGCTGAGAGTTAAGCTTGAAGGTGTTTTAGTGTTGTAGCAACTAGAATGGAATCACTAACATATAAAATGTCCGGATTCGATTGCTGGAATATCTATGTTTGCCTTCAAGACATCATTGATCAGATCGTTTGTGCATAGTTGGAAACGTAAGGGTGCTAGCAGACATCCTTGTTTCACTCCACTTACAGTGTCAAATATAGCCTGAGCTGAGACGTTGTATCAGCATTATTATCAAGGCTGGTAATGATGTTGCTAACCCCAGCTTCTTCAATGATTCCACAGCCTGTGCCTGGGTATTAGGTCAAAGGCTGCAGAAAAGTCAATATATGCCATGTACATTGGCAATTTCTTTCTGTACTGTATTTGTGAATACTGTGTAAAAAGCGAAATATTTGATCTATCGTAGATAGGCCTTCTCTACAGCCCCCTGGACTGGAGTTAGTATTTTATCTTTTTGAGTATTCATTTACAGAAAAGTATGCATTCGATGTCTATTGGGCTAAATGGACTATATGATTTTGGTTTGCCTTAGGGGTCCTTTTTTGTACAGAGGTACTGTAATACTGTACTGGAAGGATTCGGGACAAGTATTTGATAGTGGCATTTTCAATGAACGTTTTGATTAGAATCGGTTGAGACCAGTCTTTATTTTGTTTTATTTTATATTGTTTGTCTCAACTGATATTATGTTTGGCCCAGCGCTTTTCCTTTGTCAGTTTATCTATTCCTGATATTATGCTATCCTCCGAGAAGATTTTTTTCAAGCAGGTTTTTTTCTCTCTGCCTGATCTATAGCTCTGCTCCTTACCTTAGAGGAGGAAAAGTTCTTTGTTTTACTGGGAGAAGTGCTGTATCCAGGTATCTTCTGTGATACTGGCCTTAAGCAAATTTATTTTCAATCTGAGGCTCTCTCTCAATTTTTCTCCAGAAACACTGCAGACCTTTGTGTGCAGCATTTTCTAGGGATATCCATGTATTCCCAATGGTCTCTTCTTTTTTGTTTACTCAACAATTTGCTGGCCCTTCTGGCATATTTGATTACCACTTGTGCTCCTTTTTTGTGCATAAGGATAGCACGGATCTGCGAGTAGCAAGGATGAGTGGGGCGACCTTGTTTTGTAACCCTCGCTATTGTATACGCTGCCGAAATGTGCTGACAAGGTTTTGCCCTGGCCGTAGGCTCATTGTACAGAAGCCTAATTCATCTGACCAGCTAGTGGGTGAGCCTGAAGTGATCTAGTGATCTAGTGTTTTGAATAGGTACGGCCATCTGAGAGAATCAAACACCTGCTGGAGGTCTAAAGACAGACTTGTCTTTCTAGGGCATTCCTTGGGGGCCCTCTCTAGGACTTGATACAGTCTCCTAATATTGAAAGAAGTGTTCCTCCCCAGGATAAATCTGTTTGCTATGAATCATTAGAGGGAGAAGTGGGAGAAAAATTCCAAGTGAGTATTTTGCTCAGTATTTTGGACTCTGTATTTAGGAGGTTGATGG
Organism: Lissotriton helveticus; assembly: GCF_964261635.1. NCBI lineage: Eukaryota > Metazoa > Chordata > Amphibia > Caudata > Salamandridae > Lissotriton > Lissotriton helveticus. The sequence continues at coordinate 539,567,921 of NC_136061.1, forward strand.
GGCGATATGAGGAGAGCTCGGTCAGTGAGTGCCCTGGTCTCAGGAATGACGTCATTATAGCCTCATTGGTCATGCTCGGGAGGCTGCCTGCTGCAAGCGCCACCCAATATATTTGCTCCAGCTTGGGTACTAGAACTGCTGAGAAGCCTGAGTAATGTTCTGCAGGCAAACCATCCGACCCTGGTGTCTTGCCTATTGGCAGTTGTCAGATAGCTTCCCTTATTTCTTTATCCACAATCTGCACTATTAGACTTTCACATAGGTTCTCAGGCAAGATAGGGAAACGCTGTTCAAGTAGGAAAGCTTCTGTGGCCTCATCGGCCATTGGCACAGAATCAGAGTATAGCTCTTGATAGTACTGCTGGAACACTTTGTTAATGTCTGCTTCAGTACTGACCTCTCTGCCCTCCCTTGTGATTATAAATATTATCGGTGAGCGAGTCTGCTGCAGTTGGATAGCCATGCCAGTAGGTGCCCACTCTGTCACCTTCAAAGTGCAAGTGCTCGACCTATGAGTTACAGTCTTGGCATCAGAGGCATTCCATTCTAGCGGCCTGATTTTTAAACGCCTTCCGCAGCCTTGGCTTTACTGAGGGGTGGCCTACAGACACACGCTACACGGGCAGGAAGCGGCTTCCATGGACTGTAGTTCCATTTACAGTACGCATCGGGTTGCCCTTAGTGGCGTTGAGACAAACCAAACTGATCACAACTTTGAATGCTTCCCATTCAACCAAGGGGGTCGAGGCAATGCGCCCATTAGTATAAAAATAAGCTATGGCAGCTTTGTGCAGAATGCCTCTTATGACTGGAACTACCAGCCATAGTGGATGAACTTTTCAGGAGGGGATAGTTGTCGATATCCATCCGCAGTGAAATTATACTCCGAAGGGGTTGTGGACTGACAGGGTTTTCCCCTGGTAGGTAGTGTAGATCATGCTCCCCTGGTCGGCAGATGGGCCAAAGATTGTGTCCAAGGCCGCATGCAACTCCTGAGGGGGAGAGAAGAATTAGTATTTCTTAATTTCCGGGTGACAAATTCTCCAGAAGTTTGTAAATAACCAATCTTGTATCCAGTTCTGCAAGGCTTTGGCATTGTGGGTTGCTGGGGTGTGGTTAGGTGCTATGTCTAGGACTGAGTTAAAATTGCCTCTCAGTAACCACATCAGGTCCACCCAATCCGCCAGTTTCTGCAACTGTGCCGCCAAGAAGGCTGACCGATCAATGTTAGGGATATAAATACTGCCCAAGACCAATGGGGTGCCATCCAGTTGGCCTTGCAACACCACATAACAGCCTTGTGGATCTACTCTTATATCTTCTGCATGGGATAGCACAGCTGGCTTAATCCACATCGCAGTTCCACTATCAAAGGGGGAGTACATGGTGCAATACAGTTGACCACATCACCTGCATAGTAGTTTATTGACTTCCTACACCACCAAATGGGTCTCCTGCAAGAACACAAGTTGGGCACTGCATCTTCTCAGCTGTGCCTGGGTTCCTCAGCACTTGTGCAGGGTGCCCTGCCTCCTAACGTTCCACATGAGGGCTATATATTTAACCGGGTTTGTCATCTCAATCAAAGGAGGAAGGCAAGAAATGGGGCTTAGCCATGGCTCTGAGCTTGGGAGTTCCTTGTAGGCTTGGCATCTTTGACGTGTGGTCCAGGGGCCCCATTCGAGCACTTCATTCCGGTGGGCATAAACTCCCATTCAACAACAACTCCTGGTCTGGCAGAAAACCTATTACTGACCATAACAGTAAATGAAAAATGTCCACTCCACTGAGAGCGGTTTTGTGGAATGCACATGGTTTGACCATAACGCTGGCTGAGTGAGGCGTGGGGGCAAGGTGAAAGACTCTGTTGGGTGGATGGTTGGCCCTACTTGGGGATGAGCTAAGGGTCTTACATAACTTCATCTGCTGTTTGTCGAGTCACATCTGGCAGCATATTGGGTGTAATGCTCAGATCAGAGCTCGACGAGTCCACTCTGGACCCCGTGGATTCCGGAGAGGATTGCATGGTCCAAATCGTCATAGCCATCACCGAGCTCCCGTACTCTCAGATTTGCTGTGGGGTCAGGCCACAACATGTGGCTCTGATCTCCTGCTTCCAGCATGTCTGGGTCGCGCTAGCCATCTACTACTCCTGGGGCTGTTTTGGAAGTTGCCTGCGCTCGCTGGTTAAGAAAGCTTCTGATCAATCCATCCCCATGTTTCTTTCAGTGATGTGAAAAAAGTGAGTTTTTTGGTCTAGAAACACTTTTAGCTTTGTCGGGAACAGTAAGGCATAAGTTAGGCCCAAGCAAGCATTTCTTGACTGACAAGAATTCAGGCCCTCTAACGCTGTACCGCTAGTGTAAAGCTGGGTAATATTAGTACAATTGAGTTATACACCAACAGTTGATCCTTTTTCCGAGCAGCTCTGAGGATATGGTCCCAGTTTCTGTAATTCAGAAATGTTGCTCCTATCGGCCTCGGGGGTGCGCCTGACTGAAGGGTAAGGGCAGCACTTGATGGGACTATTCCAATATGAACAACGGGAGAGGCTGTGAGGGCACACTTATTTTTGAAGCCATTGTTCAATAAATAGGTTGGTATTGGGTATCTCTGAGTTTTCAGGAAGGCAAACAATACAGAGATTATCCTGCCTCGCCCTCTCCTCGGCATCTTCCACTCATATTTCTAGTATCCACATATCCTCTGCCAGGGTTCGGAGCGCTATAGAGGTAGATTTTGACTGGGGTTCAAGTTCTGTTAGTCTAGTTTCATCTAGACATATTCAATCATTAAGCTACTTATGGTCATCCCTAAGAATGTTGAGGTCGATAGTCAACGTGTCCACTTTCGCCGCCTGGGTCCGCCAAAACTCTCCGATTGCTGTTAGAATTTTCTCTGTGTCACTTGAGATCGCTGGAGTTTCCTAGGGCAGCAAAGCTGGCAACAAGCCAACTAGGATAGCTGTGCCCCAAGCGACGGGTCTGTTGTTGTTGGCCAGGGTTTTTTGTGATCTTCTCTTTCTATTGTGTGGCTCCGACTCTGAACTGCGGTGAGATGAAAGGATGACTGAGTGTGGAGGGTCCCACCGCTATGTCCATAGCCGCTGGCTCTGGGCCTCTGATCCTGCCGGCCAACAGCGAGTTTCCCCCCCTTTAGGATATGTAGTAGTGAAGTGTCTAGGCCTGCCTGGCTCCTCAGGGTGGGGGAGGGAGGAAGAGTAGCCGCCCTTGGGTGGCATTAGCAGCCACAGATGGGCACAACTGATGGCAGGAGCCCAAGTCGGACGGGGTGCAACATGCCCCTTTCGGAATCCAAATCTGGCCCACTATCCCCCAGGGCTCTGGGTGTGGCACAAGCAGGCAGGGAGAGGCTTCTCTTGTTGCGTGGCATCAAGGACCATACCGCAGGTCAGGGTCCACAGGTCCTTTTCCTGTGGGCCAGACAGGTGTGGTCTTCGGCCCCACAAACTACCAGGCAGTTTAAGGGCCTCCTTTGTGGGGGAGGCACCCCCTCCCCGTTCTGAATCCCCCCCCCCCACTGCCGGTTTCTATTCTGGAAGGAGCCCACCAGTGTGGGCATCAGTGCGGGTGGGCGCCCCAATCCCCACCTCCCCATCTAGTGACTTGGAGGAGGGGAGTCGCACTTGCCTCTGGGCCCAGGCCACTCACCGCATCACCACTGGGCTACGATCGGGAATTCACTCTCGCTCTGGTTAGCCATGTGGCCTTCTGCCTCCTGGCCCACAAGGCTCTTTGCTCCCAGCCTCCACCTGGCACAGGGCCCTGGAACTGCTCTGTCTTCGTGTTGGGAGCCACGATGGCCTGCTGAACATGAGAGGATGAGGCATGCTGGGTTTACTGCGGATTGCGGCAGATTGAGTGGGTTGACTCCAGGAGGTCAATCACCTCACATCCGCCATGTTAGGCCACAAGCCCCACCCTCCCCTTAACATCTTTTGATAGTGCATTGTGAGCAGCTTCCACTCATGATTCTTGGATTTTCAAATCTGGTCCAATCCTTATCTTTAACAAGGATGTAGTTAATGACTGGGCCCCTCTTGCATTATATGTCGTGGTGTGAATGTTTGTATTTTCATACAAGTTTTGAAACGAGGCCTTCACAGCAAAAGTTTTGCAATCTTTTGCCTCTTGCATCAATTTTGGGGAATTCATGACAAATATATGGAATTCCAACAGCTGACTTTTTCTCCATGTTTTATTGTGAATCATTTCTGTAAACTCCCATTTTGCAATTGAAATTTCCACAAACAATGAAAATTGGATGTCAGTTATTAGATTCGCTCCTCCCAAAATGCAGTTATAAAGTACAGTGCTCTAACACCAATTAGTAAAGAAGCTATCTAGAAAAGCACTGTAAATAAATAGGTGAAAACAAGTTACTTACCTGTAAGTTTGGTTCCCCAGTATTGGTAAATTTCATAGATTCCCATGGCTTGTATTATTCCCCGTCGTCGGAATGGGAGCCTCAGTAAATAAAAAATACCATAGCAGTAGGTACAAAAGAGAAAAAAAGGCCTAGGCCTCATCTCATTTTGTAGCATATCCACCTCTTTTTGTAAAAGAGACCAAAACCTTGCAACAACCAATCAGATTAGCCTCACCTCATAGAACCCTCCTGAGAGAACCTCAGAGCCTCAGATTTTCTACCGCACGTTGTGCTAAGGGAGTCTCCACTGAGCTCTGCTCAGATTTCTTTTGAACTTTTGGATTTCAACTGTATTCTCTTCAGGAAGATGTTTCCCCTTGTTTCAACATTAGACATGGAGAAAAAAGGCCTTTTTAGAGCTTGTGCTGTAAAAGGAGGCATTAGGTGAATGACCCTCATAAAGATGGCCTTTATTGCCTGTATCCAGATTACAAGTTCTAGGTAAGATAAACATAAGGGTCTGTGAGGGCCGTCTTTTTACCTGGTTCCAGAAGCTAAAATCTAGAACAGATCCAGTCTCTAGTATGACACTGATGAGGCCTCGTCTGTTGTGTCTTCGTGAAGATCTGAGAAGGAATACGATCTCAACCTGTTTCTTGTGAGCAGCGCACTCAAAACGCCTTCAAAAGACCTCCCATGGGTCTGACAGGCGCAGGCCAACTAAATCTCGTCACTGAGGTGTAAAGGAGAGGAAGGGACTTATAACAGGAGATCCACCTCTTTTTGTAAAAAAGACCAAAAACTTGCAACAACCAATCAGATTAGCCTCACCCCATAGAACCCTCCTGAGAGAACCTCAGAGCCTCAGATTTTCGTAGCCGTTGTGTAACAGTAACCACATCTGCTGAAGGCTAAGCTTTCCCAGGGGAGGAGGGTGGGCGCATGGGAATCCATGAAAGTTACCAATACTGGGGAACCAAAGTTACAGGTAAGTAACTTGTTTTCTTGCCCCAGTATTGGAACCTTCATAGATTCCCATAGCTTGTATCAGAATAACTAGCATTAAGCAATAAAAGCAAATTTTGTGACATAAGAATCAAAATACATTAGTATCCATACTGTTATAAGAAGCAAAAAACCATTGAAACAGTAGTCAGTAAACATTATAAGATACAAAATGTGCAATCATAGGAAGGAGGGATAGAAGGGAAAGCTCACCACTCATTGGAAGAGATTCGTTAGGACTGCTTGCCCAACTGCCGCCTCACTCCCTGTGGAAGAGTCCAAGCAGTAATGCTTTGTGAACTTGTGGGCACTGCTCTATGTAGCTGCCCTACAAATGTCTTTGATAGGAACTCCAGCGAAGAGAGCAGCAGAGGATGAGACTGATCTCGTGGAGTGAGCTTGTATATGTCTTTCTTACGGCTTACCCGCCGCTTGGTGGCAATAATGAATTGCACTTGAAATCCAACAGGAGATTTCTCGTTTTGAAAGGGGAAAACCCTTTTCAAGGAGCACTATAAGCCACAAAGAGTTGTGAAGATTTTCTGAAATACTTTGTGCGTTCTAGATAGAATTTGAGACATCTCTGGACATCCAAGGAATGTAGAGTCCTTTCTGCTGGAGACGTGGGTCGAGGGAAAAAAGCTTTCAGAACTACAGGCTCGCTCAAATGGAAATCCGAAGGGACCTTTGGAATAAATTTCAGATTTGTTCTTAGAATTAGAGTCGTTTTTGAACTGTAAAAAGGGTTCCATCATGGAGAGAGCTTGCAGTTCCCCAACTCTCCTAGCTGACGTCAAAGCCAAGAGGAGAGCCAACTTCCACGATAAAAACTTTAAATTCGCTGTGTGAACAGGCTCGAACGGAGGTATCATGAGATGAGCCAGAAACAAATTGAGATGCCACATTGGAGGCGGAGGTCGAACTGGAGGGAAAACCCTGAAAAGACCCTTCAGGAATTGTTTGACAATCATAGCGGACCAGAGAGAAGGACCGGAGGACTGTCCGCCTGAATCTAGAAATAGCCGCCAGGTGAACCTTGATTGAGGAATGTGCCAGGCCTGACTTGGCCAGAGATAGGATGTAAGGCAATTCTGATGAGGAACAGAAGAGAACGGATGGAGGTTTTCTCGGTGACACCATAAGCAGAAACATTTCAATTTCGAGCCGTAGGTCTTATTTGAACTTGGTGCACAGGCTTGAGCTAAAATGTCTTTACACTCCTGAGGGATATTTAAACTCTTGAATTCTCGGTGCTCAGGATCCACGCTGTCAACTGGAAAGAGCCCAGATCTGGATGCACCACCTGGCCCTGGGACATTGTCAATAGAGATGGAGTGGGACGTAGGTGAACCGGCTGATCCTGAGAGAGCAGGAGAAGCTCTGTGAACCAGAATTGGCGGGGCCACGCCGGTGCAATTAAAATCATTGTGCAGGGTTCTGTCTTGAGTTTCCTGAGCAGCCTTGGAATCAGGGGAATTGGAGGAAAAGCGTAAACAAATGCGCCTGACCAGGCCATCGAAAGAGCATTCCCCAACGAGCCGCAATGGTGACCCCTGCTTGTATAGAACCAGCATTTCCTATCGTCTGGGTTAGCGAACAGGTCTATGGACGGAGTGCCCCAACGTGTGAAGACCCTGTCGAGAGTGTCCTGATCCAGTTCCCACTCGTGACAGACCGATTTCAGATGACTCAATGCATCTGCAGTCGTGTTGAGGGCCCCTGGGAGATGCTCTGCTGAGAGAGCGATTTTCTGGAGAATTGCTCATTCCCATATCTCCGGGCCTCCTTTGAAAGAAGTTGAGAGCTCATTCCACCCTGTTCACATAATGCATGGTCGTCGTGTTGTCTGTACAGACCAGGACGGTGGAGTTCCGTATTCTCGGGAGAAAAGCCTGTAAAGGTAGACGAATCGCCTTGAGCTCCAGAAGGTTGATGTGGAGAAGGCGTTGCTCGGGCCGCCCGTGGCTGCTCACTTGAAGGCTCAGCCTTCCAGAGAGGTGTCTGTGGTAAGTATCAGGGGAACCGGAGTGACTGTGAAGGTGAGACCCCGAGAGAGGTTTTCTCTGACCATCCACCAGAAGGCCGCTACTTTCATAATTGGAGTAATGATGATTTTATCGTCGAAAAAAGCCTTCTGTTTGACGCCACTGGAAGTCCAGCTGCTCTTGGAGCGGGCACATTCCTAGCCTGCAATGCGGAATTAAGTGATTGCAAGATAAGATCGATCCTAGAAGAGATTTGTAAAGGCTAACAGATAGAGACCGTCTTGCTTGAAATCGATGGGCGGAGGTTATCAGTTTGCTCTGATGGAAAAACTTTGTGTCCAGAACAGCCCCCATAAACTTGGCCGACCAGGAAGGACAGAGAACTGACATCTCCTTGTTGAGTTGAATCCCAGATGACTGAAGAGTTGAATACACTTTCGACTGCTTCCGATGCTGTGTGAGAAGACGGTGCTTTCACCAACCAGTCATCCAGATAAGGAAACACTTCTATCGTTTGTTTCCTGAGAAACGCTGCGATTGGGGCCATGAATATCCGCGGCGAGGGTAGTCCGAAAAGCAGGACTTTAAAATGGAAGAGGCTTTTGGCTACTGTAAAGCCTAAAAACTTACCTGTGTGCTGGGTGTATGGGGACATGAAAGTATGCGTCCTCGAGGTCCAGGGTGGCCATGTAACCTCCAGGATCGAGGAGCCACAGAATGTCCTGTAAGGAGACCATCCGAAACGAGAGCTTGATGAGATAGGTGTTGAGCTCCCTCAGATCTAAAATAGAACACCACTTCTCTACGGTCTTTTGAACCAGAAAGAACCAGGAGTAGAAACCATCTCCCCGTTGAGAGAGAGAGAGAGACCTGTTCCATCGCTTCTTTGAGGAGTAGTTGATGTACTTCATGTTCTACATCTAGATGTCTTGATTCGGTGGCTCGCAGGGCTTTGGATGGTGGTTGATGTTGGAATTCCAGAGAATAGCCAACATGAACAACAATCAGAATCCACCAAACTGATGTTATCTGTTGCCAGCTTCGGAAGCATTGGGATATCCTGTCCCCCTGGTGATACCGGGGATGCAGGAGCAGTAGGAAGAGCCAGCAAGCTGCTGTTGGTGCTTAGAAGAATCCTTCCCCTGACGCCCTTGTCGTCCTCTAAAATTTGAGCGAGATAAAGACGACGATTGGCCGGTTGTTAAATATATAGTGGCCGGTATGACTGAGAGGCTTGTGAGTAAGAAGAAAAGCGCTGTTGATAACCTCCTCTGTAGGAGGGAAGGCCTCTGCCCCTAGCTCCATGGAAGGGGACCTTTCCACGAAGCCAGCCTTAGCAATGAAAACAGAATGGAAGGCCGTGTTTGCAATATCCATTGCACCGTCGATTATCTCAGAAGATGATCTTTCTCCTAAAGGAAGAATCTTCTTTGCCTCCACCTAAGAATCCCCTGGCAACTGGTCCTGAAAAAGGGGACAGATCGCTCCACACCTGACGATCATACCAACCAAAAATTGCCAAAGCGTTGGGTGCCCTGACGAGAAGACTAGACCTGGAGGAAAATCTCTTTCCAGCTTTATCCAGACGTCTACCCTCTTTATCTGGGGGTGCTGTAAGTGATGCTGCAGGATTCATATACTTCCTCTGGGCTGCCTGAGAAATTGCAGAGCCCGGTTTAGGCTGGTTTAACAGGCAAGCAGGGCTATCCTCAGGTCGATCAAAACCTCTTGGCCACCCTTTCTATCAGAATGTGGACAAAACACCAATATCCCCTAGCGGGACCGGTGAAGGAGAAGGAGTAGAGATATAATAAGCATCCCACTTCACCTGCGGGTCTGGAAGATCCGTATCCCCTTGGTCATCAACCAAAGCATCCTGATGGATAATAGGAGTAGTTGATGGAGGATCATCTATTCTTTGCAGTGGCGGTGATGGTACCCAGGGTGTGAAAGACACAGAGGGCAGCACAATGGGACTGAGTCCCGTTCCGGACCTGCAGTTGATGTTGGAAACCTCTGTTTAAAGTCTGATAGCATACACTGCAAGCCCGAAAACAAGGAGGGCGGCATACAGATCATACTCCCCTTGATAATCTCTATGGTAGTCCTGGAGAGGATTATAAACTTGTTCCCTTTCATACCACTCTTTAGAATCTTTCTCGTGGCACTTAACGTGCAGCTCCGAAGGGCTATGGGCATAACCGAAAGGACCATCCTCATCCGAGTCCTCTTCTTGCACGAGGTGCAAGGGTAATTGAGGGGTCACCCTGCTGGGTGAAGTGACTTCAAGAGTCATGAGGCACTTCCTCTTTTCTCCTGTAGAAATATATATATATATTTTTTTATATCCGTTGACGCTGTCGTTGACGGTTGTCGTAGACAATGTAGATATCGTCGTCAATGCTGTCGTCGTCGACACTGCTGTCGTCGACGCTGTCATCGTCGTCGACGCTGTCGTCTACACTGCCATCATCATCGACGTGGTTGTCGTCGACACTGCCATCGTCGTCGACGCTATCATCGTCGACGCTGTCATCACCGCCGCTGTCGTCGTCGACACATCCATCGTCGTCGACGGTCTCGTCGTCGACACTGCTATTGTCACCGCCGGTGCTGTCATCTTCATCGACGATGGAGACTTTTTTCTCCTGTCATTCCTCACAAGGAAGAGAGGAGGTTTTAGCTAGACTCCCTCACACCAGTTTCTCCTGTTATAAGTCCCTTCCTCTCCTTTACACCTCGGTGAGGAGATTCAGGTGGACTGCGCCTGTCAGACCCCCGGGAGGTCTCTTTAGAGGCTTTATGAGGAATTTCCTTTGTAAGTCCCTTCCACTCCTTTACACCTCAGTGAGGAGATTTAGTTGGACTGCGCCTGTCAGACCCATGGGAGGTCTTTTGAAGACGTTTTGAGTGCGCTGCTCACAAGAAACAGGGTGAGATCGTATTCCTTCTCAGATCTTCACGAAGACACAGCAGACGAGGCCTCATCAGTGTCATACTAGAGACTGGATCTGTTCTAGATTTTAGCTTCTGGAACCAGGTAAAAAGACGGCCCTCACAGACCCTTATGTTTATCTTACAAGAACTTGTAATCCGGATACAGGCAATAAAGGCCATCTTTATGAGGGTCATTCACCTAACGCCTCCTTTTACAGCAGGTAGCACAAGCTCTAAAAAGGCCTTTTTTCTCCATGCCTAATGATGAAACAAGGGGAAAACAGCTTCCTGAAGAGAATACAGTTGAAATCCAAGAGTTCAAAAGAAATCTGAGCAGAGCTCAGTGGAGACTCCCTTAGCACAACGTGCAGCAGAAAATCTGAGGCTCTGAGGTTCTCTCAGGAGGGTTCTATGGGGTGAGGCTAATCTGATTGGTTGTTGCAAGTTGTTGGTCTCTTTTACAAAAAGAGGTGGATATGCTACAAAATGAGATGAGGCCTAGGCCTTTCTTTCTCTTTTGTACCTACTGCTATGGTATGTTTTATTTGCCGAGGCTCCCATTCCGACGACGGGGAATGATACAAGCCATGGGAATCTATGAAAGTTCCAATACTGGGGCAAATAATGTTATGGAGATGTTTAAAGTGCTATAGGGGAGTCTTATTTTCCCGATATTGACAATTAGTACAGGGCATGCCACAACTAAAACGTCTCTTTGTGAGTGAATAGGAGGCATAATAACTTCCCAGTTTGATGTGGCATATTTTATTGAGCTGGGAACAAACCTGAAATTGATACATGGGTCCTGCTTCTTATTAGGATCCACAACATGCACCATGGAAAAACATTCACACACGGGTAACACAATACACACTGTACAGACATTCAACAGACCAACAACACAATGTACTATTAGAAGAGCAGGTATATGGTGTTATACTTTTGATAATGAGGAAACATAATACATTTCACTCATCCATGTCCCCAGTATTAGAAAACACTCCAGTACCCCTCGAAGACCACCAAGAAGATATGTCACAAAGTTCCAAGCTGCCAGGATTTGCCAATGTGGGCAATTATCTTTTGTATGGGAACAATTTCAATTTTTTGGTTGTCTGTGCCTATTTTCTGTCCCAGTCTGGCACTGATTAAGAATAGAAGCTAGAAACTTGGAGGAGGCCTACCTCTCAATGATGGAAACTTGTGCACTTTCCTTATTCTCAAATTGCAGTGCAGTTATCAGCTAGACAGTTGCTGAAGCTGCTGTGGGATAACACTGAAGCAAAGCAAAGCCGCATCAGTCGCTACATACAGAACATCTGGTCACAAAAACCAGAACGTTCTCCTGTTTCACGGATGCATGCAGAAGTAGTTCACCCACTGCAGTTTTTTCTTGGAACTGTAGGACCTACAGCCCAGACAGTATAATTATAAAATAAGGAAAACGCATCCAAGTGGGTAAATCAAAAACCTGGACCAGGTGAGCTACTCAAACAGAGCAGGCACACTTAAGCGCTCTGCAAAAATGGCATTACATTTGACATAAATTCGCATAGTTTTCCAAGAGTTCACACCTTGCCATGACACACTGAGGAAACTGGCAATGTATAGGCATTCTTTGTAATCACAGATCCTATTCTGTTCAGTTCTTAAGAAAATATGAACACACATTTAAAATGTCTGGCTAATATAGCCACAACCCAAACAATGGCAGGATTTCAAGCAATACTTTTGACATGCAGTCGTGATGCTTACAAATGATCAGGAGCAAGATGTGCATTTCAAAGGAGATCTGACTAGCATAACATTTCTAATTAGCAGGCTGCATGAACCACACATTCATGACTCATGCAGCAGTTAGCATTTTTCCTGTCATGCTCTCAACATTTAATGTCTCATTTTCCTTGCAAAGAAAACTAATTTACCCTCACGTGCATTAAGCAAAGTCATCCTCTTTGAAGTCATCAAACTCTGTTTCTGATGGAAAAACCAGGATTGCCAACATCAAATAGGTGTTCAAAGACTGAGATATGCAGCATTGAGACAGGTGGATGCAATAATATTTCATCCTCCCCACAGGACGAGCTGCCAAACAGGCAACATGTTCCTGAATTTAGTCAGCTTCCAATACGATGCTGGCTCAAAATAAAAGCTGCACGGTCTGCTCAACCAGACGGATTTTTTGATGAAAATCTTTCTCTTCATAAGGCACACTACCTGTGAGCAGGTTTTAATTACGGTATCTGTTTGCTGTTAGTGTCTATTGGGCATAGTAATATTAAAAAGAACTCTTTTTAAGCATGCTATTACAAATATGGGGTACGCATAACATAAAAGCACAGATGACCAACCGAGAAAGCAACTCATGTTGGAATAAATGAGCTTGTACTCAAGTAGATCTGGCATAAGGTGGAGTACATGAGCAATTTATAGAAATGCAGTGCAAATGGTCCAAATGGGAATAGAGGTATAGCCCAACTGTTAGACCGGGTTCTCTAGTTGGGAGAGGTTTGCACCTTGTCCAAGTAGGGACCCACAATCCTAGTCAGGGTAAGTGTAGTACCCACTAAAGGTTTACCTGTGCTCACTCTCGGGTAGCTTGGATCAGAGCAGTCAGGCTAAACTAAAGAGGCAATGTGTAAAGTATTTGTGCAGACACATACAGTAACACAGTGAAAACACCCAAAAAGCCAATATTTTCTGATTAAAACTAGACAAAAATCCAACATACACAAATAAAAATACGGATCTATTCAAGTTTAAATGCAGTTCTGGCACTTTGAAACACAATAACTCTGGCTGGGCCTATAATGACGTGCTTGACGAAGTCGTATCTCAAAGTTTGGGGCGGACCGCAATGGGGCGTTGGCTGGCTACAATCATACAGACCCCGGTTACAGTACTTTGAAAACGTTGACAAAACAAAAGACGTTGCAAGGTGCCGGGGAGGTGAGGCATCACTGAGGCCGGTGCGATGTTGGTTCCATACTGTCGGTACAGGTCACTGGCACGTTAGGGATGCCCGGGGCGTTGCAAGGCACAGGGGAGGAGATGCGGCGTTTAAGGTGAGGCAACAGTTCTGCTGGCGGGGTCGATGAAGCATTGAGGGTCATGCCATGAGGTGTCAACTTCGTGCTGTCTATGTCACACTACCGGACCACAGGTGCTGCGGCGGAGTCAGGCATCATGTACTTCGGTGACTCAGTGTTCCAGGCTCATGCAGTGGTGAATCTTCTGAGGTGCTGCGGTGGCGTTGGGGCCTGCATTGCAAACTGTAGTCATTGCGTTGAGTGGAGACCCTGGCTTCGGAGTAGACATGGGCGTGGTGTCGATGAGCGGCACTGGCTTTGTAGTCACACTTAAAGTTGATAGACTGGTTTCTTATTTAAGCAAGTGAACTCACATTCAAGGGTCATGGAATTGGAAGGCGGGCCCAACTCGGGCATGCTGCCACATTGGCGGTCACGCCAGGCCTCCGCACACAGGGGAAGGCAGGAAGCACAGTAGTGACGCGCGCTCTGCTTCCCCTGGTAAACATCCGCATGATTGGTCAGCCGGGCGTGAACCGGAAGCAGTTCAAGTGCTTCTGGTTCACATGTGGGAACAACGTCGGGCAAGCTGGTTTGAACCGGATTGCCAGGCACCAAAGCAGTTAAAAGGCTGAGGAGCAGAGCAAACAGTCTTCGTTCACCGCTCCCCAGCCTTTCCGACAGGACACGCAGGGACAGGGCCTTAGGCTGAGGCCCCAACAAAGTTATTTCAATCCTTTCCTTTTGCTTTACAGGTTTTTCAAGCGAAGGGAGGCAAGTGTGTTTTTTGCCCCTGTGTCCCCTGCAGGTATCGGCGAGGAGTGGCGAGCTGGGTGTTCTTTGGGCGGCAAGCAGATGATCATGTGAAGCGGCTGCATGTTTATTCACGGCGAGGGAGCAAGTCAGCTGTTCTTTCTGCCCCAGCGCATACCGAGGATTAGTGGGAGCCGTGAGGGAGGGAGTCAGCGGTTCATTCCTTCAGCGCATCCCGAGGATTCTTGGTAGCTGTGTTCCTGCTTCAACGCATACCCAGAATTGTTGTGCAAACAGGCAGAACGCGGCCGGGGGCTTTTTGGGCAGGCGCTACCACTTTTGAAGCGCGTGATGCACGACTGGGGTGTAGGTTATTTTTTTACTCTCAACCTGAGGTTTTACGGGTGTGATCTGGTAAAAAAAAACAAGCGTTTTGGTTTTCCATTGTGTGCATCGGAGTTTTTTAAGTGCTGGGGACGTCTCTTGGAGGTAATTTTGCATTTGTTAAGTGAAACAAAAAAGCAGCAACAGGGGGAGTATGGTGGCCAAAGGCCAGATTTTGCAGGCCTTTTACTGGTACAAGAAGCGGTGCATTGGGAGGTTTTGTGCCCCCCCTCCTTTTTTGTTGTTTTCTCCTATTTTTTCCCCATACAGTTTGTCAAAGCAGCAAACAATCCAGTCCGGTGGAGCTGGTTAGCAGGAATTGGTAAGGCAGTGCGCCCGGCAAGTCGCTCAGGATCTCCCATTGTGAGGCAGCACCGGCAGGCCTGCCTTTCCATCATTTCTGGGAGCCAAGCAGGTTTGAGTTTACTCACCTGACCCACTACACTAGCTGATGGGCGTGGCTCTAGTTGCGTGGGTGCAGTGGCCAGCTAGTCGGTGCTACAACTGCAAGGTAAGGGTTTGGGCATTGGCTCAGACCTAGAGCACGGGGATTTGGTGCGTATGCCTCTGTTGAGGGAGGTTGCCATCTATAGGGTGTTTTTTTGCGCCCTGTTGCCACCGGTTATTTAAATTGGTACACTACATGCCATACAGATCTTGCTGCCAGCTATTGCGGGACATTATTAACTGTGTGTCAGTACATTTGTTTGCTTACAATAATGGCCCCAAAGGTTAAGCGGCATGACCAGCGTCTACGGATGGATATTTTTATGGCTACAATGATGAGGAAATAGGGGGCAGTGGACTCCATGGTGAAAAAGGTGGATGAAATGGGGTAGGCATTAGCAGCTCTGACAAACAGGGTTGAGGGCCAAGAGGGGGTAGGGGACACAGAATTAGTTGACCAAAGCTTTGCAGAGGGCATGCAGGCCATATCTGGCTGGATGTCGAAAAACTTTCTTCAGGTTAATGCGTCAAAGATTGATCGTTTTGTTTGGCTGGCTCTGCTCAATCCATCTGGTCCCCTAACTGGTGGCCCACTGTGTTAGGCCCCACTCCTACTCCCTCTCTTGTGGCTAAAAATGTAGGTGTCCGTCTGGATAACTCTCTGACTATGAAAGATCAAGTCATGGCCATATCAGGGACCTGTTACCACACTCTGAGTCTCCTGCGGAGAGTGTTTCAGTGGCAGCCCTTATCAGTACGGCGTCCCCTGATTCAAGCTCTAGTTATTGGCTGACTTGATTACTGCAATGCTCTTTTAGCATCTGCAAATGAATCTCTTCTGAGTAGATTGCAGATAGTTCAGAATGTTGCTGCACGTCTGGCTCTTAAAATGCCCCCAAGTACCCCTTCTAGACCACTGCTGAGACAGCTTTGCTGGCTTTCTATTCGCCAGCGAATCAAATTTAAACTTTGCTGCCTTACACATAAATTTCTCTATGGTAGGTGTCCTTGCTATTTTGTAAACAAAATGAAATCTTACCGTCCGTGCAGGCTTCTGAGATCCGAAGGGAAAGGGCTGCTTCTGGTTCCCCGATACAGGAAACTACGAGCAGGAGGAAGGGCTTTCGCATACCTTGCTCCTAAATATTGGAATACTCTGCCCGAGGACCTGCGCAAATGCCCCAGTCTTTTTCGATTAAGGAAACTCCAATAAAAAATTATTGCAGGACTGATTTTTGCCTGACCTGTACTTTGTCTTTTCTGCAGTGCGGAGATGCCCCTTCGGGAGTGATTCCAGTGCTTTATAAATTCCCTTAGAAGTACAATAAAGTGTTTCTTCCCAATTTTCTTCAGACATTTTTTCCGTGAGTTCTTGCTTTAGCTGGTACACCTCTTTATTCAGATTTTCCAAAAGATTTACATGTCAAAATTGAGTGCAAGTTGGAGGCGCCCTTTGTTCCTTGAGGTCAGCGCTTTTAGTGTATTCTTCTATCCTCATACTCATAAAGATTAACCAATTTGCACCAATGTAATTCTGTATATTACTGATGTACTTACTTTCTCCCTAGCTGCTCAGCCTGTGTGAATGTGATGCATGGAATGTTGGTGTGAGAGCCTTGAATGGAATGTTTGGGTGCCTGGATGCTTGAGTGTGTCAGTTGGAGTATGGAAGACTGCTCCTGGTTGGGCTGTATCTCTACTACTTATCTACATGTAACTGGTCTCAATAAATCTACCTGAAACTACATCCTGGCTGTGAACTTTATCACTACAGAATTTTGGCAACGAGGATGGGATCGGACTTCATCATGTGAATAACTTTATTCCTGTGAACAAAACGTGGTTGGCACTGTAAACACTAACATCACGCATAGAGTGGCTGGAGGTTCCAACCACAAGATGGCGGCACACACAGGAGACGCACACCGTGTGTCTCACTGCGCGCTCCTGCAGCAAAACGTTCATAGGCAGGAATGATGACCAACAAAGTTCAAGAAGTCATCAAAGGCTCTGGAATGGGTCCATATGACACCATGGACAAGGTAAGGAGCGCAAGCCGTTTTTGAAATTTGAAACAAAGCTCAACTGTCATCTTTTACAGGACTCGTACAAGGGAAGGCAAAAACACTTTAAAACAAAATGTTTATTATTATTATTATTATTATTATTAGGTGAGCTTGTATAGCGCAACAGCTGCCTCAGCAAAGAGGCGTCCCGGCGCTTGCAGCCATGTCAGAAGAGCGTAGAAGTTAGACCGTTGGAAATAGGATAGTTTTGATAGCTTTACGGAAAGACAGAAGGCAATCTAGCCGGTGGATCTGCACCGGGAGGGCGTTCCATTGTTTGGCGGCAAGGTACCGAAAGGACCGACCCCCAGCTCTGATGCGCTTCACCCGGAGGACCGTGGCCAGGAATTGCTCGGCCGAGCGCAACCGGCGTGTGGGTGATCAACAGATTAGACAACATCTCAGGGGAAGACCATTTCAAGATTTTGAAGGTCAGGCAGAGTGTCTTAAATTGAATCCTTTGAGGCAAAGGCAGCCAGTGCAGGCGCCGCAGTGCGTCCGTCGCAGAGCACGTTCTAGGGAGCCGCAATAGGACATGGGCAGCTGCGTTCTGGATCCTTGCAAGGCGTTTAACTTCCACCTTGTTGGCTCCCAACAAAAGTGAGTTAGCATAGTCTAACCTGGACAGAATAGTGGTTTGGACTATCAACTGGCGGGTGGGTAGGTTCAAAGAAGCCCAGCATATGTCTCAGACCCCTGAAGACACCAAAGCAGGTGCTAGCGATCTTCTTAGTATGCTCCTGAAACCCAAGATTAGAGTCGAACCAGACCCCTAAGATTTTTACAGCCGACTTAGGGGTGGGGGCACTGCCCAAAGACGCCAGCCACCAATGCTTACTCCAGAGCCCCTTGTTTTTCCCCACCAGCAGCACTTCTGACTTGTTGGCATTGAGTTGAAGGCACTTTGCTCACCATGTCGATCCTCACATGCCGCAGGCAGGAAAACGTGGCAATAAAAGTATGGTCAAACTGTTTAACTTGGCACAAGCAAAGTTCACAGGGGTGCAGCGCTGGCACGAAGGAGCGCTGAGTAGTATTCACAGATCCAAATCCCCCAAAAAGGAAAGACTTGAACCTGAATACAGTTACTGATGATAAACATGCAGAAAAAGAGTCTTACGCCATACAGAAGCAATACACTTGACACTGGAGGCAGAGACACATGCAGCCACTTACTACCTTGCTTCTTGAGACTGAAGACATTTGTAGTGGCACTGTAGACGTATGTTGTGGCACTGTAGACACTTGTAGTGGCGTAGGATCTTCAGCAAAATGCATGCAGCCTTGATACATGTGTTTTATTGTTCTGTGCACTTTTCTAACTTTCATTTAGAAGTTCTGATGGGTACGAGTCCCATGTGTTTTATTGTTCTGTGCTCTTTTCTCACCTTCGTTTAGAGGTTCTAATGGGTTTGAGTCCCATGTGTATCATTGTATGTGCGTACTTTGTGCACACTTGTTGGTTGTCTGCTCCTAGGCCTGATTAGCTGTATGGTTAGCAGTCAACATTTCTTTCCCTTAACCATTTTGTTTTGTTCTTGTTTCGTGTAGATGTTCCATGTTTCTGGTCCATTTATTCACCTGTATGTTGTGAAAAGTCAGCTCGGGTGTCCGTCACCCATTTCTAAAGCTCTTTAAAAAAAATTATAGGAGGATAATGGGTGGGTAATATATATATATATATATATATATATATATATATATATATATATATATTATGTATATTTATCTTTGCATGTCCGCTACATTGTTTATTCATATTCAGGTACTTTAGTACTTCCCTTGTATATTTTCTCTTAATTCTCTTCCATTTTTTCTGCACATTCTTTTGTTTTTCTTCTAAAGCCCGCCCGCCATCCTATCGGAAATCGGGACCGCCCGCCCTAAGGACGGGGGTCCCACACGCACCATTAGGATGTGCCCGCCACAGTGGCGGGCACATCCTGTATTTATAGTATTGTGGCTCTCTGCTCCGCCCGCCACAATACCAAAAATGCCTTGTACCATTTACATAATCAAAGCGGCAGGCACCACGCGGTGCCTGCCTCTTCGATTATGCAAATGCAGGGGGGTACCACAGGTACCCCCCGTGTGCCACCTCCCTTGGGGCTTCTCTCTGGGGGCCCAGAGTGAACACCGCCTGCCTTTCCGTGGCGGCATTGCCGCCGCGGAAAGGCATTGCACACTTGCCATTGTAATATGGCTGGCGGTGTCTCATAGACACCGCCACCATATTAATCATCTTCCGCCCCGGCCGCAATGCGACCGGGGCGGAAAAGTGGCGGGCGGTGTTTTGCTCTGCTGTGGCCCCCCCCGCCATTCTAATATGGCGGGGGGGAATACAGGGAAGGATGGCAGGCGGATTGCCCCCGCCAGGCTGGCGGTGGCTACCGCCAGCCTGGCGGGGGCAATCCGCCTGCCATCCTAATGGACCCGTAGTGTTTTTTCTGGGTTTCTATGCTATCATTCTTCCATGGTTAGGGTCTACTTTCCTCTTGCCCTTCTTTACCCCTTGTTCATTTCTATTGCTTCGATTCCCATTGTTTGAACCTTTTTCTTATTTGTGCCTTCTTTTTTGTGTTGTAGAAGAAAGGAGGATATGTAGTAATCTGTATATTACTTATGTACTTACTTTCTCCCTAGCTGCTCAGCCTGTGTGAATGTTAAGCATGGAATGTTGCTGTGAGTCTTGAATGGAATGTTTGGGTTTCTGGATGCTTGAGTGTGTCAGTTGGAGTATGGGCTGAGCAGCAGGAAGACTGCCCCTGGTGGGGCTGTATCTCTACTACTTATCTACATGTAACTGGTCTCAATAACTCTACCTGAAACTACATCCTGGCTTTGGACTACATCACTACAACCACCTACCTTTCTCAGCACTGATTAAAAAAATATACACCAGTCATATTGGTATCATCTATCCAATTGTTGGTTTATACATAATTGTAACTGAGAAAATAGACGACGCACCTACATCAACATGTCCTAGGAAGAGATTGCTAACCTTAGAGAGTACAGAGCGGAAACTTTTGGTTTTACGAGTGATGAAGCTCAACAAATGTATTCCCTGATAGAAGAAACAGAGAGTACTAGTACTAGTACTGGATCAATACAATCAAACATTAAACAGTTATTATACATTTCGAAAAAAGCAATCAACCAACATCTTCATGCGGGCACTCTAATCCACTACCATAAAGCACAACGAATCCCAAAAGGATTAAGAATAGCCCTAAAATCAACTTTAAGCAAGAACAATACCAGGTTTACCGAAAAGTGGCACGCAATTTTAAATAAACGTTCCTAAGACCTGATATAACTAATTATCGAAGAATTGTCAAAACTTTTGGAAGATCTGAATAAAAAGGTGAACCAGCTAAACCAAGAACTCACAGAAAAAATGTCTAATGAAAATTGGGAAGAAACACTTGCTGATATAAATAAACAACTACATGAAAGAAATCAGTGAAAGAAAAATCTGAAAATGTAAAAGAGACACAATCGACTACAAACTGGGAGAAGTTTACAACTGGGCGGACATTTACGCTCAAAGGAGACAACAGAGACCCAACATGGGACGATTTTCTGACATTGACGCTTCATCTTCTGATGCCTCGCAACAAAGAGACCAACAACCAGCTGGACAAGGCATTCAAAGATCAGAGAAGGAAGGTCCATCTGCATCATGTAGCATGAATGATGGCAGGTCTTTTTAGAGAAAGGCCATAGACCACAAGACGAAGCAGGAGGAGGAGCACAAAAAACAAAACAACAACCAGTAGCTAAAGGCACGAGAAGTCAGAGACTTTAGTCATTAACATTTCCAAACATCAATTGACTGATTTTCAAATGAATACTCTACCCAATTATCACTCTAATGTTTTATAATCAGAAATCAGTCTGTATAAATTCATGCAAACGTTAAGATTGAGACTTTTTTACCAACGTTGTGGAAGAATGAGAACGTTCACAAATCAGCAGTTGTTGCAGTGAAAATTGGCTTAGATAAAGCTTGGGCAAAGTTGACGAACAGCACGATTTGTAAGACATAAAGCTCTATATGTGTGTCTCTGTAGCTCTGGAAACCCACAAACGGCACGATTCTGGAACGACTGCATTCTAAATGTGAGTATTTTGGAGAGCCAAGATACAGTACATTTCAGTAATCTAGCCTGGCAAGAGCAAGTGCCTGGAAAATGTTTTGCAGCAGTCAAGAGGCAGACAGGGACACCATTTCCAGGACGTCTTTATGTAATAAAAGAAGAAGGCATTACCCTGTTGACTTTGATTCTATATTCAAAACCTAAAATAGAAGGCTTATGAGAAAAATTCAACAAAAATAATCTCCCTGCATAAAAAAACCCGGATAAATAATAAATATCAACTTTGGGCTTACTGCACAAATTATAAACACTCTAGATAAATGTATAAGCCTGTGCACCCATCATTGTATTACTTACATATAGTTATTTGGATTCATCTAATTAAAAGTGAGATATTTATACTAGAACTTTGTGTCAATAAATTTACACTGCATACATAAGTATAAGGAACAGTTCGATGTTCACGCTCAAAGACATACCTGCCCATATTTGAGAACTGGCAAATGTTCTTAGTAAAGACAGTTACTATATACTAGATTCATAAATGCAAAGCATGCAGTAGGACACATCTTGAGTCCCTGACTCCTAAATGCTTTGCTCACATGATCACAGACTGGTGAAAAGGATGTACATTTGAACGTATATAATATTTTTGTCAGGTCGTACTGGTGATTTATATAAGTGTTTTGTTTTACCTCTTGATGACTGTGTGTGGGAAAAAGCACAAGTGAAATAGAGGTATAGTCACAATGATTGAAATGATCAATCCTTGGTTAAGGAGACGGGCTTTAACAATTGTTTTAAAATGTGCTGTGTACTTTGTCAAGCCTGGCAAATGTATCTACAACAGTGAGGTGCATGTGGAACAAAAGTAAAAAAACATAACTCTTGTCATTTAGTTGAGCACAATGATGTTATGGAGGCTCTTATTTTCTATTCCCTGTCAGCAGTAGGAGAGAGTGAGATAATATGCATAATGTTCTAAGATTGCCTACCTAATGTGGCTTGAATTTCCAGCAGTTTCAGTTTCATAAGGACATGATAAACTCTTACCTGATAATGTAAAGCTGACTAATTTTCGACTCTGTTGATTGGCAGAAGCACTATCATCCATACCTTCAGCCCCCATCTGATAAAAGGGAAAAGAAAATGCACATTCAAGCATGGAAGCAAGCAGTGAGGATGGGCCTCTATTTACGATGGGATACTTCTCGAACCTGGGTTTGCAAAGTATCACTGTCTTTCCTTCAAATCAACGATCTACATCTGGCTGACTAATTTAGAGGGGGTCACAAATGTTGGAAACAGAAACCAATACCCCTTAATCATCCTTATATTTGCATACATAACATATGATTATATGATTACATATAGGAAGTGAAGCTTAATTTAGCTCTGCTAGTGCCACAGGACTCAACGTGAAATCAGACACAAAAACCAATGAAAAACATGACTAAAGTAATCACTAAAGAGATTATTTTGCCAGAATTTGGGGGTCGACATGCAATGTATAGACCAATAAAAACACCAGTTATTGGATGGTGTAAATCTTCATAATTGAGTTCCTTCGCTGGTCATCTCACAATCTAGGCACCCAGATTAATGAGGTGACCTGGGAAATGTTCAGCTTTAACTGGGACTTCCGCAGTAATACTTAGACTGTATTGAGGTGTGACTACCAGGAATTCAATGAGCAGCTGTCTTTTGTTCTATTGTTAAAGATGTACCTGCTACTCATGCCAGTACAGATTCTATGAGTTCTCAACATAATGCCCTAGAGAGCAGTTCTGCTGTACTCGGTTAACTTTAGTTTGATTCTTGAGCATCAATGGCTTTAAGTCGTATAGACACATTCATATTGAATATTACCAATGAACAGTTCAGAAGCATCTTCACACCTAGTAATTAGCTTTCCTCAAACATCTGTGTGCTGCATGAGCCTTACATTGGACAGATTATCAAGATTTGTCATTTCATTAGCCCACAGCTCACGCATTAATTCTTAAGTGTCTTCTTACATCTCATCAGCCTTTGAAACAAAAGGCAGTCTACCGAAATACACGTATGTGATTCCTATGGGTGCAGAGAAGGAATATCGATGGAGAAATATCGTGTTACATTAATATCCCCGCAGAAATAGCGAGTTGAAGAAATATCGACAACAAAAATATAGTTTGACCAGAATATCGACAGACAGGTAAATAATATCGATAACAATAATATAGTTGTAATAAATATCTTTTACAAAAATATAGTTTACAAAAATATCGATTTTTTAATAATGTTATGTATTTTAGTGTTTTTAATGAGAATTGTTTGTCATTTTATTTTTATGTTTTGGAATTGTATTAGTTATTAATGTATTTTATGTTGAATTTTGTGTTATTAGTTCCGTAGCGGGTTGTGGGTTTATAGGGGAATAGGGTGGCAAGTAATTTAATTATATAAAATTAATTGATTAATTAATGTGTTAATTTATTTATAATTGTGTAATAATTAGTTGTTAATAAATTTCAATTAGTCAATTATTAATTAATTATGTTAATTGTTTAATTAATTTTAGGTGTGTATTGTGGAGTTTATATGTGTAAATGGTGTGATGTAATTAATTTTGTATTGATTAAATATTAAATAATTTTTAAATAAATTACCATTAATTAATTAGTAATTAGTAATTGTAAATGTATAATTAATGTTAGGTTTGTGTTGTGGTGTTTATAAGTGTATATGGTGTGAAAGCTGGCAATTAATTAATTAATTAATTAATTAATTAAAAAAAAACATTAATTTTCATTAATTAATTAGTAAATATTAAATGTAATTGTGTAAATAATTTTAGGTGTGTGTGGTGGACATTATAGTGTTAAATAATGTGTAATTAATTTCTTTTAAATTATATTTGTTAATAATAATATATTTAAATGTATATATTAATTATGTTTATATTGGAAATTAAATTTAATAAAAAATGTGAGTATTTTTTATTGTTTTGGGTTCCAGCGCTTTCCCTACTATTGCACTCACTGGAGTGGGAATAGTCATTTTCACCCCTACGCTATCCAACGCTTTCCCTACTGTTGCACCCTTTGGAGTGGGAATAGTAATTTTTACCCCTACGCTATCCAACGCTTTCCCTACTGTTGCACTCACTGGAGTGGGAATAGTAATTTTTACCCCTACGCTATCCAACGCTTTCCCTACTGTTGCACCCTTTGGAGTGGGAATAGTAATTTTTACCCCTACGCTATCCAACGCTTTCCCTACTGTTGCACCCTCTGGAGTGGGAATAGTAATGTTTACCCCTACGCTATCCAACGCTTTCCCTACTGTTGCACTCTCTGGAGTGGGAATAGTAGTTTTTACCCTTACGCTATCCAACACTTTCTCTACTGTTGCACTCACTGGAGTGGGAATAGTAATTTTTACCCCTACGCTATCCAACGCTTTCCCTACTGTTGCACCCTTTGGAGTGGGAATAGTAATTTTTACCCCTACGCTATCCAACGCTTTCCCTACTGTTGCACCCTCTGGAGTGGGAATAGTAATTTTTACCCCCACGCTATCCAACGCTTTCCCTACTGTTGCACTCACTGGAGTGTGAATAGTAATTTTTACCCCTACGCTATCCAACGCTTTCCCTACTGTTGCACCCTATGGAGTGGGAATAGTAATTTTTACCCCTACGCTATCCAACGCTTTCCCTACTGATGCACCCTCTGGAGTGGGAATAGTAATTTTTACCCCTACGCTATCCAGCGCTTTCCCTACTATTGCACTCACTGGAGTCGGAATAGTAATTTTTGCCCCTACGCTATCCAACGCTTTCCCTACTGTTGCACTGTCTGGTGTGGGAATAGTAATTTTTACCCCTACGCTATCCAACGCTTTCCCTATTGTTGCACTCTCTGGAGTGCGAATAGTAATTTTTACCCCTACGCTATCCAACGCTTTCCCTACTGTTGCACCCTTTGGAGTGGGAATAGTAATTTTTACCCCTACGCTATCCAACGCTTTCCCTACTGTTGCACCCTCTGGAGTGGGAATATTAATTTTTACCCCTACGCTATCCAGCGCTTTCCCTACTGTTGCACTCACTGGAGTGGGAATAGTAATTTTTACCCCTTAGCTATCAAATGTTTTAACTACTAATGTTTTTATTTTGTTATTAAATGTATGTATTATCATTTTTTAATACTTTAATGTGTAAATTAAGTATAGAATATCTTATTTTATTCAAAATGTTTTATATATGTGCTTATTTTATTTTTCTATAATTTTAAAGTTTATAAATTAAATAAAGATAATAATAAAATGTATTTAAGAAAATATATGTATATGTACACATTTATTATGTTTATATTGATTAAATTAAGTTTGTTTGTTATAAATAGTTAAAATATAAATGTAATTTAATTTATTTTGTTAATAATATTAATATTATTTAATTATTTAATTTAAGTTATATTATTTTTTAAAGTCGATATTTTTTACATCTATATTTTTTACATCGATATTTTTGAGTCGATATTATTGTACTTACCTGCTTAAGTATAGGGAGTCGATATTTTTGTAATCGATATTTTTACATCTATATTTTTGTAAACTATATTTTTGTTTTCGATATTTAAACATGGAACCATTCCTATGTGCCTTCTTGGGCTCCTTCTAGCACATGTAGACCAGAAAGCTCCAATTCATTATCTGAATCATAGCAGTCCCCATTCAATTTGGCAAAAGCTTTTTGGAAAATGTTATACAATTCTATGCTGTACTTACCAGCTGAGAGTACCATGGGCTTGAACATCCGATCCTGTTCAGCTCCACAATCGTATCTCTGTAGGCAATTGCTGATTAGCAATTCAGAACCAATCTATCTGGCACATGCATCAACAATGCCTTTTGCGATTCCTTACTAGCAAAAAATAAGGATTGGCTAATAAGGAATAGCAAAAGGCTATGCAGGTAGAAATTGCTTAAAAAATAGCGAATTCTAAACATTCCTTAATTGCGACTCGCAAATTGCGAGTTGCAATTAAGGAATACCTCCCCATTCATTCCTATGGGCATAGAGGCCCATAGGAATGAATGGGCAGACATTCTCAATTTGCGATTCTCAATTAGAGAATCGCAATTTGAGAATGCATTTTCAAGGGTGCCAGGGTGTCAAAAGAACACCCTGTTGCACCCCTGAAATCTGCATATGACTACATATTGCACACACACATGCCCCAAGGGAATGTGTGTGTGTGAAATGGCACTTTGAAAAATGCACTTTAATGCATTTTTCAAAGTTTTTGCAAATTATTTGCTCCCCCTTTTAGCGAAAGCACATTTTTTTTACTTTAATGCATTGTATTTAAGGGCTCTCAATTTGAGATTCCTTAAATGCAATCAATATTTAAGTAATCACAATTTAGAGATTACTTAAATTGCGATTTTTGCATTTGGGATGATGCATCCCAAATGCAAAAATACCGGTTGCAAAGGTTCTGAGACTCTGCCCATTTGCAAAAGGTTTTTGTTTTGATGCATGTGGGCCTACGTGACTTAAAGGAAGACACTTTGGCCAATGATAAACTTTCCCAACCCGGGAAGCATCCTACGGAACAGAGTTTTGACAAGGTTGGAATCTACTGCACTTTTAGAAACACAACCCAAGTTTTAGAACAACAAACCTCCGCGTCTCACCTAGCTTTAATGGACATGAGGCAGGCAATTATTTAGTGTAAATAAAGCATTGTGCAGCAGCGCACTGTCACTTACAAACTGCACATTTTCCATTAAAATGGGCATTAAAATTGCACAGACATACAGCTTTAATGATAAAACTATATTACACACAAATGATTATGTGTGGGAATCTGGTTCCAGGGAATATTTATCATTTGTGCATCACCAAATGTGTCTTGATTTGTTTCGATCTTATTGAAATCTTTGTGCTTCCATCACACTGAAGTGCAGCAAATATGACAAGATAAATACAGAATTTAAAGGTTTCTTTATTAAGTGCTTGGACTTTCACGACCTACCATAAATTGACTTGCGACCTACCAGTGGGTCGCGATCTACAGTTTGGGAAACACTGCCCTACTGTACAGTACATAAACATTTTATTGAAACACTCAATTTCATCTTTGTATTTTGAGCCTCCATGTATGTCCTCTGTCTATGTGAGCAGTCCTTGTTGTTTACTGATGTTTGTGGCTGGGTGCTAGTTATAAAGATGCAAAAGTCGTTTTCTCAATAAAATACCACAATAGATCTTTACATTCTCAGTTATTCCAGCCTTCTCATAGCTGCAGATTATCTTCTGAAGTATGTCACAGTGCTCATAATGAAATAGAAAATCACAATTCCTACCATCACAGCAGGGTTCTTTACAGTAATACTGGGAGTAGTAGCTCGCAGGGCTCCGCTAACGCCATGGTAGTACTTGAAGCAGATCTTAATTTCAGCTGGAAAACAAATTATTGATAATTTTGAACTCATTCAACATTAAATGTATATCAAACATTCACAATGGATAATTGTTTCCTGAGATAATTACCAGCTACAATCTAGTGTTGCTTCCTTTGCATCAGTCAGAGCTAATTTAGCTGAGCGCGCATCCCTACCTGTGAAAAAACACTCATTGGCGGCTGCTTTATGTTGAAGGCGGTGGTGGTGGCCAGGGCATAGTACACAGCAGCCCAAATTGTGCTAAGTAAACAAACAAGCATTGCATGTCTTACTTGTCTCTGAAGATTTAGGGGACCTTTCTGTTTTGGGTGAATGGCTAAAATTCTGCACTTTACAACATATATTTGAAATGAATTGGGTAAAACGCTTCCTGTTTTATAAGGAGTTTTGAAAAAGGCTTTCTTAAAATAACGCCAGTACCTTCATGGTGGGCAGAACAAATCCAACCCTCCAATGGAGCAGTGGGAGTTTCAAGCCAAGAAAATTCTGAATTCAGAAACGAACGGTGCATTTTCTGCATATTTTTCTTTTTAAATGGTTACAACACAATAGGCTATACAGGCTGCTCAACATTCTGGGTAGGCAATCTAACATTGCTTATATAATTGTGGAATAAATAATTGTACCCATTCTAGTTTGATTTTCTGTTTCAGATTATAACTGATAAACTAATTGGGGAGGCATTGAAAAATGAACGCCAACTGTCGCTGTCTAAGCAGCACTGTCCCTCAAGACAGACAAATCCGGGTTCAGGAAGTAGAGCCACCATTCATTTTAGAAAGACCCCAAAGGCTCAGACAGAAGATGGATTCCTTATGGGACATCATTCTAACAGGTCCACACTTCACACAGGAGTAGTGGAAATTCAGTCATTTTGCCCTCAAACATCGGCTTGTCATATTCATAAAAACATACACTTTTTCTTCAAATATTCGGTTTTTTTGTTTTGCTAAATAAATTAATATTGTATTTTCATACGATATTGTTTTTTAAAAAAAAGATATAGCCATTTTTTTAATATAATATACACAAAATACTCCACCATACTGTCTTTTTGTTTAAGCCAAACTCATGCTCTCTAAGAAAAGTCTTGCTGCTTTCTGTGAATAAACACCTTTTAACCCATTTTCAGTTTTTACTGTCAGTAAACGTATCATTTTTGTCCTACAAAATATCTGCTTTTCAGTACTCACATGTACCATTGTACTGTATGGGCAGATAACACTTCACGTACTCAGGTATCAAAATTGCAATGCAGAATTGCCCACAGGAAGCCAGGGTTGACGGTGTCTATGCTAGGACCGCCACTGTGCTAAGGATAACCACCACTATGCCTGGGTTGAGCTCCACTGTTCCAAGGATTCCGACAATACACCAAGAAGAGGTCACTTTATACCATGGCCACTATTTTGACACGAAAACCGCCATTATGCATGGAATGGGCCAATATTAGGCCAAACATGCTCACAATATGCCATGGCTGCCTATGATATGGATTTACATACACATACATGCAAATAAATGCATGCACAATAGGTAAGTAGGTATCATTTTTATTTTATTGATACTATAATATTAAAATAAGTTACAATATTAGAACAAGTTACAAAAAGAATGAATCCATACTGGTTTAAAAGATTAATTAAGAGTTGGTCCTAGGTCACGTCTCACCACGGAAATAGTTATCCAACTTGCTAAAGTTCTAGATGACAACACCGGTTGTAATTCAGACGCATAATAAAAATTCTTACAAAAAACTACTTTCGAATAGCAGGAAAGCAAAGTTGAAGCACGCAATAGGCAGTATTTCCAAAATATTTGAGGCAGGATTTAAAAACTTCATCACAGAACCCACTGACTTGTTAGAAAACCCTAAAAAACATTAATTTACTTTCGTGGCAATTATGCGGCAATCAGAAGCTTTACAGATTGACTGCAAGTGCTTATGTTATGTCAAAGTGTTCTGAAATGTGGGTAGGTGCACATAAGGTGTTCAATCTTTTCCAAAATCAGCAAGATTTGGTCTTATTATTGTGATATCTCTCTCTCTCTCGATATATATATATATATATATATATATATATATATATATATATATATATATATATATATATATATTCCAGTATGTCCCTCCAATATTTCAGCACTCACAGCAGCATAAGGTGCAAATTTCATTATTTGAAAATGAGCAAACACAATTGACGAGTTTCAACAAAACAGCCTTCTACAGGGTATCTGATTCCGGAAATGCAACCATTTTTAATATCGCCCTCATGGCTTCCAAGTTAATAATAACTGTCTAGTCAACATTAATCTCCAACAACGGTTCAGTTCTTGGCCATTAAAGGATCACTGGCCACATTCTTTGAATTTTGGGGTTACTTTCTCCAAGAACCACATAGTTATTACATTGAAACATAAGTTTCCATCATTCTTGTGTCCAGTCCATCAATCGGCTACCCTCGTTCCCCGTAATTGCATTATTCATAAAAGTTACATTCATTTTGTGATATAATTACTCTTTCTTTTGTGAAGAGAGTGTGACATATTTGCAGTATACAATTAGTGGCCTGATTTGGACGTTGGTCAGTAAGCCTCCAACTGCTCGGAGGTTTACTGTTAGACCTGGCATCTTTGGCATGGTTTCCCCTATCTTTTTGCCTCTACCCCCTGTATTTGTGATGCTGTGCTGGATTTCGTTTTTGCTGGTTTAGATGCTTTGGACACTCTGCCACTGCTGATCAGTGCCAGAGTGTAAGTGCTCCCTGTGTAAATTGTTATTCTGATTGAATATACATGTTTGGCATATTTGTATCACCATGAAGTCCCTAGTAAAGTGCACTGGGTGTGCCAGGGCTGGTGATGACAAATGCTACTAGTGGGCCTGCAGCACTGATTGTGCCACCCACAGGAGTAGCTCTAAAATGGTGTCTCAGGCCTGCCACTGCAGTGCCTATGGGCAGTTTAGAACTGCCATGTCCTCCTGGTCAGTGTCCCCACTGACCAGGCCTAACCCTTCCCTTTTTGTGCACATCAGTCACCCCTATGGAAGGCCCAAGGTACCCTCCTGGGCAGGGTGCAGTGTATGTAAAAGGTAGAGCATGTACTAGTGCAGGTGACATGCTCTGGTAGTGAATGGCAGCCATTTTCGTTTTTCACTACTGTAAGGCTATCTTGCTCCATAGGTTAACATGGGGGATGCTGGCTACAGTGGTTAACAGCATTTCTTCCCATAGGAACAAGATAGGACATAAGTATCTAGTATCCCTGAACTCAGAATTTAATAACACATCTTTTAGGAAAGGTTGTTTTTAAATCCTGTGTTTGAGAACATCACTTTTAGAAAGCTGCGGTTCTGTTGTCTGACCCTTCTGTGTGCCTGGGCCTGTTTGTGTATTGACTATCTGGTTTGAGAGTGACAGGGGCTGGGGGATTCCCCAGGAGGCTGGATGAGTCAGCACTAGGCTGAATGACTGCATTTGCAACTGGAGTGGTGGGAGGAGTTAGCACCTGGGCTGAATAGGGCTGTGCCTGCCTTCCACAATGCTGGCTCCACCCCCCTGCTGGGCGGCTGAGGACCCTGCCCCTCACTCTGAAAGGAAAGATGCAGCCAGCAAAACAAAGTGCTCAGGATCCACCCAGAACTGGTTCAGACCGGGCTCAGGGCCCACATGCACCAAGAGAACAAAGACTTTAGGGGTATAAGTACAGGACCCCTGACAACAGAAAATTAGATCATCCTGGAAATCAAGAAGGAACCTCTGCCAAGGAGAAAGCTGAAACTGAAGAAGGAAGACTGTCCTGCTGTTGCTCTGCTGGACTGACCTGTTGCTTTGCTGCCAAGGAGAGGGGAAGGACTTTGCTGCTGAGCTGTGTCCCCTGTCTTGAAGGAATCTCCAAGGGCCTGAGAAGAGCTGGCTCCCTGTTTTGAAGTCCCAGGAACAAAAGGACTTCACCCCCAGCTTCCCTGAACTCTGCTGAGAGAGTTCTGTCCCTCCAAGAGTGCTTGATCCAGTTGTGGGGCCTCTGGAGGTTGGACCTGTGCTGGGAAGCTTGAAACTAAGCTTGAGTGACTTTTGAAACTGAAAAGTGTTGCATCGCTCGCTTGCGGAGCGCATCCCCGACAGTGCGAGAAGTTTCCCGCCGCTACGGAGGTCGAGATCGTCGCAGCGCCTGACGCCGCTGCCAGAGACGTTGCATCCTTCGTTTGCGGGACGCACCAGACCGGTGCGGGAGAATCGAACATCGCTGCGAGTATCGTCGCAGAGCCTGTCGTCGCTGGGTGAGAACGCCGCACCGCTTGCTTGCGGACCGCATCACGTCGCTGCGAGCATCGTCGCAGAACCATCGCATCGAGGAGCTGCGAGAGAGAGGATCACCGCTGGACCGCGCATCGTCACCCCGGAGATCGTCGCAGCCCCTTCGAGATCGTCGCATCGTGCCTTTGCGAGAACAGACTTCCTACGGAACCTACGCACCGGAATCCATACAAGTGGCCTTCCTCCCCATACAGACCGGATTCGTCGCAACACGCCCGCTGCTGCAGCGGGGCTGTCGCATCGCCTCCCCAGGGTCTCAGGAGCAACGCATCGCTTGTTTTCCACCGCACCAGCTTCTGCTTTTGGAACTTTGTTGCAACTAAAAGGTACTGTGAGTAAACGTGACGCAACTGTGAACTTTTCACGCATCAGTAGAGAATTCTATCGCAACGTAGAGAATTCTAACGCAACCTTAAGAACTCCTTTTGAAACCATATTCTTGAACTGTGTATGTTAGATTTTTGTTGTTTTGGTCTTGTGTAGTTTAGATTAAAAATACCTTTATTTTTCTAAACTGTTGTGGAGTCAGTTTGTGATGTTTTCACTGTGTTACTGTGAGTGTTGGTACAAATACTTGACGCATTGCCTCTGGTTAGCCTAGACTGCTCGTGCCAAGCTACCTAGAGGGTGAGCAGGGGTTATCTCAGAGGGTTATCTCCTTGCCCTGACTAGAAGCAAGGGTCCCTATTTGGACAGTGGTACCTACCTCTGCCATCTAGAGACCCCCAGATCTAACACTTACCGACTGGTATATTTGGTTTGAACTCCGACTGCCGTATTTCAATGAAGGCAGTCGGAGTCCAAACCGGCTGGTCAATCCGACTGGCTTCCAATGGGCTCACGGAGCCCATAGGCCAGATTGAAACCACACATAGGGCCAGATGTAGGAAGGCTATTACCGGTCGGTAACAGCCGAAATCGGCTGTTACCTACCGGTAATAGGCTTTCCAGATGTAGTTGGCAAATTTACCGATTCGGGAAATACCGAATCATCATTTACCGATTCGGTATTTACCGAATCATCATTTACCGAATCGGTAAATGACATGTAGGAAGCACTTTAAAGAGTGCTCCTGTGCTTTCAGGATTCGTTATTTACCACCAACTGTTTGTTGGTGGTAAATAACGAATACCTTTGAAAATGCAAATTTGTGCATTTTCAACTGTGCCATGTGACAGACATACATGCCCTTAGGGCATGTATGTGTGCCACATGTGCACACAAGCACTAATCAGGGGTGCAACAGGGTGTCAAAGTGACACCCTGCCACCCTTGACCCTTTCCCTATTTTACCGAACCGGTATTTACCGTATCGGTAATTGCCATTCATTCCTATGGGCCTCCAACCCCATAGGAATGATTGGCTATTACCGAATCGGTAAATACCGATTCGGTAAATACCGAATCTTAACGATTCGGTAATTTTTACCGAATTATTACCTACGTAGGATTTACCGATTCTAAAACACCGAATCGGTAAAATTCGGTATTTTAGAATCGGTAAATCCTATTTACCTATATCTAGCCCATAATCCCTCTAGGACCGTGTTTCTGCCATTGGGATTATGATGTCGGTTTCCAACAGCCTTTTCATGCCGGTCCTTTCGACCTGGAAAGGCTGTCGTAAAGCAGCTTTTGGGGCCCCTAGCAGGGCCCCCACACCTCCGTGGCCTATGGTTGGGGGCACCTATGTTGCCCTCCTGTAAATCCCTGCACCGTGTGGCAGGCTCCTCACCTCACGGAAACTCCCATTTCTCTCTGGGAGCTTGTGCAGCGGCCGGTTTCCGACCACCACACAAACTCCCATAGAGAAATGGGAGTTTGCGACTTCACCCTGTGCGGTTGCATCGCAATTGCGTATGCGGAACTGCAGACGGCAGCAGGTTGGTTGGTTCCGCAACCACAGATATGTCGGATCATAGTGAGGCCCTAAATATTCAACATGAATTCAATGAATTGTGCCCTGTTAATGGCACCACAATTTCTACTATCAAGTTCTTTTTGATCAAAAAACAATTGCAAAAATGCAGTCTATTTCAATACAGAATCTCAGGTCCTTATGCACCCATTTAACAACGGACTTTACCACAATTAATTTTTTTTTGCGCTCAAGCCATTAAGAAAGTATGCAAGCAAGCCTCTTTTTCAGGATGCTCCTTCTGCGTTGTGCCGTCTTTACAATCTTTACAACAGAGACTGGAACAGCCACAGATCTAAGAAGTGCAGTCTTTACAATAATTATTCAATATCTCTCATATCATTTATCGCGTGATTAATACAATGTATGGTTATTACCATTGTACATATTGAACTTACATAGGTCATGTATTTATGTAGCCTATCAACACCAATGGTACATCATAAGGTAGAAAATGTATATATTTATTTTCAATAAAAAGGTAAAGTGCCTATAAATGTATTTATTTTTGTAATGGGTGCCCTTGTGTCCCACCTGGGGCACCCCAGCATTATTTTTCATTGGGGGCCCCTGTCAGAACCCCACATTCATGGCACAGCTGTTCTGTGCCACGCACCTACCAGCATCCTACTCTTCTCCTGATGATTGTGGGTATGAACAGAAACATGCCCACAGTCAGCACGGGTGGCATATTACAGATCAGGTACTTCTACCCCCTCCAGACATGGACACGGATGGTCGAGAGGAACAACTAGCTGATGTTCATCTTAGTCCCAAGAGATAGGGGGATCCAGGGATAGACTTTGAAATTCTGCAGTCTTATGACTATGCCATGTTTATTGTGCTATTAGTCAAGTCATATCATGACAGCACACGTGAAATGGACGATGAACACCAAGCCAACTCTTAGCAATGAGGTACTTAATGCAGACACTCTGCTATTCTTCTACAGTTCAGGATACATCCTCCCTACCGAAGAGTAACCCAGTACTGCTGTACAGGTAAACAGTAAGGTGGCACAGAATATGAGTTAGTGCACAAGGCTCATTCCTCCTCTATCAGTCCCAATTATTGCTAGGTCCCACTTGGAGACACAGAGCAATTAGAATCCCATACAAGGGAGCTACCATATACTTAGTTGGGGGTCTGTGTTTCAGATAAGACTCTCTCCAAGCTTCGAGTGCCAAAGTTTATTACTACCCACTCCCACTCACCACGGTTTGTAGCCCATTCAGTGGTAACCCACAGGGCATCACCTACTTACCACCTGCATAGAAATCATCAAGTGTGGGTACACCTCCTTTCCATTTGCACCCAAGGAAGATGTATAATCTGCCACCACTGGGTCAATGGAAGGGAGATATTCGTCCAATTACTTCCCAGGGTTAAGGTGACACTTGGTTGTCCAAGAATATGAGGTCCTTCTTTCTACAAAACTCTAATCGGATTTTGGGAATCTTCGGGAGCACTCACCTAGTCTCAGCTGATACTAACTACAGGGAGCAGGGTCAAACCTGATTTGCATAAGGCTGGCCCAAACTCAGGTGGCATCGTAGCAAAAGAATGATGGGTTGGAATGATACAAGTAGCGATTGCCAGAGGTTAAATATAAACCAAGCATTCCTCCCATCAACTTTTGTGGCACTGCCAAGTTTTCTTGAGGTGAATGTCCCTGCACTTTCCATGCCATTCACATTCTGTGAAAAGACCGCATCCAGCCCACAGCGAGCTTTCAAGCACAGGTACCACATAACCCCCTCCACAGCCAAAAGGCTTCTACACAGGAGCCTGGACAATTTCGGTTTTATTTTTCAAATGCTTATTCTTGCTCTCTTGGGTACACAAATGCTTAAAGAGCATCAGTTTGTAAGGCTCTAGTATCACAAGAAATGCTGCAATAAACGGTGGACTTTATTTACATGAGCCTATAAAGGATTAAAGTTGCTTCTTATCATGTAGATGAGGTTCCATCTGCATAACTTTCATCAGATCCTGTATGGGTGCAACCCTTCAATCAGAAGAAAACTGTATAAAAATCAACAGCTTTTGCCAAATATCATCTAATACCAGGTGAACTGATCCAGAAACAGTTTAAAAGCGAAGACAAGAAGAAGGATAATACAGGAACACTGCTAACTCTCTTGAAGGTCCAGATTCCTCCATTTAAGATTGGGTGCATCATTTTGACCACTTTAGCAGCAGCACATCTAAAGCCAGGCAGTACTAGAATGTAGCCTATGGCACCTGCAGCCGGGCACAAGCTTGCCACTGCATGCTGCAAAGTTGAGCCAGTTTCAAGAAGAGGTGGAAGGAATGAAATGTAAGTTGGCCAATGGCAACAAAGGTGCTACACTGGTCCTGCCAATGAGGTTGACCAAGATTTACAAATCTAGTGTTAAACGTTGTTGGATGGTATGTGGAGGTTTTTTTCAATGTACGGGTTGCACAGTTTGCAATATTGCATCAAGTACATAAAAGGCAAAGTACAAAATATGGTTCGTCCCATTTAAGCTGTCTGAGAGGTTCCTTTCTTTGGCAATTTAGGTCAGAACTGTATTATTTACGCTCCAGACTGTTCTATTTTACTTATGACTTTGTTTTTGACTAAAAGGAAAGTGATCTCCACAGTTATGTTTGAGACTGAGTGTTCTGACCCACATTATTGCCACAGACAGTCATCCTCGACCAAACATAAATGAGTAGTTTTCCATCTTAGCACACACAACATTTTATCTTCATTTGGTTAAAAAGCAGGTTGTGACCAATTTATAATACATTCTAAGTCAACAACTTTTTTGCATCTGCAAATGGCACCTTATAATTCTGTATAATGCATTTCTGCATCACTAGCCTCTGTTGTACAGTGAAGTATGTGCAACGTGTTCAAAGACACACCCTACCTTTGTTGACATGTTTCTCCTTGGCGGCGAAAGGTCATTGGTGGATTCTCACTGAGGTATGTACATAAGAAGCTTAAAGATTGTGGCTGACGCTTCTCAGACATGAGAAATGGCCCTTTCACACGGGTGTTTGTTTAGGGAGGGTGAACAGCTAAGCACGGTGGTGTAAGCACTTTCTGTGAGGCTTCACTCAAAAGGAATAAGGAACAGAAGCACTTGAACAATGTCAGTGCATGCAGAGAGTATGAGAAGTGATTCTTATTCAACTGTCAGTATGCTTGGGCTGCTGATAAGGAACACAAAGAGATGTTTATGAGAAGGAGCTTAGGCACAGAAAGTTTTGCTAACGTCCTCCGTTGTAACAGGGAGCCAAAATATTCGCAGCCCCTTCTGAGTGGCGACCTAAACCTGTGATCGTGTATAAATGGTGTGTGAGATCAGATTTACAATTACGAATCAGCCGCAATTCCTACTCAGGCAAATGGCCTAGCAAAACGTCAAAACGTATTTCCCATTCTCATCTTGGGGTCTCTGCATCAGGTGAAAAAAATCACCCTCTATTACCACTACGCGGATGTTGAACTGATTACATCCGGTCCGAGGAGGACCTGGCGTAGCAGCTTGAGCTGGACTGTTCCCATGAGGAACAGAGTCGAGATTGATTTGCATGTGGGTGAGCCCAAACTGAGGTGGCATGGTGGGGAAAAGAACAATTGATTTAACCCAGATCTCTTGACTGGGGGATGAAGGACATAATCATATAAATATTTCCGTAGGAAAGCTAAGAAAGTTTCAAGAAGAATAGTTTGTTATTCCAACATAAAGACATTTAGAAATAAACCTTTATTTTACTACAAAGTATAATTTTTACAGCCGCCAGAATGACAGAAATGCTTATTTGAAAGCGGCACCACAAGAGAAACCCATTATAGATGGTGCTGAAAGTCACAAAATGAAGTCACGTTGCAAAAATCAGAAAGGCACACCTCTAGCATAAAAGACAGATCACAGAATGGTCAATTATACAAGATATTACTACATACAAAGAGTTCATGTTTAATTTAATCTATTGCAGTAGAACGAAGAAAAATATAGCTGGTGAGTACGGGAAACACCCATTACAACGCACAACCTTTACAACACGGCTATTACAACGCAACAGCCTTTACATCGCATGCAATTACAAAGCAGCCATTACAACGCATGTTACTACAACGCATGCCATTACAACGCATCTTATGTTTTAGTGTGGGTATGGGTTTTGGGGTACATGAGAATAGTAATTTTTACCCCTACACTATCCAACACTTACCCTACTGTTGCACTCACTGGAGTGGGAATAGTCATTTTTACCCCTACACTATCCAACACTTACCCTACTGTTGCTCTAAAAGTATTATGCGTTG
This sequence comes from Lissotriton helveticus, assembly GCF_964261635.1. Lineage (NCBI taxonomy): Eukaryota > Metazoa > Chordata > Amphibia > Caudata > Salamandridae > Lissotriton > Lissotriton helveticus. The sequence goes on from NC_136061.1 coordinate 539,606,022, forward strand.
TAATGGTATGTGTTGTAATGGTATGCATTCTAATGGAATGCAATGTAAATGTAGTTTCTGAAAATGCGTTATGATGACATGCGTTGTAAAATCATGTGTTGTAATGGATGTTGCGATGTAAAAACCACGGTGTAAAAGCATGCGTTGTAAATGTTTGCTTTGTAACATATCCTATTTGGTGAGCACTAAATCCTGAGACCTGACATTGCGTGCAAGAGCCCTTCTCCAGAATGGAAAAGGCAGAGAGGATCCTAACTGCCAACAGAGACGAGGCTTTCGTAGATTACTGCACAGTGTTTACATTTACCAAATGTTTGTTACTAAAGTTACTGTGACAGTTAATTGGCAACTTTACTGTCTAATCAATTAAATGACCTTTTTGGTGTTTAGCTGATTCCAATCTGTGATTTTTGCATTTGTTTTTTTTTTCCTTCAGCGGTACATCTCTTGTCTCCCTACTCCCCACTCCCCAATTACCTTGAAGCCCAGGGCTTTGCGAATAGTCATTTGTTTGCTGCTCCTTACACAGACCTTAACCAGTGACGGCTCCTCCACTAAGGCGTAGGAGCGTTGCCCCACTGCACAAAAAGGAAAAATAAAATGACAATAACGTATCGTTATTGCCATTTTATTTTTCCTATTACATGCAGGCGGTGTCCTGTGTGCAGTGTGGGGTGAGGCTAGCCATAGCAGGGGAGGAGTGGTTTGCACTTACAAAAAGCACATGAAGAATTTGCACTGCCCTCTTGGGCCAATCAAACAGTTCATGCGCACTTGGCATGTTCCTACCAAGCTGCATTACTCAGCCTGGTCAGGAGCATGCACAGGCTCCCTGTTCCAGTTTGAGTGCCGATCAATGGTGCTCATTCCCATCACAACGCTGCATTGCAGCGTAGTGATAGGCTCCCGGGAGCCAATCACTGTGCCGGGTGCTTCCTACTTCCTACTGTTGGCCGGACTGCAGAAATGAGGAAGGAAGATGGAGGCGGCAGCCGGCCGGCCGTTTTAAGTAAGAAAAGTTGGGGGGGGGGTTAATTAACCCCCCTATGCTCTCCCCGCCACACCACCCTCATCTGGTAGAAGACGCTACTGCCTTATATAGACCTGAACGCTACTCCCGGACCCGTAAAGTGTTAGTGGGTCAGCGAGAATATATGGCTGGTGAGCAAGGAAACCCTGCTACACCTCAAATGCGAGTTCATGGCCCAAGGAATTTTCTCAATGAAGTGCAACTTTAAACCTGATCAGAGCAAATTTTAACTTCATACGGCAATTAGGTTTGTGTAGCTCAGTGCACAGGTTTTATATTTGCCCAATTGTTTGATAGACAAGTTAAAATGTTTATTTACTTGCAAAAGTTTGTTTCTTGCAAATTCAGTGACATTTATGGATCTCAGGAGATTTTAGACAATGGCCTTCATTACAACTCGGCTGGAGCAGTATGGCTTGTGGGAGATGAGGGTTACCACCCTGGCCAATTCTCTGTAGAACATTCATATGATCTACATTAGTGGCTTCTCCAAATGAACTACCAAGACACAAGGAAATGTCCCCCATAAGTCAAACACAAAACAAACCTCACATTAGGCTGAAAGTCAAATAACCACACCACAGAAAGAACTTTTAATACTAGAATTTTGAATCTTCAGCACCTGCTAGTACAGGGCTGTCCCACACCAGAGACAACTTTCCCAGAAGATCATTACCTCCTGAAACCATCGACCTCATTTAGGGCTCTCGAGGGGTAGCAGCTGTAACCCCTGGCTTGCCTCCTGAGAACCCCAGTACTGTCACTGCTACCCCCTTACCTCAGAGGACAGTAGCTAATTTGTAAAAGAATAATTTGTTGTTCCAAGTAGTGTGGATTGTCTCTGTGCCTTCCGCTGCTGTGGAGAGAGTAAGAAAGAAATACAGGGGAGAGAGGAGAGAGAAAATGAGAGTGAGAGGAGATAAAGGTAAAAAGCTTTGAGGCGAAATAAGGCTAAAATTATGAAAGGAAGAAGACACCACAGAGAGAAGGGTGAGAGATCAAAAGACAAACAAAGGAGGATGTATATTTGAGAGAGACAAAGAGGGATGAAAGAGATATCAATAATACTGTGACATAAATGAGTGAAAAAGGACAGATAATGGAGGAGGAGAGGAGGAAGAAAGGGGAAATAGAGGGGAAAAGAAGACAGAACACGTGAAAAAGGAGTTCAGTGAGAGAGGGGAAAATGTATTATAAGGAGATCAGAGAGAAAGACACAGTTAAGATAGACAGGAGGGGTGAACAAAAGTCAACAACAGCTGAGAAAGACGTGACATATAATAGAAAAGTTAGACAGGTTAGAGGGTGTCAATGTGTCAAAAGTCATATGACATCACTTCCTGTGTTGTAATTGGGACTCAAAACATGTAATGTCACTTCCGCTACCCATAGCATTTTGGTGAATCAACACCAATGCCTGAACCCCCTGCCCATGTCTGTAACTGCTTGTCACAACTGTGCCTAGACCACACTGGAACCTGTTCATGGTCAGAGGAATGCTCTGCAAACACTGGACACTCAGACAGCCTGCTGCTGGGCACAGTGCCCGGCACATAAATAGGTGTCATTGCAGCTCGGACTGCGTTGATCGTAGTCCGCCGGATGCATGTTCTGCTATTAGCTAGAAGCATAAGCTGGGCTGGAATATGGCATCGGACAAAGGCTGAAAACGTGGTTTTCTACTTCACACATTTAACTGAGGCCAAGATTCTGAAGATAAAGGAATGCTCAAGCCTATGAACTACCTTTGCCAAGATAGTGGCTTGCCCAGAGGACATTAATAACCCATGAAGAAGTATGACTCTTTCCTGTAATATCAGGTTCTGTTTGAGTAATATATAAAGGAGATAATCACAAGAGAAAAATGTGTTGCAACAAATTGTTTCCATATTGTTTGTTGCACTTATTTGCCCACTATTCTTCTTCCAAATCTTTGGTTCTTGCAGCTAGATTCCATTTGGATTCTGCTCCTGAACTCTTTGCTGCCCGATGTCAGGGGGAGTTTGGTGACTGGTTTATCAATTATAATAACATAAATCTCCATCTTCAATCAAGCGTTATCAGTTTACACCTGAAGGTATTGAAAGGGCGAGATTTTGATCGATACCTTATATCTATTGATCCAAACCTCGATCTGGTCGACTGAACCTTTGTTGCCTGTCTGTGAGGAAAGAAAGTGCACCTATTTCCAAGTTAGTTTCACCCAATAAAGGACTCTGCTCCCAAAGATCACAAACAACTTCTAGCTTTCAAAAGTTTATTGTAAAGATATGATAAGCTGCAAATACAAGCATCTCAGAATGAGATTCACGAGATACACAGGTCCAATTACATACATGTGCTCTCGGAAAGCCCTCAGACGAGCAACGGAAATCACTAACACAAGTTCTAAGAATAATAAAGCTATCAGCATTGACGCATATCTCTCCTTCATTTAGGTTGGAGGAAAACGTACAGGTTAGGCTGTCCCTACCCTGCTCTAGATGGTATCCCTACTTAACCAAGTCCCAACCTAACAAAGGTGTCAGCAGTGAATGACCCCCAAGGGAAATCACTCACTCTAAGTCTCTTGGTGAAAACCTATAGTTCTCCAGTCATGACCCCTCTCTGCCTACCCATCCGCTCTCTAAAGGGTCCTCAGGTATCTGCTCTAACTCCACCCAGGGGTGCTGTCCCTAATACAAAACAGTCAACAACATTTGAGACGCCCCTTGCGAGACGCCCCTCACGTGGTGTAGCTTCTGGCTTTTTCCATGATGCTTTGTATTGGGCCTCATACGTTAGAGTTGACCTTGCTTCTCAGACTCTTCTCCGGCCCGCTGATACCCCTTAAACATTCCAGAACCCTCCTCCATGTCTGGGCCGTCTACTGAACAGACCTCTATTCATTCATTTATAATTGGATCCCCCCTTTTCCTGTGCAGACAGATATCTGCAGCCAAGAACCCAACTCTCATAGACTTCCAAAAAGGCCTGCAACATTTCTAAGCCCAGACATGTACGTGCAAATCAATGTTAAAACATTTCAGGCCTACAATATTTCTCATCACGATTATAGCATTCAACTTCTTCATTAATTAAAGCATGTTAATATTCTTATTCTATTATTCAGTAGACATCTCTATATATCATGGCCCATTTAATGCAATGACCAAAACATTAATACAATCTGTGTCGTGAAAAGAAACACCTTCCCTTTTAGCTCCAGCTCTGGCCCTGAGGCCTACCACATTCTGCGTTTACCACATATCATCTTACATTTTAACAGCTACACGACATAGATTCAGAAATAATCACATCTACTAAAATCATATAATGTCACACATTTCTGTATTAGTTCCACTTCTACTTAAATCTCTACATTAGCTATACATTCAGAATATAATTGCAGATACTATTAGCACTCATGGCATTTCTCCTCATGATTTGTGCTTACTACAGGTAAGTGTGATGTACTCATACATTTAAGTCAGTTTGCGCTCTCTCAGTTCCCCCCTTTGATGACCTCTCGGGGTCATCATTAACATTTAGACTGCAGTTATTGCTGGCATTCTCTGCGCTTCCAGAGCCCTCAGGCTCCTGTACTGATTATCTTGTATGGCAGCCAATCTCTGCAGCTGTTCTCTTTGGGCCCTTTCTGACCTTCTTGCTCTGTACCATTTGAATACCCTCACCAATCCCCACAATATAATCCCACAGATCAATATTATGATGATAGGTTTTAGTATATACCAAACAAAGCTTTTGCCTAAGGTGGAAAACCACCCTCCAACTTCACTCATTCCGTGGCCCACCTTTTCCCAAACATTTTCTCTACTCAAGTCTTCGATCTCCTTGTGAATATTAGTTATGTTCCTAATAACTTTCTCAAGGGGCTTCGAATTGTCTGGAATGTAAGTGCAACATTCCTGGACCTTCAAAGCCTTACAGACTCCGCCCTCTTTTGCTAGTAGGACATCTAATGCAAGACGGTTCTGAAGAACCATAGCCCTTATCGATTGCATCTCTCCTTCTACCAGCATTAAGGACTGAGCAGTGCTGGCAGACAACCTGTCGACAACTGTTGCCAGTCGTCTAATTTTAACATCATTAAGGATTACCCCCAAAAGAGGGAACATAGCTCCAAAGACATCTCCAACCATTTCTGCATCTCCTATATCTCTCTTTCCCCTCGATGATGTCTTGCCCTCAATGATCACTAAGTCTTGTGCATGATATATTTTGGGGAAGACAATTGCCAGGTAACATGATCCATACCAGTTGTCAGGTAGTCTCACGTAGGCATTTCTTCCACATACAAAATACACATTTGGAATCACTTGCATTCCCTTCAGGAAATCCTTAGTATAGTACTCTATATTGAAAGCATGTTCACAGTCTACTTCTCCCACGTATACATTTTCATAATACGTTTTGGCTCGGTGAAGACATAGCTTTCCTCTCTGCGTCTTATCTAAAGCTATTGGACCACTACTACCCTTTCTCTTGTGTGCCTTCTCTTCCTCGGTCCAATCTGTTTTCCATTGTCCTGATTTTTTCAAAATCTTTTGCCTCCTGTAACGATCATCCACCTGCCCTATGAACTTCTTCTCGACTTCTGACACCTTGCATGTCAGGTTGTTTCTACGGGCATGTGAAGTATCTAAGGTAATCCAAGGAATGAAGAACTTGGCCAATCTGTCTTCACTCTTCCAGTAGTCCCATTTGTTCATCTGCTTATAATTTGGGACTTCTGGCAACACTGAATCATAATTGGAGAAATAGTATTCGAAACTATCTCTCTCATAAAATATACTAAGCAATAAGCTACATGTAATGCCATATGTCAGCGGGAGGTGATGGTATCGAATTCCCTCATCTACAGACGCCGGCAACTGCATGCAGACGTAGCAATCCTTAACCTCCATGGCATCCACGTATTCATATAAGAGTTTAGCATAAGCATTTGACCTAAAGTCTCCTTGGGACTCATCTACGTGTAACCTGCGGGCTTCTGCAGCTAATAACGCTTTCTCTTGAGTGTTTTCCCTTTTCTCACCAGCAACAGTAGGTGTAAGCGTTTCTACAGAATTCACATCAGTTACCTTTGCCTCTTCCTCATGTCCCTTTACATAAGAAATTGTTACCACTAAAGCTATTAATATTATCACTCCTACTATTAGTGTACCTATTATACATTTAGCTCTGCGGTTCTGGGTGCCGGCCTCCATTTCGTCAGACAATATGGCTCTCTCTTATCTTAGCAAAAAGTTCTTTTCCTCTCGTTCCTTTACAGTCTCTTTTTAATCCTTTTGTCTTTAGAATCCACACAACTGGAAGCTGACAACCTTCTTCGCAAAAGTCCTTTAACAGTTCAAAAAAGACAACCCTAGCCCTTCTCCATCAACTCAAGGGAAGTTCCCTAAAATTCTCTGCTTCCTGGGCGCTAGGTAATCTTCTTTTTTCTGCTTGCTTTATTTACAAAGTCCTTTAACAGTCTACTATTAGGTTTGTTGTTGCAGCTTCAATAGCATAGTTCAATATTTCCAAGCGAAGATTGTGCTCTTCATGTGCTGTTATCGTTGTACCAAAATCGGGGAATTGCAATTCTGAAAGGAACATGTGTTTTAACTTGCTGAGGCGGGGAGGTCTGGGGAGCATGAATGTTAGTGACCCTTCTTGTTCGACACCGGGTACCAACAGTCGTATTTCCACGGTGATAATGGGCTCAGAACTGGACACCACCACCGCTCGGATCCTCCCTGTCTCCGGTTTCACAGACATTTGTCGCCAGATATGTCCACTCAGGTGTGGAGTATCTTCTGTTAGGCACACGCACTCTTCTTGACCTTCTTCGGTCGGGTGCTTCAGCGCCCTGAGCACCTTCTTCTGGGTCTGAGTCTTCTGATATCGGAGGAAGGGTTACCTCTGGAGTTGACCTCAAGCTAGAGCTCCTTCTTTGCGGCCAATTAGCTTCTCCACGTGCCCTTCTACTCCTTCTCCTTCTTGTCTGTTCTCGCTCTCTCTCAGACCTGTCAGGGTCTGACTCGTACTCCCAGCTACTTTCCCCTTCTGTAGCGTCTTCCGTTTCGCTGTTGTACTGACCGTCCTCAGCTTGGTCAGACTCGTCCCCTGCTTCTGCTGGCACCTCTACAGCTTGGCTAGCCCCCTCTATGGCTTCTCGGTCCTCTGCTGGACGTCTATCCGAGAGAGGAGCTGTTTCTTCCAGAGGTGCTGGAACCCTTCGCGTATGTGACGCGTGGATCCAATTGGGCAGGCCTCCCACCTTCACAGCTGTGTTCGTGATCAGGATGATCTGGAAGGGCCCACGCCAACGAACATCCAGACAGCTTCTTCTCACGTGTTTTTTCACCAGGACCCAGTCCCCAGGGTACAGGTCATGGCACGGGCCCTGGCACGCTGGAACCTCGGCAGCCTGCACCTGAAGGGACACAGAACGGATGGCGTCAGACAGCCCCTTACAATAGTCCAGGATCATATCATCTGTGATATTTAACAGTGCAGTAGCTGGGACAGATGGCAGCCTCATTGCTCTCCCCATTAACACCTCATGTGGTGATAACCCCGTTCTTCTGTCTGGGGTACTACGAAGGCTCATGAGAACCAATGGCAGGGCATCAGGCCAACTCAGGGTCGTTGAGGAACAAACTTTGGCTATTCTGGCCTTGATAGTGCCATTGATCTGCTCCACAATTCCTGAGGCTTCTGGTCGGTAACTGCAATGCAACTTTTGATCAATATTTAGCGCTACACAAATCATCTTCACAAGCTCGCTGTTAAAATGTGTTCCCCTATCTGATTCCAAAAAGGCCGGCACCCCGAAGCGAGGAATGAGTTCCCTAAGCAGTAACTTGGCCACTGTGAGGGTGTCGCACCTACGTGTAGGGTATGCCTCAACCCATCTGGAGAACACACAAACAACCACCAGGACATAGCGGAGGCGGTTGCACCTTGGCATTTCAATGAAATCTATCTGCATTCGATTGAATGGACCTCCAGACCTTCCTATGTGACTTAGTGCAACTGGTGTTCTTTTTCCTACGTTCAGCTGCTGGCAGGTCACACAACGCTGGCACACTGCTTCTGCTGCTATTCTAAACTTAGGATTGTACCAAGTTTGTCTAAACACTCTCAGCATAGCATCTCTCCCTAAGTGTACGGGACCATGTATGAGTCTAGCCATTGGACTCACCATCTCATTGGGCAACACTGCTCTGCCGTCTGCTGAGACCCAAAAATGGGACTCACCCATTACACATCCTGCCTTTTCCCATGTTTCTTTTTCAGAATCAGGAGCATTTTCTTGCATGTTTGACAGTTCATCCCAAGTATCAACAGTTTCCAGTATCATGGCTAATTCAGTTCTTACATTTATTCCGCCCACTTCCACCTCTGTGAAAGAGTACCCTTGCTCCGCGCAATACCGCGCAACTTCATCAGCATATCTATTGCCTTTCGAAACAAAGTCCTCATTTCTGGTATGTGCGGTGCACTTTACAACTGCGATACTTGCTGGGCATTGCAACGCCTCTAACAACAGGCGCACAAACTCTCCATTGCGAATGGGAGAGCCTGAAGAGGTCATGAACCCTCTTTGAGACCATAACTGCCCGTAATCATGAACTACCCCATACCCATATTGGCTGTCGGTGTATATGGTGACTCGAATTTGATTGCTTGCCAAGCAAGCACGTGTCAGGGCAATAATCTCGGCTACCTGAGCGGAGTGTACTCCTTCCAGGCACCCAGCTTCCACAACTCCAGTAATTGTACAAACAGCATAAGCTGCTCTCAACTGCCCAACTTCGTCTCTTACACATGAGCCATCGACAAAGAAAATTTCGTCTGGGTCGGTCAGTGGCTCATCTACGATGTCGGGTCTGGGTTTGGTGCATAGTTCAGTCACATCAAGGCAGTCATGGTCTGTACATTCATCATCATCCTCGATATCATTTGGAAGTGGCATCAAGGTGGCAGGGTTCAAAACAGAGCATCTCTTGAGGGTCACATTCTCTGCAGCAAGAATAACTTGCTCATAGCGCGTGAGCCTGCTGTTGGTCAGATGCTGTGTTTTGGTCCTGGTCATCAACAGTTCAACAGAATGGGGCACGCACACCTCTAACGGGTGCCCCATGACGATATTTTCACATCTTTCAATGCTGACACCCGTTGCAGCAACGGATTTGAGACATCCGGGCAACGCTGCGGCTACTGGGTCTAAAGTAGCCGAGAAATAAGCAACTGGTCTACGGGCATTCCCATGGATTTGGACTAACACAGACAACGCGCAACCTTCTCTCTCACAACAGTAAAGAAAAAATTGTTTATTGTAATCAGGCATTCCCAATGCCGGAGCACGACACAGGTCCTCTCGCAGCTGTAAGAATGCCATCAAACAGTCTTTGTCCCATGGTACCGGGTCGCTCACCTCTTTGTGCGTCAGTTTTTGCAAGGGCTTTGCTTTCAGTGAAAAGTTCGCGATCCACTGTCGGCAATAACCCACCATCCCTAGGAACATCCTGACCTCTCTCTGTGTCTTAGGCGCATTCATTTTCATGATCGCCTCTATCCTGTCTGGTGACACCTTTCGTTTGCCTTTCTCTATTCTGTGTCCCAAGTACTGCACTTCTGTCAGGCAGTACTGCAATTTTCCCGGGGACACCTTGTGCCCATTGGCAGCTAGGTGATTTAACAAAGCAATGGAGTCCTCCCTGCAAGCTTCTTCTGTTTCTGACGCCACAAGGAGGTCGTCTATGTACTGGACCAGAACTGACTTCTGGGGCAGCACTAGACTTTCAAGATTTTTCTTCAAAAGCTGGTTAAAGATCGATGGGCTCTCTGTATACCCCTGAGGGATACGACACCATGTTAGGACGCGATTTTCCAGCTTAAATGCGAAAAGAAAATGGCTTTCTTCGTCCAGAGGGATCGAAAAGAAAGCCTGACAAAGATCGATCACAGTGAACCACTCAGCTTGGAATGGAATCTGAAACAGTATCACTGATGGATTCGGTACCACTGGACAACACGAAACGACTATGTTATTAATCTTTCGAAGGTCCTGTACTATCCGAAATTTCCCATTTGGTTTCTGCAGACCCATGATCGGGGAGTTGCATGGACTACCCACGATTTCTTTCAGTATTCCCTGTTTAATCATGGACTCGATCACGGGTTTTATGCCTGCAATCGTTTCTGGAGTCAATTTATATTGGGGTGTTCTTGGGAACTCAGCATGCGGTTTCACTACAATTTTCACTGGGTCCACCCCTTTGACCAATCCAATCTCTTCCCCAGTGAAATCCCATACTTCTGGTGCCACTGTCTCTCTCAAGTCCCAAGGGAGCTCATCTACTGTCAAAGTAGGGTACAGCTCCACGCATATTCTTGAGTTTGCAACTTTGAAATCTGCGTCATCATCATTGGTCAATACCTCCACTCCCTGAGGTGTACAGTATATAGTACAATTCAATTTACACAACAGGTCTCTCCCTAGCAGACACACAGGACTTGAATCGCAAACTACAAACTGGTGCTCATCGCTGTATTTCCCTATTTTCACCTGTACCGGTTCTGTCAATTGGCTGGTTATTCTCCTGTTTGCGACCCCTACCACTTGTATGGTCTCTCCAGACATGGGCAGGTCTGGAACTGCAGCTGATCTGATCGTGGATCTAGTGGCTCCTGTGTCCACCAGAAATGTCGTAGGGCACCCTGCTACTTCTGCTTCCACATAGGGTCCCCTCTGGTCCACTTCCAAGGCTGCCCCGAGGGTGCAGTCTTCTCTTTCCACTCTCTGTCCGGTTAATGGGTCCACATAATAGCACTCTTCCCCTTCCACAAACAGGGGCATTTGTCTATAGGTCTTACCCATAGTCCCTACTCGAGGAGGTTGCGGGAACTGGGCTCGGGGAGGAGCCCCCCCCCCCTTTGAGCACCTTTCCTTGGTACGGCGTTCCCCCTCTTGTAGGCGCGCTCTGGACCTCTTCCTCCTCTATCTCTTGCTCTCCTATCTCTACATTGTAGGGACACTCGCGTTTCCAATGCCCCACCTCGTTACACTGGTGGCACCTAGTCGTTTTCTTCAAGGCAGCTATATCTATTCTGGGTCTAAAGGTGGAACTCTCCTCATTGCCCTTGTTCTGACTGTACTGCTTCTTTCCTCCTGTACCTGTTCCTTGCTGCTGTTGCTGTTGTCCCCCCTTCCCTGCTGCCTGCATCTGTACCACCATCAACTTTTCTTTTAGTTTCTTAGCCTTGGAGTCTATCTCATCACAGCAGTACCTGGCATATCTCAGTATTTCATCTAGGGGTTTAGTTTGCCAACAAATCGAGTGTTGCTGAATCATTAAACTAATATCCGGTCTCAGTCCCAGGACGAACTTGGACACAAATTGCCCTATGTCTTTTGGATCCATTACATCCAAGCCGCTATACTGTTTAAACGCCTTCAGCAATCTCTCGTAATATTCGTGAACTGTCTCTTTGGGTTCCTGTCTTGTCCGGTCTATTCTGACCCAATCTATGTCTTGCATTGGCACTTTCTCTTTCAGCCAAGTCATCACTCTCTCGAATTTTGCCATCACAATCTCGGACGGCCCATTAGTCTTAGCATCTCTCTCTGGCTCCGTTGTGGGCCACTCAGCGCTAACCTTGCATGCTGTCCACAGATCGCCTGGTACTACAATGTCAAACAGCGTGTTCAAATCTATCCATAAGACCTTTGAGATTTTTACAAATCTCTCCACTTGCTTGTACCACTCCACTGGGTTTTCCCGCAATTTGGGGAAGGAGGTGGTAAAAGCAGCTAAATCTCCCCTACTCCAAGGGACATGTACATAGTTCCCATTTGCGACTTCACGCAAAGGGTAAGCTTCTATTCCCTGCTGTCCTGGTGTCATACCAAGCGTGCTTCTCCTGCCGGTCCCTTTCTTGGACCACCTCTCTTCCCACTTATCTAGTGCCCTCCATGTCCTTATTCCAGCGATCAGTTCCCTTATGTGCGTTTTCAGCCCAATCGTTCTCCTCTCATCTAGGTCTCGATCTGTATAATGTAGCCTGTGGTTACCCTGTAATGCTTTGGTTCTTGACAAGTCCACCATATATTTGCCTGCTAGTTCGACTAACTTCTCATGGACTGCTCTCGCTTTTCGAGTAATGTCCTTTGCCATATACAGTATTTCATCCTGTTCATACATTTCCATTCTTTCTAAAGGCAGGGTACCATCTACCATGTCATCCAGGTCTGACCTTAAACTGGCGACATCGAGTCTCTTGGCTTTTATCTCAGCTCGCAATATGTCTTTCGAAGGGGGCTCATTGGTCTCCCTACCATCCCAACTTCGAGCTCTACGTTTGGGCTCGGGAGAGTTAATGGGTGCCCTCCCTTGCTCCCATCTCTCCAGGTCCCATGCTCGGCCATCCGATCTTGGAAGGTGATGGAACACGGGCCTGTTACCCCCACTCTTTCTCTGCCCACTCTCTTCTTCTTCTCTCCTTTCACCGTGCGCCTCTCTGTTATTTTCCCTCTGGTCGCTACTCTCCCTTTGCCTAGTATCGCTCAGTATCCGATACTCTCCTTCCTGGTTCCCCATATTCCCTGGACTGCGCTCATTCCCGTCATCACAGGGACTATGGTGCGACCTCTCACAACTCCCATTCAGTTCTCTGGTGCCGGGCACACAGTGTGGACACTTAAAGCTGTTTCTGTACTCTTGCGCTCTCCTCTCCCCTTCACTGAGTATTGGGCGCGCCACCCCTCCACTCCCGGGGCCCCCGTTTTCCAGGTCTGTTCTATCTCCTCTCCGGGCCCAATGGGTGACTCCCCTACTCTCTCTCTCTCTACAGTCCCACTCCGGGCTGCTCTCCCCAGCCCCGCAGTGAGTCCGAGCTCGGCTGTCCTGACTTTCCCTTTCAGCTTCTGCAGCTATGATGCACTTCTGAGCCTTCACTGCCTCATCCCACTGCTTCATGTACTCATTTAGCTCTTGAAAGGATTTTCGTCCAGATCCCCTCAGATCCACTGGCCATCTAGGGCCCCCAGGATCTCCTCCTGGGTCCCCTGCTGTGTGCATCGGGGTGCTCCACTCTCTGGGTATCGGCATCTGACTTGGGGAATTAATCGTATCGTTCCTCCTTGCCTTCTCTGCTCTTTCTCTGTCTTTCCGTACCCGTTCTTCCCCTCTTGCTCTCTCTTGGTCATATATCGATATTATAGGACCTATGGTAACAGGTACCTGTAGTGCATCTGGTAATGGGTAGGATGTGGCGCTTTCCGTTTCCGGCGCTCTTTGTACCACAAACCTCCCGACTACCTGTTGCACCTGACTAGGCTGGGACAGCTCTTTCTTTGCCTCAGGATCCCACTCTGAACTGGGAAGCGGTCTATGCTCTCCTGCATTGCCCCCCTTTTCTCCTTCACTATTCTCGACCTCTCCCCCTGCTCTATTATACGGGGGTGGCCTGTCTGTCAATAATCTGTTTATCAGGCTATCCTCTGTTTCGCTCTCATCATCTTCTTCCAGGGGACTTTTATTTACGGGCACCTCTAACACTGGGTACAGTTTATTTACTTCCAAGTTATGCACTCTCCATCTTTTAGCATCCGCATCCCACCTGGCATCCTGCACTGCCCTTACCGATCGTTTCACCCTTTCTTGTCGTCTGTTCATATTCTTTTCATGCGCTGCCCTAATCCATGCATCAAGAGCTTCAAACTGGGTTGGTCTAGGCAAGGGTCTCATTGAGGTCATGACTGATTTTAATCGATGTAACACCTCTAATCTGAACGTCCCGTACTTCGGGAACGTCAGTTCCTCATTTCCTTCAGTAATCTTACTCCACTCTGATATCCAAAGGATCGTATGCAGCCCAACATTCACTGCCATATAACGAGCTGGCGTACCCTCTGGCGGGGCTTCTTCCCCTTCATACGATCCCCGCTTCTCTCTTTTAAACACCGCTTTCAGCCATTTAAAACACTTCATAATTATGCGCACAATATCCAGCCTCGCTACTCTGTTTACTTCCTGATGACAATCCACCAATCCTGTCGCGGCTTTGCTAGCTTGGCCTATCGCAGCGCGGTCTTTCTCCGGTCGGCCAATCACGTCGCGACCCTGTCTGACGTCTTTGCTAGCTGGCCTATCACAGCGCGGTCTTTCTCCGGTCGGCCAATCACTGCGCGACACTTTCTGACGTCACTTTTCTCCGCTTCGCAGCAGCACCCCTCCTTTCTCAACTCGTCTCCCGGTTATGCATGCGTCCCATTCATACACCGAAAAATGACTACTTCCGACCAAGCGGTCACTTCTCTCGACTGTACGTCCACAGTCTATCTGTAATTGTCAACACAACTGACGAAATGTCTATCGTCTCTCTGATAGGTTGCTTACACACACAGTAACTTCCGACCAGCGTCCGTTACTCACGCACTCACTCTTACGTTCCCCCTATCTCGGTCTTTCGGGTGATCAATGGTACCTCATGACCCCCTTCACACTAGTTGACAATTACTCTGGGTGTCCGATACACCCGGACCACTTAAGCTCTCCTTGAACTTAAGATTTCCACCGGTTGCGCGCGCTCACAACCTGTTCCACAGTCACTCTACAGACATTCAACTCCGCCAGACATTACAACATAGATACAATACAAAACACCGCAATCTAACACGCATAACCCTTTATACTCACTCTCGACCGATACTGCTGCCTTTTCTGTCTCACGTCATCCGGATCTTCTTCAGCGGGCTGTTCTTCCGATCATCGATCTCTAGGGGCCTTGGGGTAAGCTAACCTGGCCTAGGTCACCGTCCTCAAGAAGGCAACCATCCTCTATAGCTACCAACTGAAAGGGCGAGATTTTGATCGATACCTTATATCTATTGATCCAAACCTCGATCTGGTCGACTGAACCTTTGTTGCCTGTCTGTGAGGAAAGAAAGTGCACCTATTTCCAAGTTAGTTTCACCCAATAAAGGACTCTGCTCCCAAAGATCACAAACAACTTCTAGCTTTCAAAAGTTTATTGTAAAGATATGATAAGCTGCAAATACAAGCATCTCAGAATGAGATTCACGAGATACACAGGTCCAATTACATACATGTGCTCTCGGAAAGCCCTCAGACGAGCAACGGAAATCACTAACACAAGTTCTAAGAATAATAAAGCTATCAGCATTGACGCATATCTCTCCTTCATTTAGGTTGGAGGAAAACGTACAGGTTAGGCTGTCCCTACCCTGCTCTAGATGGTATCCCTACTTAACCAAGTCCCAACCTAACAAAGGTGTCAGCAGTGAATGACCCCCAAGGGAAATCACTCACTCTAAGTCTCTTGGTGAAAACCTATAGTTCTCCAGTCATGACCCCTCTCTGCCTACCCATCCGCTCTCTAAAGGGTCCTCAGGTATCTGCTCTAACTCCACCCAGGGGTGCTGTCCCTAATACAAAACAGTCAACAACATTTGAGACGCCCCTTGCGAGACGCCCCTCACGTGGTGTAGCTTCTGGCTTTTTCCATGATGCTTTGTATTGGGCCTCATACGTTAGAGTTGACCTTGCTTCTCAGACTCTTCTCCGGCCCGCTGATACCCCTTAAACATTCCAGAACCCTCCTCCATGTCTGGGCCGTCTACTGAACAGACCTCTATTCATTCATTTATAATTGGATCCCCCCTTTTCCTGTGCAGACAGATATCTGCAGCCAAGAACCCAACTCTCATAGACTTCCAAAAAGGCCTGCAACATTTCTAAGCCCAGACATGTACGTGCAAATCAATGTTAAAACATTTCAGGCCTACAATATTTCTCATCACGATTATAGCATTCAACTTCTTCATTAATTAAAGCATGTTAATATTCTTATTCTATTATTCAGTAGACATCTCTATATATCATGGCCCATTTAATGCAATGACCAAAACATTAATACAATCTGTGTCGTGAAAAGAAACACCTTCCCTTTTAGCTCCAGCTCTGGCCCTGAGGCCTACCACATTCTGCGTTTACCACATATCATCTTACATTTTAACAGCTACACGACATAGATTCAGAAATAATCACATCTACTAAAATCATATAATGTCACACATTTCTGTATTAGTTCCACTTCTACTTAAATCTCTACATTAGCTATACATTCAGAATATAATTGCAGATACTATTAGCACTCATGGCATTTCTCCTCATGATTTGTGCTTACTACAGGTAAGTGTGATGTACTCATACATTTAAGTCAGTTTGCGCTCTCTCAGTATTTTAATCTTATTTTTGTCCTTCTACCTGGGATCCTTTTAAGAAGAAACTGGATACCTTTCAAGTATGTTATACTGTGCACAATCACACTATTGCAAGTGGGAGGAATTGCCCTTTCCTCATGCAATCAAAAAGGAAACTGAACAGATCTTCACCCTTGAAGTCCTTGACTCTGCTATGGAGACCCTCCAATCTACCCACATCAGCCTATTGTGCTTCTTCACCGCAATCTTATTTGTCCTAAACCAACCTCTACCCTCACTACTTAGATTGTGCACTTCTTACTCCTCACTACCCACTGTCCTGCGCTCCACCTTGCTTACCTCCCCCATCTCACTCCCAGGTAACTATCCTCTATTCTGTAAACCCTCTGCAGCCATGCCATACTCTCTTTTCACCCTTAACTCTCACTCTCCTAATAGCATCTGACCTAATAATCCTCCTCCTTTATCTCCAGCTCATGTTTCTCGGCCTGCTTCATACATTAATGTTACAACCCGCTTTGGGTAATTAAGTCTACATATTACGCCTAATATACTAATGCTATTAGCTGGAATCTTTATTTCTCCACCCACTTTAATCTCCATCTGTGGATAGCCTATCCCTTTCACATGTTTTAATACCTCTTGTTTCACTCCCTTTAATAATCTTTGCCTCTGCTGTGGTTTTAAATCCTACCTTAATCCTCTGACGGTCTTCTTCAACCCCCTCGCAGCAACAGACCTGTCTTCTCATCAATACATGATTTAGGAACAGGAACCACTTAAATATTTACACTATGATCGTGTGCTCCTTTCTCAACCTCAACAGACTCAGGCTAGGTGATCATACTCACTGCGCTGCCATGGGACTTTACCAATGGTATGTAGACTCCTGACTCAAAACCTCACCAGGAAGGTGCACCAAGGCCTTACTGTTGTGTTCAAAGCCACTTTTAAGTGCAAACATCTTGAAGACTTTACTCAACTGGATGAAAATCTATTCTTGTACTCTGCTCCATCTCCCCTAGAGGCTTCTGCTCAATCCTATCAACCACTGCTGAACAGAGGGGCACTATTGAACATTTTAATTGATACCTTTAATGGAGTTCACAGTAAATCACAATAAAATACAACAATCTCAGCTCCCTGGGAGACCTGAATATCTGGTTAAACTGATCCAAACTCGGACAAAAAAGAATCATCAACGCAAACCTAGAAGCCTTCAACTTCTCCCAACCTGTGTGTGGTCTGACAAAGCATCGACACATTACATCATTAGGTGTGAGTTTGATGGCAAAACAAGGAAACTTACCACAACTTGGAGTTTTCATCATCTTTTATGTCAACCTACGGACCAAATATGCTATCACAAGAAGACAGATTAACAAAACTACAAATAGGCAATGGAAGGTCTGTCAGCATTCGACTGTTAGCTCATAAAAACCTCGGCCATCAAAGCAAGAACAAGAAGTGGATCTGTTCAACAACTACAAAATCAAAGTCTTCAACAGACTAGTACAGACGAGACATCGGTTTGCAATAAGAACAGAATGAGGGCCCTTTGGACTATGGAAGGATTTTGAAGCTAAAAGCAGAAGTAGGTGCTAAAGGAGGATCAGAAACAGCAACACTAATAAGATATGTCTACACCACCACAAAAGGATATACAAATTATGCATCAAGAATACAAAAAGACTCATTACACCCCAAGAAGATAAAACACAAACAGAGTCAATACATGGACTCTTCACAGAATTCTGCAATCAAGAGTCCACTGCCACAAAAAATTAATTTTCACAAGACTTCTGCTGCACGCTCATTAATAAACTTGTCTCCAAAACAAAAACCTTGGATGATTACACGTGCATTACATAGAGTTTGATTTAAAAGGTAGATAAGCCTTAGAAACGTATATTAGTAATGATAACCATATAGTCTTTGCAGTGGAATTAACACAATTATATTTTCATCAAAGCAACATTTATTTGAATGCTTCAGTCTGTAAAGAGAAAGGCAAAACATACATGCAAACATGAATATAACACAATAGCATGACTGTTTCTTTTCCGGAAGTGACAATTTTTTTATGTGGAGAAATAGGTCGTACAAATTCCTATGTTTTCAATAAGAGCAAACTGTGCTGCTGTTTAATCAAAACTGTCACAGACATTTCTAAAATGTGTCAATTACTTCAAATATCAGAGAAGTTGTTCGAGCAATTGAGGAAAATGGATGTGTGTGTCTTCTAAATAAAGCAAATCTATAAACTCAACTGAAAAATGTTGCTGGTATCACATAGAAAATATAAGATATAAGTAACATCCTGCTTCACTACAAGTGTTTAGTAGAATAGTGATTCCATTGTCTGCAATGTGGCAAGAATTTATGCTGCGCAGGAAGAATGCAATGTAAATGTTATCATAATTATCAGAAAGATAATCCCCAGTGTACATGTTCATGAGAGGCTTTTGGCAAAATGTATCCCCAACCAGCCGTAACTCCTTGCCCATTTTAAATAAATGCTGGATTGAAATGTCTGTAACTGGCCAATTGAGATGCCTTGCCCCTTACTTACCTAAATGGATAGACACTGGGGCCGAATCACTAATCTGCTAGAATTAGTCCTGTTCCTATCCAAGGCTGACATCAAAGGGTCTACAGACAGAACACTCCCTGCCTCAATGCAAACGTGATTATGCATAGATGATGAAGTAAGTGATGATTAACATTAATAGCAGAAGGCTAAGTTGTGGGGAAAGTACCATGAACTGTATTCAGTTTATATTTAGTTACATGGGTTAAAACTATAAATGCTGTATAGATTAATCAATAGATTGATTTAAACAGGGATTTACCTACTGAAACAAACAGAGTTTGAGCCTGTGCTTTAATGCCAATGTAGTGTTTTCGTAGATCAAATGTTTAGAAGAAATGAGTAGGTAAAAGGGACAAAAAGATATCGAACATGTTTTATCCGTTGGGTTTTTTGATGTTTTGAAACAGAAATAACTAACAGTTGTCTTTAGTATAAGCAAGCAGGTTTTTTGGCTTGTTGGGATTTACAAAGGCTTGTTACACTGGGAAGTTTAAATAGAATCTAGAATGATTCACATATGTGATGATGATGTCCATCTAACATGTATATTTTGAAGCGCACTGATATGAATGTGTGCCCAGTAGATATTAAGTACTCAGATGGCTTCATGGAAGTTATAGGTTAAAAACAAATGAAAAGGCATGGAAGAAAAATGTATAGGGCCTAACATGATTACATTTGTTCAAATGAATGTGTCAAGTGTAATGTACATTTATTACCCAAGGTTTGATTTCTTAATATTAATTATTGATTTGGGATTAAAAAAAACAATCAGTTTACATTTCCAATAATAGCATTCATATAAATTGTTAGTACAGAAGAAAACCAAAATATGGTCTGGTCTCACTAATTAGTTTTCTCATTCCAAAGTGCAAATAACATGTCTCAAATCTTGAATTAGTCATTTCAAACCACATTTATGCTGTAGAGGCTACAACCCAGGAAGACAAACATGGGAGGAGAAACACCATGCATGCATATCCCGCATCATATAAAACATAAACACTCCAGATAAATTCCTGATAATCGATCTGATTGGTACTCCTGGGCATAAGACAGAGAGTAAATTCCATGAAAGTGGTTAGGCCAAGGTAAGTTGTAAATTGCTTACTTTTGCCTACGTATTGCTTTAATTCCATTCTTTTCTATCTTTTTTTCTATCCTCTTCCCTTAATCAGTGCTCGTTCTTTTTTTTTATGTTTCTTACATCTCTTCCTTGGTGGGACTTCATCCAGAGAGCTCCTGGGGGCCTTTTCTGTTTTTTGGCCCATTGCTTTTTCTGATCTATCATCAATCTTAATTTATCTGCTCTTAATTTGTCTTAACGTATATCTTGATCTCTCTCTACATATTTCAGGAACAAGACACAAACACCCAGCCTACACGAGCATGGATCAATGAACGTGATAAACAATACAAATGATGAAGACAGACAAGTCTTTGGCCTCTGAATACAAGAAAATGATTAAGGTAAGCGGGCCATCTGACACTCCGTCATATCCCTCCCCAGATACACTCAAAACCATACTATCCTCAGAGATGTTCCCCTCCAAACTCATTATCTCCTCATCAAAAAAGAACCTTCCTCCATCAGATACAGGGAGCTACTGACTCATCCCCAAACACCTCTTTCCTTGGAAAATATCTGAAAGAGCTGCCTTCTTCCAGACCTCTGACTTCATAAAAGCGTACATTCTACTGTCTTAAACCAAACATGCTTTCACCCAAGTGCAGGCATTGATTCTGTCGTGCCATATCATCCAATACTACACGAAATTCAAGTGTACTGGATTGACATAATAATGACAATATTAATCAGTTAAAGGAATTAAACGTATCAACTGTTGCTGTGGATCAAGAAGTCAGCCCAACTTTAAAGAGGAAACCCTCACCATTCACTGTTAAATTCATAAGTTGGAATATTGATGAGTTACATTCTAAAATGAAGCAACATGAGTGGCTTTCTTTAATTAAATCTTTTGATATAGTTATCTTTCAAGAGAATAGGGAAACTACACCCCTCTTTGTGGTGGCTATGTATGTTATTCAGTACAAGCTGTTCCCTCAACCTCGGCCCGTGCAAAAGGAAGTCTTTTGACCCAGTTCAAACTCTCTTTCAACTTTGATTAATTCAGTAGAGATAGATTGTGGAGTGATTCAGGCATTCATAGTGAGAGGTACCACAGGATTAGATTGTTATCTAGTTCACTTCCATAAGAAGGATTCTGCACATTGGAATAATCATAATTTTAAGCTGTTGTTCAATACTATTGACGATTTATCTGTATGTGTTAAGTCTTTTCACTGGGAGTTTAATGTGATCCTTTGTAGTGATTTGATGCTAAACTGAGCGTATCTATTTTGCGAATAGGTCTGTTTGAAAAGTCTCAAATTGCTGCTTCAATTTCTAACCCTCCCGATCATCAGGGAATTGAACTAGGAAATTATACTATGGCTTGCGATGTAATTAATATTCATAAAATTAACCCCAGACTAAAAATAATACCAACTTTTTTAGGTGGAGCTGCGCATTGACCACAGAGTACATTTTACTGTCTTGAGGGATGATGAAACATTATTTGGATAGTAAAACCCTGAATTTAAGCAAAGCAGATCATAATCCTCTGTGACTTTGTTGCCAGCCATTAGTATTTTTTAATTTTTATTTTAGGAGTTTTGTATAGCGCTAGCTGGACCCGAGGGTGACACATTTTCCATCCCCTAAGCATAATGGGCTGAGGCTGGAGTGGAATTTGACAAATCCTAGTAAGTTCATGGATTTAGTGGTACAAATCGAACTTTAGTCTTGTTATGCTTTGTTTGTCTGGTACTGCAGGGAGCAGACAAATTGCAACAGTGTTTGTTAATTTATGTAATTGTATATATGTAGTGCTTAATAGCCCATTCACCATAGACATCTTCACTGCTACGATGTTTGATGCACTTATCAAAAAAGCAGCTCACCCAGTAATCCAAGAAACAAGGGTAATAAGTTAAGACGGTGTTTCGCTAAGTCATATGTGACTTAACGCATGGTCCAAAAGGCCAAAAAATATTCAACACAATTGCACAAGTGGCCAGTGTTCTGTATTAATGAAATCCACAATTATAAAAAAAAAATCAAAACAATGTAGGTGCTCCAAGTGACGGCACAGTGTAAGTACAAATATGTTAGCCAAACATATATTACACATATATTACACACTGACAATATTTATAATATGTACACAAAGGTCCACCCATGGGACAAGAAGATTTTTAGAAACTCTACAATGTAGACATTTTGGGTTTGTACAGTTCAACATTGTGTGTTCACTCAGCGCATCAGTTCTTTCTTTTGATTTAGTAGTATTAGCTTTATCTTGCTAGGCTGGAGTTCTGTTTAACTATTTGATTTTACGTGGCGTTCTTCAAATTCAAAAGGCAGCACCATCCTTTATTCTTGATACGCTATTTACTCCAGGCCAGTAAGCAACAGCAGTGAATCACTCACCATTGATCAACTGGCCGCTTCCATATCTAACATCCATAATGTATAAGGATAATTATTGGTGGCGACTTTAATTACCAGTTGGAGCCCCGGAACGGTTTTATTGGAAGAACCCCCAGTGAAGAAGACCTACAGTGGTCAAGTCCAAAGGCCGAAATCTTCCCAACTAGGGACTAGACACCCTTGGTGATCCAGAATAAATCCTTCACCTTAAACCAGTCTCTAAGGGCTTGTAAAGGTCGAACCAAATCAGATACACCGGGAAAACCCAGTTTCATCCGACCAGGACACTCTTCTATTATATCCTACATCCTGATAGATATTAGGAAGATGCATTGGGTGGTGGGCTTTGAGGCTCTGTCCCGACACGATAGCGCCCACAATGCTCTAACTTTTTTTTTTCAAAACATATTTTTTATTGAGTTAGCATTTCGGGCCATTACAAAACTTGCTACATAAGTATATGATAATACAGCCATGTGTGTAGCCACGTGTCTGATGACTTCCATTGCTTCAGAGCAATGCGTATAATAACATAAGTAGAACATCACAAGCCTGGTAACGTGCTTGAAACCATAAAATATTCAGTGCTATGGAAATACTAGTGATCAAGTCCTTATTGTCATGGAGTCTAATTATGAATGTTGTGATCCACATTGCCATCATAGTTATATAATTCAC
Organism: Lissotriton helveticus; assembly: GCF_964261635.1. Lineage (NCBI taxonomy): Eukaryota > Metazoa > Chordata > Amphibia > Caudata > Salamandridae > Lissotriton > Lissotriton helveticus. Next base: position 539,629,057 of record NC_136061.1, read on the forward strand.
GCTATCACAGTGTGCATCGATGTTTAATGATGGGGAGGTTCCATGATCAGGCCTCTGTACTCCGCCCAACGTTTCCAAATTTTGTGGTGTTTTTGTGGGCAGCCCCTGCCTTGAATACAGGTTGTTCTTGACCCACGCACCAGTCTAGGCCCCCAAGCGCCCATTCTGGGTGGAGCTAGGGCTTTCCATGCCTACGCTATGTCCCACTTAGCCAGGGTAAGACCCAAAAATAGTAGGGGTCTTTTGTATTGGTTTCCTCCTATGTCCTCCGTGATATGGAGTAGGCCAGTTTTTGCGAGAGGGGTATATCCCAGCCCTGCACTTCAGATAAGCATGTTGTGACTCCCTGCCAGAATCTAGTGAGTGCTGTGCAGTACCAGACTGTATGTATAAAGGTGCCGTCGGTTCCAGCACATCAGAGACATGCTGGGAAAAAATCAGCCCGTCCTCCAGAGTCTGTGCCTGGTAAAATAGGCGCAATGTACATACTTGAGTTGAATGAGTCGCAGACGAGAGGCTATTGCCAAGCCCCATGGGGATTCCAACGCCTCTGTCTAATCTTCGTCTAGTGGGCCGAAATCTCCCTGCCATTTTCCTCTAAGGGAGTCTAGTGCAATGGAAAGATTTGTCACCAGGGTTTGGTAGATTTTGGATATCTTGTGATCGCTTAGATCTCCCATGAATACTTTTCCCTCAATTGGATTGAACTCTGGCAAGGAATCTAAATGTGTAACCTATGAGGATATTGCATGGTGAAATTGTAAGTACTTATAAAACTGGGTATGTGGCATACCAAATTCCTCCCGAAGCTCCTGAAATGATTTTAGGATAGTGCCTCTCATAACATCTCCTACAGTAGATATGCCGATGGCATCCCAGCCTCAAAATCCCAATAGGGTTGACAGTTGAGAGAGCAGCCCATTTTGCCATGGGGCGTCTCTCTTGTTAATCGAGCCCACCATCACATTCTACGCAACGAGGCCTTGCAGATCTCAAAAACCACTTGGGTAGCTGGCGGGAGGTCACGAAGTAACCTTGGTTTGCATAGGTGTGTATGGGGTGTCATATCACCCATTAACCATTGTTCTACGCAATATGTTTGGTCATTTCTACTTCCATAACACCAGTCATTCAAAACCAGGAGTTGTGATGTGGCATAATACGACTGAATATACGGGGTCGTCATCCCCCAGCAATACTTAGCCTGAAAGCAAATCTTAAGTGAGATTTTGGCAGTTTGATCAGCCCAAAGAAAATGACTCAGTCCTGCATTAATTTGTTGGAACCACAGAGGTGGGATCCGAAAGGGATAGTTTTGCAGGTGGGAGAGGAGATGAGGGAGTGACACCATTTTAAACATTGCTGACTGCCCTAAAATTGTGAGAGGCAGGCGTGCCGACGTTTTCATTTCAGCCAGGGTTCGTGTCCACACTGGGTTAATGTTTTTCTCCCATGACAATTACCTCTTCTGCCCAGGTGCCCATCTCCGGTTCTCCCCGCAGGACCCACAGTATAGTCTTTCTAGTGTTCAAGTAGAGGCCGGAAGCTTCTCCAAATATTTCCATTATGCGGAGCAGTCGGGGTTCAGACCTGCGCGGTTCTACAACAAGGAAGATGACATCATTGGCTTATAGAGAGATCCGATCAGTGATCCCTCCCAGCCACTCAAACCCCTCAATCTGTGTGTCTATTCAGACCCAAGCGGCCAGGGGCTCAATGGCCAGCGCAAATAGGTATGGGGATAGGGGGCCGCCCGGCGAGTACCGCGTCCTATCAAAAAGGGGTCAGAGATCGAGCCCACCACTTTGACCGAAGCAGTGGGATCTGTGTACAGCAACTACAGGAATGAAAGAAATCGAGGCCCGATATTAAGTCGCTACAGAAGGGCGAATAAATATGTCCATCCCAGTGAATTCGAATGCTCCATCTATGTCTGCCAATAGTAGCGCTGCTGGGCCCTCCGAGCGATACACTGCTGCCACTGCATTGTGAGTGCGCCAGATGTTATGGCGAGCAGCTCGATACGGCATAAAGCCAATTATGCCATTTGTGGCAGAATGCGGTTTGCAAGGACTCTGTCCAATAGCTTGGCCTCAATATTAAAAAGGGATATGGGGTGATATAACGCATGTTGGTCAGGGGGCCTGACAATGCTCTAACTTTGGAGTTGGAAATGCTGCTTAACAAGGAAGTTTCTGGTTTAAATACTCCGTAAAATGACAGATTAACCCTGACAAACAATAAAAGAAGAGTCCGGTGGTCAACCATACAGCAAGCCTGTGTTAGGATGGCTTCCATATACGACCTAGTGATACCATGCCTAGTGGCAGCGGAACAGTTTATTTCTAGCGATGGCACATTCATCTCCCTTACCCGAGTTGCAGAGACCCATGAGGTGTTGGTTTCCACCCTGGCTGATATATTTTCTCCCCCATTACATCTAAGGTGTTGCAAAAAGACTAAACATCCCTGGTTTACGGAGAGTTGTCAGATGGACAAGTTGGCATTGATAGAGAGAATTAAAACCAGAGACAGACCCTTAATCAGAGAAAAGAGTGGGGTATATGAAGCTATCATCATTGAAGCAAAAAGCTATGGGAGTTTGACAAGAGGGATACCTTGAAACAGACCCTATCCACTCGCGATATGAAGACTTTCTGGTGTATAGTCAATACAGGTAGCAGTGAAGAGAAGCATGCCATTGAACCAAGCATTGCAGCTGATGTCTGGAAACAACATTTTGAGGCCCAGTATTTCAGGTCGGAGGATGAGGGCATCAGTAAAGCTATAGATCTATCTCTACAGCAGGTCATCTGCTCTGAGGACCCTCAGATAACACTTACAGAAGTAACTAATGCCATATGTAAAATTGCCTCTTCCAAATCTCCAGGAATCAAGAAGATCCCAGGGGTCCTCTTTCATACTGAGCCTGCTATCTGAGGCCCTTATTTGTGGACCTTGTTTAGTGCTATACTGCAGGGAATGGCAATTCCAGCAACATGGGCTGGTGCAGAAATCCTGCCAGTTCACAAGAAAGGCTCATCACTTCTCCCTTCCAACTACAGACTCATAAGTTTAATTGATGTTACCCAAAGAATCTTTGCCCAGGTACTGTTGGATCATCTCCAGACCTGGATGGATGAATTTAAAATATTTAACCCATTCCAAGCTGGCTTTAGGAAAAACGCGTCCACTATAGACCAAATAATCAGGCTCCAAATCTTTTACTGGAAAATGGTGACCATAGACGGTGGCAGCCTCTATTTGAACTTCGTGGATTTAAAATATGCGTTCAATCTGGTACCATGAGAAATTGTGGGACATCTTAAGTGATCTGGGGGTGCCGTCCTATCTTTGTTACATGCTTAGGCATTTGCACGAAGGCAATTATGCCCAAATCAGGTTCAGCAAATTTGGTGAACTGACCTCCCCCATAGCTATAGATAGAGGGGTAAGGCAGGGATGTGTGCTAGCGCCCTCCCTCTTCTGTCTATTGATAAATGCATTGGTTGATACACTGAATGCGGGGTAATGATGCACCCAAGATAGCATACCACAAAGTACCAGCCATGATGTTTGCCGATGACACTCTCCTGCTTTCAAAGTCACCAATGGGTATACAGAGAGTCCTTGACAACTTTAAGGCTTTCTGTGATAGCAGGGGTTTTGAAATCAACTGCCAAACACCAAATATATGGTCTTTAATTCAACAACCTCAACTCGCCCTAATCCAAGCTTGCACTGCATCCAATTGGAGAGGGTCTCTGTATTTGAGTACCTTGGGGTCAGTTTTAACCTTCCATAAACCTACTGACCCACTTTTAGAAATGTATAAAGTACAAACAAGGGGCGCCACAATTTAAGGGGCTGAACTTTGCAGGTATAGTTCTCTCAGAAAATGATCAAGTCCGAGAATACTTTTATCAGGCAGCTATTTGGTTTACCCCCTAGCTCTCCCCTTACACCTCTTCACTTGTATTTGGGGTTAGAACAATTGCTGAAGAAACCGCCCTTAGGCCCCTGATGTATCAGCGTCGTATATGGGTAACCGAGCAACTGGCTCTGTATAGAGATGAGCTAAAGGTGATCCTAGGACTGCAGGGCGCAGGGAAATTATCATGGCTAGCGTAGGTCAGGAACTCATTTGTGGAGATGGGTAGAGCGAATTTATGGCAGAACCCTGAGGAAGCTTGTACTACGATCTCCAGAAAAGAACTGGTTTGGAGCTTCAGGGAGGGTAAACTTGCCCGTTTACAGGGGAGCCGAGCAATAGGTTCACTGACAGGTGCGTTTTTTAGTACAAAAGACGAGTGCATCTTAGAGCCTGCCCTGGAAGAAATACAACCTGCGCTAGCGAGGAAACTGTACATTCAGTTTAGACATGGGGTCCTGCCGCTGCGCTCCTTTTCTAACACATGGGCATGTACACTTTCCCTTGGCAATCTGGCCTGTAATAATGCAGAGAAGTCAGAGCTTCATGTATTTTTTCTGTCCTTGCTAGAGACAATCGAGATGCTGCTGGCTAACTGAAATATGTAGTAAACTGGTGACTAAACGCTGTGTAGAGGCTTTTAGGCTCTTGAAATGCGGTGTTGTGTTTTCTATTCTCCAAGTGGTGTGAGCGCAAGTTGCTCCTAAAAGCCAATGTACAGGATTAAGTTGATAAGACTTTCTTTCTCTATTTTTAACCGGGCCCCTTGCATCTACCTTTCTTAATGGAATTTTTAAATGTGATTTTATAGTCATTTTAGTATTTTATGAACCGGAGATGCTTCAACCCCCATTTCTTTGTATTAATTGTATAATTTATTATCATGACTCCATGTATGTGTTGTTATGTAGCTTGCTTATTTATTGGGGTGCGGGATAATAGTTTGCAATAGTAATCTAGGACCCAGTGCCTTGAGCCTGGGCCCTGGTGGATGCGTGTTTGTATTATTATTTTTTCTATGCACTTGCACTTTTATGGTCTAATGTCCGCAATAAAGTATTTTGAATTGAATTTCAACCACTTGGCTGCTAAGGCTTTTCCTGCGCTAACATTCTTAGAATACCATTATACATGACAAGTTGACCTTGTCATGAGCACAGCTCCAGTGTGCCTCATGACGAGTTCACCTTGTCATTAGCATGCAAGAGGTTAAAGTTATTCTGTAAAAACCAGTACATGAGCCAAATATGATGTTTATAGACTTGTATCTCCTTCGCATAAATTTCATAGGTGCCCCTTGCTACGGGAATCTTACACCTAGTTCAAGCCTCCAGCACTCCTCATCTAGTTCTTTCTCGAGGACTAATGCACTGAATGAATATGTATTGAGACATAGAAAGGATGGACCACATCGACATCTAAATACACCCATTTGATTTGTTCTACATAGGCATTGATGATCAATATTGCCATTGAACCCGGGTTGTAGTAACCATTTTGGCTATACTACAATGTAATTAATCCAGGTAATTAACATACTAAACAACATAAAAAGGAATGAGCCAAGACCAGAGTCATGTGCTCTAACCACCGGCACAAGTAACTGAATGAATGGTGGACTTTCAATACGAACGGGTAAGCCCCGCTAAGCAGTGGCGGCTGCCACAAACAAAGGGTGGTGGGCGGGTGGAGGGAGCACACAAGGGGGAATGCGTGGGGATACTGCAGGGAGGTGTTAATAATATTTTTTTTTAAAAAGGAACTTACCGTAAGAAGCTTGCCGTCTCTCGCAGAGCGTTATGCCTCCATGTTCTTCCTGGTCCCAGCAGACCCTGGGACAGACTCCCTGTGCAATTCCCGCGCTGCTCTCATTCAATGAGAGTAGCGCAAAGATAGGCCTGAGTGGGCTGAAAAGACACTTTGCTCGGGACAGGGATTCTGTGCTGTTTCTCCAGCCCAGCTGTTCAGTACAGCCGGGTTGGAGAAACCGAAGTGTGCATGTGTTTTTTGCTGGCCTGAGATGACCAGCTAAACACACATGCTCACTTAGAAGGGCTCATTGCACTCTTCATCCGCCCTGCCATGGCCCAGCCTGCCCCTTCCTACATGCGCGGGCTCAGCGGCGGCAAATGAAAAATAAGACAATGATAGAACATCATTTTATTTTTCACCTGCTGGCTCTGAGCCAGTGGGGCGAAGCTCCTTCTCCATTGTGGAGAAGGAGCCCCTGCGGCTAAGCATATAATTGTTGTGGAACCCCACATATCAAACAATATAACCTGCATGCATGCACCTCTTGAAATTCCGGTACGCACACTAATTTATTAATCATGTCCATTTTCTAATACAAATGGGCAAACCCTTGCTGAACATAAAAGTTTTGTGGAACCTAACATGGCAAAAATTATAGACTGCATAAATGTATGGTGGCAGGGAATGTACATGGGATTGGAAGATGGACACATTTATAAAGTGCAGGTATCAGACTTATAATGGGGGCATTTATGCAGCCTATCCATTTTGACATGTTCGCTTCCACAATAATTATATGTAGAAAATGGACATGTTTACAAAGTTCATGTACCGAACTTTCAAGAGGTGCATCCATGTAGGTTATTTTATTTGATATGTGGGGATCCACAACAATTACATGCTTAGGGAGAATTGACCGCTCGTATTGAAAGTAAGTCAATGATTATACAGAAAGCTTTAGTACAGCGGATTACAGGTCAACTAACGCTTCTGATCTACCAACTGTTAATCACGTATTTTTGTAAACATTTGAATAGTATTAAGTGATCAACTAATTGTTTAACGGACATTTTACATATATTTGAATATTAATAACTACTAACAAAATGTTTTGAAGATCTTAAGGACTTCACAACAACAGCAAAAAAAATGTACTGCCCTTTTCTGTTTTTAGAATTTATGTTGTTATGGTTTTAATGAACTGAAACAATAAACATTTGAACTAGAACTTGAATCACATGGGTGTATTTAGATGTCAATGTGGTGAACGTAACTTGACCCGTGACCCAGGAAGCAGTTAGCTCCGAAACGCATCAGGATATTGTCTGCCATTGCTTGATGAAATATGAAAGCACGCAGAATACTAGGCCAGAGTGATGGCCTTTTTCGTTTCTACCCTACAAAAGAAGGGGACCAGAAGAGTGGATTTTTTGGAGAAAAATTAAATATGCACACACGCACATGAGGAAAATAAATCTGTTGTATTATAACGTAGATGCATTGTGTAGTGTGTGACAATATAGAGATAATGCATGATACACACTGTTATGAATGAGTTCGCAGTTTCTACTGATTTGTAGCTTTGGAGTGTTTTTCCTCTTTGTGAAAGATTGCACGTTAGTCTATGTTCTTAGACTATAAGACTGAGCCATTTTGGCTCACCGTCATTGGCGGATGTGGTGTCTCATACCCTCTTCTTTTTCAGCATGAATTGCCTCTAACACATCACACACTACAAAATGGATATATGTTATATAAAGAGTTATTTTCCTAATGTGGGTATGTGTGTGTGTGTGTGTATATATATATTCACTGAAAAAAACATAGGTTATAGACCATATATAGTTAGGAATTAGCATTTAAAAAACCTTATTTTACTCACACAAAACCATTGAAATTCCATATATAGTTAGTTGCACTAACTATATATCGCGCACCCGCAATCCACTGCTGATCATGTCACATATTACATCATTCATGACATGGTCAGGGACATCACTGATGACATCACTGATGACATCTCAAATGACATCACTGATGACATCACTGATGACAACATCCAGTGACTGTATGTTTCTGTAAAGTTAAAATATGTCTTACATATTGAAGAATGAGTGGATGTATAAGTGTCTGGATGAAGGATTTAGTAGGTGCGTGACTGACTGTATGAGTGAGTGATTAAATGTGTCTCACTGAATGCATGGGTTAGTGACTAAACTGTCTTAATTTGTGCATCATTATGTCTGTTGTTCTGTAAACTGCTGCATGTGTTGATCATTATCTATACGAGAGGCTATATGTGTTATTAATTGGTTGCCCAAGTATTTCTACGGGAGATTGAGTTTGTGTGGGGGTGGCTGGAAGGTGTGTGACTCTATGCATAGATGTGTGAGCAGTTTATTCACTAGGTGTATGAGTTCAAGAGTGCATGTGGAAACAGCTACATGGGCAGTTGACTGTGTGCATGAGTGTATTGATGAGTGAATGGATATCTCAATGCTACATGTCATAGTAACTACATATGTAAAACACAGTACATGTGAGAGTTGGCATATATAAATAACTGTGCATGAGAGCCACTGAATGAGTGAGTGGTTGTATCGATCATTGTGAACTTGTATCAGGGATTGTATAAGAGAGTAAATATGTGTTAGTATATGTTTCAATAAGTAAGGTGTGTTTAACTGTATAGTTGAAGAAATGGAGGTGAGATTGTTTCTTTGCATGACTGACTGGGTGTGTGAGTAACTCCATGGATGAGTGGCAGTGTGTGAGTGTCTGTATACACTGAGTGTATCTAAGGTTATATTAGAGTCTGAAGAGGTTTATCGTATTAGCACAAGAATGATGTCAGATGAGATGTCATCAGTGATGTCATTTGAGATGTCATCAGTGATGTCATCAGTGATGTCACTGACCATGTCATGAATGATGTAATATGTGACATGATCAGCAGTGGATTGCGGGTGCGCGATATATAGTTAGTGCAACTAACTATATATGGAATTTCAATGGTTTTGTGTGAGTAAAATAAGGTTTTTTAAATGCTAATTCCTAACTATATATGGTCTATAACCTATGGTTTTTTCAGTGAATTTTCAAGGTTTTGTAAATGCTAATTCCTAACTATATATGGTCTATAACCTATGGTTTTTTCAGTGAATTTCAATGGTTTTTTAATAGCAAATATCATAAGCTGTCGAATGTCAAGTACGTGGTAAGTGAAAACATTTTCGTGTTTATGCACACTGATCTGCTTTGAATGGTGCCCCCCCCCCTCATTTCTATTAGGAGTACTCTCTCTTTGCAGATAGTGAAAGGTAGTTAACGCAGGCCTTTGCCCCCGTTGTAATCCGTCGTGCCTGCTTCTCTCTCCATTTGATTGATTGTTATCCAAGTATTTACTGTTTTAGAATTAGTTCTCTTTGGTTCATTCTCTATTTACAAACAAACACAGAGTCGCAATACTCTGTTTAGTCTTTGCAGATAACGAAAAATCGTGTAAAAAAAAAAGAAAAGGAATCGAGCAAAATCAGTAGGCCACTAATGGGATCTCTTTTTGACCTCGCTAAAATAGAAACATTAGGAACAACCCCTCATGACAAATACAAAACTAGTGAGATGAACTGAACTCCACACAATGATGGCTGCAAAACAGCTCGGCTCCGCCACCCACCCCGCCCAAAATAACGATAAAGAACGGCTGCCATGATTGGTTGCGGAATGACCACGACGGAGCTACGAAATGGTGCTGCTCTCATGCTAACCCCAGCTTCAGTCTGAAACATCCAGAAACACTGTAGACTACCAATTCGATCAGTTCCGGTAGCGCCCCAATGTAACCCGGTAGAGAAGAACTAGCCCTCCCCTCTTTGACTGATGGTTCTTGTTGCCTGTCCCTTCTGTTGTCATTTAACAGAACTATTTAGCCTGCTGAAAGGGGTTGTGTTCCGACCGCTGGTTGGTGGAGACATTTTGACTATATTCTGTACCTGCGTTGTCGCGTAATGCGTCATATGACGCGCCGCGTTAGCGCATCCGGAAGTCATCCGGGGCGCGCAGCGCGTAACGTAAGCATAACAAGTCATGTGACTTGTTAATAAAACTTTTCATTGGTTCATTTTACTTTTCTTATTGTAATGATGAAAGGCTTGGTCATATGACCTAAAAATTACGCTTTTCATTACTTCCGAACATTATTTTTTCTTAAATATATGTTATAATGTTCCAGGCTAATGTACTTTCCCGGAAATTTTACAACTGTCCTGCAAGTAAAATATATTCTTTTTTCGAGAAAAAGAGCGTTTCTTCGTCCCATGATGGAGCCGTTGAGCAAAAGAGGGTCGACCTGCTGTCTTAGTCGCCGATACGCCTGAATATGAGATTCTTATCGATCACTTTATGTTGCAGGAATAGAAAACACAACAGCCCTTGACCATTTATCTTTACTGCGTTCCTTCGTATTATACCTTTTACCCTTCATGTAATTGGTCTGCTTTATTTCACTTGCCTTTTAATGATTCTAAAACAGTCACTATTATTAAAAACTTTACCAATGTATATACTACTACCATGTTTTCTTTTAAAAACCTTTATTGTGAAAATTTCATTATACAAATACGAGCCTATAACCACGTGGGCCTGCCACAGAGCAAACTGTAATCGTATATGATGAATAGACATTTACACTGTAGAGGAACGTAACGGGCGGGCCATTAGGTTGCAAGAACTAAGGTGTCTAACAGTTACGGAATCGGTGGACGTACATTTTATAATTAAAATACGAAAGGGCCAGTTACAATAAAATTATCTAGATATACATTTGCGGGCAAGTACCATGGGTGACGTTAATTCGAACTTTCAACAGTACAGTAATCAATAACACATCAGAACTTAATATCAATAGGGATGTCGAAATATTCAATCAATTCTCGTCCCCGCCCGCCATGTGCTTCAAAACTGCATACGTATGTGATTTCAAGGTTCTGCAACCAGTACACAACAAGGAGTTACGAGTCTCATTTATTCCGGCGCCATTTTGGGCGAGGACGGGCAGGTCCAGGATATAGTCAAAATGTCTCTACCAACCATCGACTATGATGATGTTCATATGCTGTATTTATTAGAGTAACACTCATCTGTCCACATGAAATTAATTTGCCACAATCTAAACATGTCATTTTAATCTTTCCAAAGTTCTTCTAAATATTTGGGACCGTTTCCCTTGCCTCTGAAGCTCTCAGTGCCACTTCTTTGATGAATGTACTAGCAGGTCAGGGGTTCTCCTCCAAATCTCTCTTTTATGCAGCACTATAATTAATTGGTGCCACCTCTCCATATGACGATGCATGGTATAGTTACCACAACTATATTTTTTTTCGGTTCCTCTGGAGAGTTCATCGTGGCAGATGAAGCGTGTAACGTACCGGGCATTTACCTTTTTTTGCATGTACAGGAAAGGAAAAAAAAATCGAGCGTCCGAGTTCTAAGGTGTCCCAGGGCCATTTTAGTGGACCAGGCCCAAATCCAAAGAACAGGCCGCCATTTTGAGAATCCTCTTGCAGCCGCCTGTCGCTGTAGCATCAAGAGCAGCCGAAACTCAGCTGAATGGCAACTGAAACGGTAAAGGGGCGCCCCACTACAGCAGACGAGCCTCCACCTAGGAAGGCCCATTCACGCCGGCTCCCCCCCCCTTCGGGCACCCCACGCCGTTATTCGGAGCAGTATTGTAGGATGGCCACACCAGTGCGGCAACTTGCTAGACATCACCTCGGTGGTAACCGAATCTCAACGCCTTGTGGTGTCTTCTATTCAAAAAACATTGTTATGCTGCCTTCGACCTATTCGCCGCAAGTGCGCACACAACTCAACTGCATAGCTTGCTAGACACCACCTCGGTGCCATCCGGATCTTGGAATGTCAGCACCTTTTGGTGTCTTCTCTTCAGAAAATATTGTTGCGCTGCCTTTGGCCCCATTCGCACATCAGTCCGCTACTGACGCCATCTCACAGGCTAATGGGGCGCCCCACGCCGACTTTCAGCATTGTAGAATGACCACACCAGTACAGCAACTTGCTAGACATCACCTCGGTGCCATCCGGATCTCGGCGCCCCACTGCAGATGAAGTGCCTCTCAACTATGAAACCACCACGGTGACATCCGGATCTTGGCGCGTTGTGCTGCCTTCGGCCTATTCGCACATCGGTCCGCTACTGACGCCATCTCACAGGCTAATGGGGCGACCCACGCCGAGTTTCAGCATTGTAGGATGACCACACCAGTACAGCAACTTGCTAGACATCACCTCGGTGCCATCCGAATCTTGGCATCTCAACGCCTAGTGGTATCTTCCATACAAAAAATATTGTTACGCTGCCTTTGGCCCCATTCGCACATCAGTCCGCAACTTAGACATCACCTCGGTGCCATCCGGATCTTGGCATCTCAGCGCCTTGTGGTGTCAGTCAGAAAATATTGTTGTGCTGCCTTTGGCCCCATTCGCACATCGGTCCGCTACTGACGCCATCTCACAGGCCAACAGGGCGCCCCACGCCGACTTTCAACATTGTAGGATGGCCACAGAAGTGCGACAACTTACTAGACACCACCTCGGTGCCATCCGGATCTTGGCGCGTTGTGCTGCCTTCGGCCTATTCGCACATCGGTCCGCTACTGACGCAAACTCACAGGCCAACGGGGCGCCCCACGCCGACTTTCAGCATTGTAGGATGGCCACACCAGTGCTGCAACTTGCTGGACACCACTTCGGTGCCATCCGGATCTTGGCGCGTTGTATTGCCTTCGGCCTATTCGCACATCGGTCCGCTACTGACGCCGCCTCACGTGCCAACGTATTTTCTCCGCATTTTATACCCTATGCCGCATAACAGGTCATGTGACTTGTTTATAAAACTTTTCATTGGTTCATTTTACTTTTGGTTTCCTAATGATGGAAGGCTTGATCATATGACCTAAAAACAACACTTTTCATTGGATGAAAAAAAAATTTTTTTCCCAAACGATGAAAGCCCCACCTTGTTTCTGGATGTTTCAGACTAAACTGGCGTCAGCATGAGAGCACCACCATCTCGTAGCTCCGTCGTGGTCATTCCGCGAGCAATCATGGCAGCCGCTGCCCACCAGAAGCCTGCAGGAGTCGGGGCCCCCAAAACTTTTGATGAATTCTCAAGGCGGAGGGGACGCTTTCGAGAATGGGGTCCAAGACCTAGCAGACAAGCGTCCGATTTCCAAGGTGTCCCAGGGCCATTTCAGTGGACCAGGCCCAAAAAGGAAAGAGCCTGCCGCCATTTTGAGAGTCCTGTGACAGCCGCCTATCGCTGCACTGCAAGAGTGGGCGCAACTCAGCTGAATTGCGGCTTTTGACACAGTGGACCAAAAACGGACGGAATGGCAACTGAAACGGTAAAGGGGCGCCCCGCTACAACAGATGACACTCCACCTGGAGAGGCCCGTTCATGCCGCCTCCCCCGGGGCGCCCCACGCCGTTATTCGGAGCAGCATTGTAGGATACCAAAACCAGTGCGGCAACTTACTGGACATCACCTTGGTGCCATCGTTCTGCTGCCTTGGAACTATTCGCACAACAGTTTGCTACTGATGACCCACCCCCCGCGACGCCCCACGCCGTTATTTGCTGGGTGGCAACTTACTAGACATCACTTTCGTGTCATCTAGATTTCGGCGCGTTCTGCTGCCTTGGAACTATTCGCACAACAGTTTGCTACTGATGACCCACCCCCGCGACGCCCCACGCCGGAAATCTGGACGTTGTGCTGCGTTGGGACTATTCGCACAGCCGACCGCTACTTCGTTGTTTTTCCCTAAAAATGTTTATATGTTATTACTATTTTTGTTTTCTTGTATATATTTATAAATTATTAAAGTTTTATAATCTTACTACTTTGTCGGAGTGCTATATATTTTTAATGTGACACATAATTGTAAAAACTTTGATGTACAAAGAGTCATCCCTGGAATCTTCCGCTTCACGCTCGGTCCCCTCCCCAATCACAATACAGGATGGTTTTCAGATAATAGCAACGCTTCTGCTGTGACGGATCTCATCGAGTGTGGGCCTTGATCTACTATAACTCCTTTGAAGAGGGGTGATTCTTTACAGCTGTGGCCATAAACTACATCTGCAGGGCTAGCTGATAGCCTAGGACCGGCCTGGACAATCGGACACAGAGGAAAAGGAGTGTCAGAGGGTGCGGTAGTGAATAGGGCGAAAGGGAGGTGTCGGGCGGGCACAGGGTGTGATTCTCAGGGAAGAGCAGCGCAGATGGGGGGAGGTTTATTACCCATGCATAAGACAGAGAGCGGGGGTGACCACTGCCTGGGTGAGATGCTTGCGAGGGTGGGGAGCCATGCTAAGGATCGACAGCGTGCACAGAGTGGGTCTGGTCAAGGCATCTAAAATGGCTGCCGTGCACGACAAAAGTGTGGCATTTGAAAAAAGACAAGATGGCGCAGACAATGTTTTTCAACACTTCCTGATTTCCTTCGAATCGAACGTTAACAGACGTTGGGGCATATTACCAAAGTTAAGCGATATTTATCCCTAACGATACATTGCAAAGATTTTTTTACCGTCAGAAATTATCGCAGATAAACCTTGCTATTATCAAGGTTTATCGCAAATACGATAAAAAACGACCGCAATGCATTAATATCGCTGAAAACTCAGCGATATTCATGCATTACCGAGCTAATGCTCTTAGCCATGTTATCCACCTCCCATTGGATAACATGGCTAAGAACTGCTCAGGGCAGCTGTTACTTTTTGGAGATATTCGCGCTTATCTCGAATATTTCCAAAAGTTGATAATAGGAGATAGCGATGTTAGCGACTGTTTCCAGTCGCTAACATCTTGGCATGCCCACTTTGCATGTCATTAGTGATAAATATCACTCACATGCAAAGTGGGGCCCAAGATGGTCGCTATCTCCTACTAGCCGTCGCTAACTGGTGTTAGCAACAGCTAGGTAATACAGATATAATTTTATCTCCGCGAAGCGGAGCGCTGTTACAGATATATATCTTGTTTTTGAACGTTAATTTCTCAAAATGCACTGAAGCACATATATTGAGACCTAGCAAAGGCACATCGGGCTACCAGTCCCTAATATTTTACCAAGTTTCGTGCAAATCCATTCAGCCGTTCGATTATTATTATTATTTTTTTTTTTTGCCCCGCGGGGCCCTTTTAAAACCTCCACATCAAACCTAGGGGGTCAGCGAGGATCTACTATGCCCCCTTATGGTCATTTGCCCCTTCGCTTTGGCCTCCTCTTGTCTCTCGATCCTACCGAGAGACAAGATGGCGGCCGCTACGTACTGTTTGGAATGTTTACAGACACCGGAGAGCCAATCAGCTTCGCTTCGCAAAGCTCCGTAACGCGAAAAGTACGCGAAGCGGTGCGCTGTTACAGATATATATCTTTTTTTGAACGTTAATTTCTCAAAATCCACTGAAGCACATATATTGAGACCTAGCAAAGGCACATCGGGCTACCAGTCCCTACAATTTTGCCAAGTTTCGTGCAAATCCATTCAGCCGTTCGATTATTATTATTTTTTTTTTTTTTTGCCCCGCGGGGCCCTTTTAAAACCTCCACATCAAACCTAGGGGGTCAGCGAGGATCTACTATTCCCCCTTATGGTCATTTGCCCCTTCGCTTTGGCCTCCTCTTGTCTCTCGATCCTACCGAGAGACAAGATGGCGGCCGCTACGGACTGTTTGGAATGTTGACAGACGCCGGAGAACCAATCAGCTTCGCTTCACAAAGCTCCGTTGCGCGAAAAGTACGCGTCCTGGAGCGCTGCCCGGTTCGCTGTTACAGATATATATCTTTTTTTAAACGTTAATTTCTCAAAATCCACTGTAGCACATATATTGAGACCTACAAAAGGCACATCGGGCTACCAGTCTCTACAATTTTGCCAAGTTTCGTGCAAATCCATTCAGCCGTTCGGGCTAAAAGTGAGGCCAACCGCCCTATGGAAAACTCAATGTTAAAAACACGTTTTGGGACCCCCCTTTTTTCTCGACCCCCCCTGGACGAACCCCCCCCCAATTTTCAGGGGCTGCTCAGAAACAAAATGTGCCATTTTCCTGAAAATTTCAGCCAATTCCGTCCACAAACGCCAAAGTTATTAGACATAGAATTTTCAAAAAACCCATAGAGAAAAAATCCTAACTATATATACCTACTGGCGACCGCCAGTAGGTTATATATATATATATATATATATATATATATTGATACCAAATCGCCTTAAGCATTGAGAAGGCACACGTCACCTCCCGCCTTCCAGGCTGATGTGCTACTTACATCCATCTTCCCCGGCATTATATTTTCTTTCGCCGACGCGTTTCGGGGCCAAGCCCCTTCATCTTGGGCGTGAACAGAAACGAGCTTACACCCTGCATTTGTTTTTGCGTTTTTATTTCACCTCAACCCCGCCTCCATTGTCACATGTTTAGTTGATTGTGTGGGGTGTTGTGGGGCATGTAGTCTACCATGCAGGAAATAAGTTCGTGATATTAAGTTCCATTAAAAAGTTGCCATTATTTCTCTAAGTGAGTTCCAGGTAGGATTGGTGCAAGCCCATTGTGCACCTAGGGACGTGACGCTGGTGACAGTTCGGATAAGTTCCAAGCTTCAGCTCCGTGCAGTCGATGGAGGGCGTTTCCTTCTGCTGCCGGCGGTGCCCTTCTCCACGGCCAGGCCGCCGTGCATTAATGTTGATACCAAATCGCCTTAAGCATTGAGAAGGCACACGTCACCTCCCGCCTTCCAGGCTGATGTGCTACTTACATCCATCTTCCCCGGCATTATATTTTCTTTCGCCGACGCGTTTCGGGGCCAAGCCCCTTCATCTTGGGCGTGAACAGAAACGAGCTTACACCCTGCATTTGTTTTTGCGTTTTTATTTCACCTCAACCCCGCCTCCATTGTCACATGTTTAGTTGATTGTGCGGGGTGTTGTGGGGCATGTAGTCTACCATGCAGGAAATAAGTTCGTGATATTAAGTTCCATTAAAAAGTTGCCATTATTTCTCTAAGTGAGTTCCAGGTAGGATTGGTGCAAGCCCATTGTGCACCTAGGGACGTGACGCTGGTGACAGTTCGGATAAGTTCCAAGCTTCAGCTCCGTGCAGTCGATGGAGGGCGTTTCCTTCTGCTGCCGGCGGTGCCCTTCTCCACGGCCAGGCCGCCGTGCATTAATGTTGATACCAAATCGCCTTAAGCATTGAGAAGGCACACGTCACCTCCCGCCTTCCAGGCTGATGTGCTACTTACATCCATCTTCCCCGGCATTATAATTTCTTTCGCCGACGCGTTTCGGGGCCAAGCCCCTTCATCTTGGGCGTGAACAGAAACGAGCTTACACCCTGCATTTGTTTTTGCGTTTTTATTTCACCTCAACCCCGCCTCCATTGTCACATGTTTAGTTGATTGTGCGGGGTGTTGTGGGGCATGTAGTCTACCATGCAGGAAATAAGTTCGTGATATTAAGTTCCATTAAAAAGTTGCCATTATTTCTCTAAGTGAGTTCCAGGTAGGATTGGTGCAAGCCCATTGTGCACCTAGGGACGTGACGCTGGTGACAGTTCGGATAAGTTCCAAGCTTCAGCTCCGTGCAGTCGATGGAGGGCGTTTCCTTCTGCTGCCGGCGGTGCCCTTCTCCACGGCCAGGCCGCCGTGCATTAATGTTGATACCAAATCGCCTTAAGCATTGAGAAGGCACACGTCACCTCCCGCCTTCCAGGCTGATGTGCTACTTACATCCATCTTCCCCGGCATTATATTTTCTTTCGCCGACGCGTTTCGGGGCCAAGCCCCTTCATCTTGGGCGTGAACAGAAACGAGCTTACACCCTGCATTTGTTTTTGCGTTTATATTTCACCTCAACCCCGCCTCCATTGTCACATGTTTAGTTGATTGTGCGGGGTGTTGTGGGGCATGTAGTCTACCATGCAGGAAATAAGTTTGTGATATTAAGTTCCATTAAAAAGTTGCCATTATTTCTCTAAGTGAGTTCCAGGTAGGATTGGTGCAAGCCCATTGTGCACCTAGGGACGTGACGCTGGTGACAGTTCGGATAAGTTCCAAGCTTCAGCTCCGTGCAGTCGATGGAGGGCGTTTCCTTCTGCTGCCGGCGGTGCCCTTCTCCACGGCCAGGCCGCCGTGCATTAATGTTGATACCAAATCGCCTTAAGCATTGAGAAGGCACACGTCACCTCCCGCCTTCCAGGCTGATGTGCTACTTACATCCATCTTCCCCGGCATTATATTTTCTTTCGCCGACGCGTTTCGGGGCCAAGCCCCTTCATCTTGGGCGTGAACAGAAACGAGCTTACACCCTGCATTTGTTTTTGCGTTTTTATTTCACCTCAACCCCGCCTCCATTGTCACATGTTTAGTTGATTGTGCGGGGTGTTGTGGGGCATGTAGTCTACCATGCAGGAAATAAGTTCGTGATATTAAGTTCCATTAAAAAGTTGCCATTATTTCTCTAAGTGAGTTCCAGGTAGGATTGGTGCAAGCCCATTGTGCACCTAGGGACGTGACGCTGGTGACAGTTCGGATAAGTTCCAAGCTTCAGCTCCGTGCAGTCGATGGAGGGCGTTTCCTTCTGCTGCCGGCGGTGCCCTTCTCCACGGCCAGGCCGCCGTGCATTAATGTTGATACCAAATCGCCTTAAGCATTGAGAAGGCACACGTCACCTCCCGCCTTCCAGGCTGATGTGCTACTTACATCCATCTTCCCCGGCATTATATTTTCTTTCGCCGACGCGTTTCGGGGCCAAGCCCCTTCATCTTGGGCGTGAACAGAAACGAGCTTACACCCTGCATTTGTTTTTGCGTTTTTATTTCACCTCAACCCCGCCTCCATTGTCACATGTTTAGTTGATTGTGCGGGGTGTTGTGGGGCATGTAGTCTACCATGCAGGAAATAAGTTCGTGATATTAAGTTCCATTAAAAAGTTGCCATTATTTCTCTAAGTGAGTTCCAGGTAGGATTGGTGCAAGCCCATTGTGCACCTAGGGACGTGACGCTGGTGACAGTTCGGATAAGTTCCAAGCTTCAGCTCCGTGCAGTCGATGGAGGTACCGTGACCAAGCCTTAGTGGCGAAACGCGTTGGTAGGGAACTGCTGATTTCGTGCCTCCAATAAATTCACTTTAAAGCATCAAAAAGCAGCCTGTGCATTTCTTCACATTGGGAGGAATTGTGTTCGTGTTAATTAGGGTGTCCGGCACCCACACAGGCTCGCCGTGGCAAGAGACGAGGAACAGCCGGAAAGGGTTGTTAGTATATATATATATATATATATAAGCTGCAGATCTCCAAAGTCCTTTTGACACAAAGTAGAGCACTCTGGAGGGTTTAGAATACGTTGTTTTATTTGGCAAACAACACAGCAAAACAGACGCGTTTCAGAGTAATCCTTCATCAGTGTTTACTACAATCACTGCTTGGAGGCATTTTAAATGCATTTGCGTCACCTATGCACCAACATAGATGACAGTATCTAAACACATCAACAATTGCACTCTCGACGGTGGCCATCTTAACATGATGTTTGTTTCAATTCATTACCATCATGCTAATCATTTATCACATTATTTGCGAAAGCTAACGGAAATCAGAGACTACAAATTAATTATTCAGTCATTTGCAAAAATCCTCATGTATTGATTAATTAAAATGCACATCATGACATTTCTTATAGCCATGTATCGGCAACACCCATCATTGTGGCAACAGTCCCTCTATTATACCAATAAACAAAGCTCATATGCCTGTTTTTAGTACACATTGGTATACAGCCCCGTTATGGGTCTAAGACTTCACGACTCTCACTCAGTAATAAAGCAGTATATTGGCAAATTCACACTGATGACCTACCACATATCATGCCTTGTATCGACTAATACCGTCAACATTTCATAATGATTCCTCTTGTTAGCTTTACACAATCAACAAAAGTGCAACCAATGATATTAGAAAATTATATACAGTACAGAGTCAGAAATCCCATTTAAAAACAGGCAAAAAGAGCACACAGATAGAGAAACATATCTGGAGGACTCAGTTGTCATACTTCACTTATCTCCCTAAATGGCCTGTCAGTTCCTCGCTGCTATTCAACCCATTAGGGGTTTTGGTCTGTAAGTCAATTATGTGGCGAGATTCTAACCTTCGCAATCTTTGTACCCGATCTCTGCCCTTGGGTTTATCGGAACATGATCTACAGCGAAAAATTGAAGCAACTTCATATTGCTTTGGTGTTTACAGCGAAGTGCCTCGCTACTGGATAATTCGCACCTTTGTTAACAATGGCTCGTTGATGTTCAAGGATGCGAATCTTGACATTATAAATGGTGCTCCTTATGTACCTAAGTCCACAGGGACACACAAAACAATAGACCAAAAACGGTGTTAAGCATGTGATAAATTTGTCAATCGACTTGGGTTTCTTGAGACCCGGGATGTTGTAGCTCAGAGTTCTCCTGCTGTTAGCACAGGCTTTGCATTTCCCACAGGGGAAAAAGCCTTTCATATCCCTCAATGTCCTTGTCCTCTGGGTGATGGGTGACAGATGACTCTGGACCAATGTGTCCTTGAGTGATCTGGATTTATGAAAAGTAATCAATGGCGCTGGAGGAATGTCTCAACCTATCACAGAATCGGTGCGTAATATATGCCAATTTCTTTTGAGCATTGCTCTCAAATGGTTGGCATCGTCAGAGTAGGTGGTTACCATGCGGAATTGGTCAGTTTGTTTGTCCCTATCTTTGGCCCTTCCTACTGCCCTCTCATCTTTGTTCCTCAACAGATCCTCCCTCTGAATTTTCGGAACCGTCTCATGCGTAGATGTCAACAGATCTTGTTCGTATCCCCTGACCTTAAACCTGGCTATACAGCCAGCTGCAGCTTCACGGAAGTCAGTATCTCAGGAGCAATTCCGTTTAAGATGGAGAAGCTCCCTGTATGGAATACTTCTCACTAGGTTCGAGGGATGATTACTGCTGGCATGTAGAATAGAATTCCCGGCAGTAGGTTTTCTGTAGTGTTCTGTTCCCAAAGATCCTTCCTTCACAAATACTCTGAGATCTAGATAATTTACCAATACCGAGCTTATCTCGTGCGTGAATTTCAGGTTAAGGTTGTTGTCATTTAATTCCTTGAAAAACTCCTCTGCCTGTTTGAAAGAGCCCTTCCAAACCAGGAAGAGGTTGTCGATGTATTGACGCCAGACTACCACATGCTCCACCCACTTACTCCGGGTACCAGCGAGGGCCACCTGCTCCTCCCACCAGCTGACGTATAAATTCACATAGCTGGGGGCGAAGTAGGTGCCCATCGCTGTCCCCGAGATCTGTCTGTATAGTTCGCCCTGGAACAGGAAAATGTTATGCAAGAGACAGAATTCAGTAAACTCGACTAGCATGCTGCTATGTTCCATGAACTTCACAGGTCTTTTGTTCAAGAAATATTTCATAGCCTGAATACCTTGGGAATGTTCAATACACATGTATAGACTAGTGATGTCTAAAGTCATCAATACATATGCTGGATCCCATTGCATGCTATTCAAAGGTATGATGAAATCTTTAGTGTCTTTCACATAAGTGGGAAGTTGTAAAACCATCTGAAAAAGAAAGGAATCTATGTGCCTAGATAGGTTCTCTGTGAGTCCTCCTTTTGAGGAAACAATAGGCCTCCCTGGTGGTTCAGTTTGATTTTTGTGTATCTTCGGGAGTTGATAAAAAGTGGGTATAACCGGATCACTGTTTCTTAAAAACAAGCCTTCATTAGTGTCCCACATGGATTTGTTACACCACTTATTGATCAGATCATGATACTGTGAGATAATCTCCAGATATTGTTCCTTGGTCGTTTTCTCATAGTATCTCACGTCATTGAGTTGTCACAATGACTCACGGCAATATTGTTCTCTCGTTAGCAGCACGATGTTTCCACCCTTGTCTGAGGGTTTGCAGATCATTCCATCGTCTTTACTGAGATTTTGGAGAATCTTCTCTTGTTCTCTTGTTCTCTTGTTAGGTGCCTTTGTTTGACCTTACGGCCATCCTTGTAAGCTCTAAATTTTGCAAGATCCTGCAGAACTGTGTCAGAGAAGGAGTCAATTGCATCATATGGCATCTAAGGGTTGAATTGCGATGGGGGCTTAAAAGTTGTCAATGGCTCGCTTAATCTTCCCAACGGCCCCCAGCACCGGGATGCCTACGGGTAGCTGTGCGCTTCACTAATACTGGATTTACATTTACATTTACATTTTTCCACCTAAACTGGAGAACTACCCAGAGTTCTCTCCTTCTTCTTTTTTGCATATATATATATATATGTTGTGGAGAGGAATAAACGCACTTTAAAGAAACTATTTCTGAGTAGTGGTCCGTTCCTGAAAACTGGTGCTGCAGCAACTTGTGGGCAGGAGTTATTTCGATACATATATATATATATATATATATATATATATATATATATATATATATATATACATATTCTAGGAAGACTGCACCACCCCTGAAGGTCAAGTTGAGGGGGGCCATGAGGACATGGAACTACTACGAGTCTTCCTGTGTGGATCAGCAGAAAAAAGAAAAAGAAACTGAAAATTTTAATCTCGGAGGCCCTCTGGAGGGCTCTTGATTGAAATGAACACTTTGACACAGCACAGAAACCTACTAAAAGTAAAGGAATTTTGAAAGTGCACTACTGATCCCAGCATGCAACGCTTAGTTGATTTCACCTGTGAGGCCCACTGAGGGCTAATTAAATGGACATGCAGAGGGGAGTGCCTTTTCACCATTTCTGTGCAGTATAATCATGCCTGTGATCAAGAAGCTGAGTGCTTTGAAACGCGTATGGCAAATAAATGCACCTGAATGAAAATGCCAGTTTCCTTTAAATTATATATATATATATATATATAATATATATATATATATACACATGCACACACACACATATTTTGTGGGACTAAATGTTTTCAACAATGCATGCAACTCTCGACTAGCTGATTCATGGTGATTGTCCGCAAATGTTTTTATTTGTAAAAAAAGGGAGAAGAACTGAATTGTGAACCGAACTGAGATGTTACAGATCAATTTCACTTCTTGAGTCCATGGTAAATATGATCAGAAGAGTTGTTTTCAATACAGTCTGAGAATGGGCAATATTCTTAGTCCTTGCCTGTAGGGGTTCAGAGAACAGACAAGTACTCTGGAGCGATGCTTACATTTCATTTGTTAATTGGTGAAGATGTCGAAGCTAAGCATTGCGCACTGTACCTAATGTTTATTTACTTACCCCCAGTGCATTAGAAAGGGTTAATTGTATGAAACTCTGACTTCTCTAATTAGAACATGACCTTGATGTAGCACAGGTTCATTTTCTCTCTGTCTTACATCTCAATCTCAATGCCAAAGTTAGATTTGGGCCTGATGAGGAAAATAATTTGAGCTTTTAAATTAGAGCGAGGTGTTCACCAAGGATGTGTACTTGCTCCGATTTTATTTATTTTATATATAAATAAACTAAATCTGCTTACTAAACTCTTAGATGTGCCTTAGGTCAATATAAATCAGTACCACTGTTTTTATATGCTATCGATTTATTTTAATTGTCCTATACCTCGAAGGCTTAAAAGAATGTGGTGGTTGCTTTTACTAGTTTTATATCAGATTTAGATCACAACAAAAATGTCCGACGGCCCGAGTACGTCGAATTTGCGTCCCTTTGCCACCGGTAATAATAGTTTTGAGAATGTAACAAACTTTCCTCAATTAGAGGTAGGTTTTAACTCTCGCTCTACTTGTCATGTCAATTTAATGACCCGAGGCCAAATATTCTGACAAGCAACTGGGGATTTGTTCAATATAACACCGTCGCTTGGTAGTAAACCTACTTCTCTGATGTTAAAAATGTACTAGTCTGAGTGTGTCTCCGTTGCAACATTTGGGGCAGGATTCTGGGACTATCCTATGCGATGCACCTTACAGGTGGAAGCACGTCATTTTCTGTCATTGCCTCTTTTCTCTTCCTCCATGTACATCACATTACATTTGCCAAGAAGAACAAGGGCTTATATATCAAGAGGACATTATTGAGCTTGGTCCCATTAGGCTGTGGTTATCTGGTTGGTTAAATTCCCACGCTTCTCTGAACCAATTGATTATTAGAGATTCTTTGTCTTGTTCGCCATAAGTTGGCAGGGTATGCTCAGACGTGAGTCCCTTGCTCACTTTGCCACTGGATTCCAGCAAGCCTGGCTGAAGACGGCAGAAATGCCAGAAACCGGTCCTAGGAAGCTAGTTTCCGGTCCAGGTAAGGCATGGCTTGGCAGTTCGGGCTGGACTGTTCCCATGAGGCACAGGGTCAGACTGATTTGCATATGGCCATGTCTGAACTGGGGTGGCAGAGTGGGCTAAAGAACGGTGATGGATTAAACCCAGATCTGTTGACTGGGTGTGAGTGTTTGATTGGTTCAGATGCTCCGTCCATCACCACCCCCTTTTGTACCGCTAATTGCAATAACATCATACTCAGATCTGAAATAACTAACCCTTGGAAAGTAACCAAGATTAAATTGAAAACTTCAACTACTTGCAATTCTCAGAACCTGATCTATATGTTGCCATGTGGCATGATATATGTTGGCAAAACGAAACATAAAGTCAAGGTCAGACTAACAGAACATAAGAGCAACATCCACACAACATCAAATAAATCATTAGTGACTGTACACTTCAATGAACACAGACATAACATCAATCAATTAAGATTACTTGTATTGGACACAATCAAACAAAGAGTTTATATTGACAACAACAAAATACTTTTGTGAAAAGAATGAATGTTGATTAAAAGATGAGACACCTTAACAACTAAAGAAATAAATGACCGCTTGGAGTTCTCCTATTTTTTATAACAGCAGATAAATACTCATTTTGTTCAAACAAATGTACAGAACAGTTTGTGATACCAAGCAGTGTAGAATATGAGTGTTTTCAAACATACCATTATGGATTGATCGAGTATTTCACATATGTACAGATCTCAACAAACCGACATACCTAATTGTTGATAACTGTCACATGTATTACGTGTGTATCTAAAAATACTGAAAATAATGATTTGTCTATAAATCCAATGTAATATTATTTAAATGTATTTATTTCACTTATGAGAGAGTTGCTAAGATTTCATTTACGAATATCCTTGCTTTATGGGATATATGACAATTGTCATACACACATCAGGTTAAGTTGGCTAGGATTTTCACAGTTCCAGTCCTCTTTCACTTATTAATCGCAAGTTTGATATTAACATGAAAACTATGGCAGATGCTGTTCATAGCAATAGTCCTCTTTTACTTGCTAAACAATACCTGGAATAGGCTTTAAATACGCGAGTAAAATTGACACAAACATGGCAGCGGGATCCTTACTTTGAGAGAGGAAATACAGGTATACATGGAACATGCGATAACGGGTAAGGAAAGTGAAATATTTTCTACGATTTCAACACTCTGTAAGCTGTGTATCCAGAAAGGCTTAATTTTTAATATTGAGGTTATGCATTAAGGCATGTTTGTTGTAGTACGATACCTCAGTGAGTTCTTTTTTTGTTAAATCTTGATAACATCACCTGAATGAATGAATAATGGACTATTTTCAGCGTATTTTTGGGTTTCTGTTTTAACTCATTGTTTACCAGTTAAAATTTACCCTTGGTAAGATTTTATAGGTTTAACACAAGTGCAAAAGTTTGATGTTTTAGTTTTCTAAACTATACAGGATTTCACTGGTGACTGGAAGTTTTTCTTTTGTACCATAATGATCACTACCTCCTGAAGAAAGGCTAAACTCGGACCGAAACGCATTGAGTACACTATATATTTTTTGTACTAAATTAATGGTTGGTTATATATGTATATGAATAAAAGGCTGACCATTTTCAAAAAAGCAATGAAGAGTATGAGTGATTTATGATTAGCCAATTATCCTGAAAGAGGATTAATCAATGTATTTAAAAAGAATAATGTGCACATGTAAGGAAGCCAGTGGGCTCACAAAATAAAAGTAGTGCTATTGGAGGAAACAATCCCAAAAAAGGGAAAGCTGTGATAGTTTATTGAATTAGGTACCCAGGATCTAGAAGTATATCGCCCAGGCACACCTATATACACTAAAAATCGTTCCTTTAAGAGATTGAATAAGGTGACAAACTTGAGTGTTACAATAACCACAACTGTTAAGCAGTTAAAAAATCATCCTGTCATGATATATGTTGGCAAAATGCAAAATAAAAATCGATCCTTTAAGAGATTAAATAAGGTGAAAAACTCCATTAACCACAATTGTATTGTTGAACAGTTCATAAATTATTCCAGCAAGATATATGTTGTCAAAATGGAACATAAAATCAAGGTCAGACTAACAGAACAGGTCATAAATTAGTCTGACAGAATTACTTTTTTATATATTTGTAATAGAAGCCCAGAATCTGAGATTTAACCAGGTTAGCCCTGTGTCATTATATTAAATCACACTCTACTTGGGGTAATAATATTATGACCGAATGTCAAAGATCCTGCCAAGCAACAGGGGATTTATTTAATCTAACACCCTCTTTTGGTGGTAAACCTATTACCATGCTGTTAGACATGTGAATGCTCCAAAGTGTTTCTATTGAGAAATATGGCGCAGGATTCTGGGGCTTTGCTAACCAGGGATGATTGTTTCTAAATAAAGCAATAATTTTTTTTTTCAAAGTGTAGTACGTTTTCCTTAAAAGAAAATGGGATGCGTTTAAGGCTAGGCAGTCCATCAGGCCACTGCCTACTCTTAAAAAATGTTTTTGCTAACATTCACAAATAGGAGAAGTCCCTAGGGTTACCAACTTAGGTGTTGGAAAATATTTATGTTTTTCGAATGGATTGGAGTCACTAAATATTACATACTGGTGTTTAGAAGGGAGGACTTACACGTCGTACCAAATACCGATTTGTCATAGTTTCCTAAACCCATTTAGCTACTTGTTAACCTGTACTTTCAAAAAACACATTTACAAGTCACATACTCTGCGATTTACTGAATCATAGTGTTTGCGATCAGTAAATGCGTTCGTACATAGGACCTTAAATACTATTTCCCAAATCTGTTATCAAGTCTTCTCATCTACAACACAAAGCACGATGTCACACAGTGTAAGTCCAACTCAAATGCAGAAGGTTACCCAATACATAATAACTCAACTTCCAAAATTCATACAATGCCATCTCAAATTTTTTAATAATGAACTTCTGCATTACCATTTCTAGATGCTGGCATTTATGAAAAATTACCAAGACACCTCCCACTATACGTATTTAGGACCCATCTGAAGTCCCTGAAGACTTCTAAATTGCCCACAGATCTTCTTCACACTAGACGTTCTGAAAACACAACATTCAAACACCAGTTAGACTCCAGTGCCCACCGTCATGCGCACAAACAAAAGCAATCAGCAATGTACTCTGCCTCTAGTACCACTAACCTGTTAAATGTTTTGATTTGCACTAAATAACGACTGGTTCAGAGAACATAATAGATGGAATGAACACAATCGAAAACAGACAAACTATTCCTGACACTGATGTACTATGTCTCCAGTACCAGGTACCCGTTGAAACTTCCTATTTGTACACAGGGAAAACTGATGCTAGAGCACCTTTCATCAGAAGTTGTGGCTTTATGTCACAACACACAGGGTACTATACTCCCATCTTCCTTGGCAGTATCTTTAAAGTAGTTGTCAGAAGTGCTACTGGGAAGCTGCAATAGTCTAGTTTTCCGAGAAGTGTACCTGAAATCCTTCTGTGAATTCCATTCATACACAAGGAAATATGCATGTGTGTATTGCATCTGCATTTGCTATTGCACAAACCATGTGCAATTGCAAATGCAACTGCGTTTATCCTTTCGACTATGGTGACACACACATACTGAAATTAAATGGATTACAGGAGCCTGAACTGGAAGTAAGTGATGTGTTCTACACTTACTATAACACCCCTGCATGAACAGGACTGATACATGGTCCTGAATAAAAGCTGCAGCATGGCTGACTTTGAAGTGGACTTCCCTCACTTTCCAAAAGTCAACTCCAGTATTGCCAGCCTGGCCTCTTCTTCTTGTTTGGCTCTAATACCATTGATAACAGGTCGGTATATCTCCAAACCCATCTTATACACCTGTAACGCCTTCTACCTCCATCTGCCAGAGGCTGTTTGTAAGTTCAGGGGTTTACAGAAAGCGACTGCAGCAATATCACCTTTAGCATGTTTCGCATCAAACCTCTGTTGGTTCACCTTCTGTCCCACTGATCCCGGAGTCTCAGGATTACTAGGCCTCCATTCCTTGCCTCCTGCATTGTCCATAAATAAAGTCTGGGGTTGGTTTCCGAGCCTGTCCTGAAACATGACCTTCTATCCCTTCTGATTCCAGTTTTTCTGAATACAGATGCCAGTTACCGGAAGAGGGAGGCTTCACTGGACGATGTGGAGTTCCAGGGACATCGCTCCCTTCTGGAGGATCGCTGAGCCAATTGGAGGGAGCTCTCAGTGATTCGTCTTGCTCTTCTAGGCATTGGTCCTCTTGCAGAAGACAAAGAGTTCCTGGTCAGGACAGATAACCACATTGCCAAGGCTTATATTAATCAGCAGTTGGGCATGAAGTGCCTGGTACGGGCTTGAGTACCCAGACACTTGGGCGGAGAGCACCAACTCTCTGTTCCTGCCACAAATTTCGCACAACATGAGAACCTGGCAGCAGATCACCTCAGCAGAGTGTTAACACTGTCAGTATCCCTTGCCCTGTCCATGGAATTTTTACAGTCCTCGATGAATCAGCTGGGTGTGCCATAGTTGGACCCCTTGTACCCAAAGACGCAACTCTCCTTCCTCAGTACTGAACAACATTTGGTGTCCTGATCTCAGGCCGCCCTGTCTCTGATTTGCTTTAAGGAATCCGGTATACCTTTCCATCATTCAAGTACGCCTAAGGATAATGGGGAAGATTCAGGGGAGGGAGCAACTGTGATCTTGATCGCCTCCTTTTAGACATGTCGACCCTGGTTTCCTTAATCCTCTCTTGCCTTAATTTCCTTGTCTCTGTCCTCAGGAACTCTTTTCTGTTCTCGACCAATGGCCTGGAGTTAAAGCAGGTATGTCTGCAACTGTGAATTCACTTTAGAAATGTGGCTTTGGTAATTCAGGAATCCTGGCTGGCACCCTTTCCCAGTTGCTTGTTATGTAAAGCATTTGGTTCATTTTTGTGGCATGGTGTCAGGAAAAAATTCAGTTCTTTGGTCCTCTTCTCATTTTGGAACTCCTTCACAATTGTTCATCAAGGGATTGGCTTCCTAAAGTTTGGATGCTCACTGGGTCGCTGTTCAGGGTTTCCATGATTCCTGTTGTTCATAGGAACCTTTTGTGGCCCAGCTCCTTGTGAGTTTTCAGAACAAGCTATCACTTCCAACTGCGGTTGCGTGAGCTTAGTTCCTTGTTGATCACAACCCCTGACTTGAAGCTTTACCTTAACAGTGTGATGATGAGGCAGGGGTCTCACTAATCTAACTGTCATGCTTTTCAGCTACCTTCAATCTAGATAACAACTGGTATAAACTAGAACATAAACTCTTTGAAACAAATTATTTTTATAACAAGACATAGCCATTTCCCTTTTTTTTTGCATTAGCTGCAAATATATTATATACAGGCATCAAATATGTAGAGAAAAGCTAACTAATACCAGACTAAAGGGAGGCTTGTTCTGAGCACAGGGACTAGTCCAGTGATAATTTAAATTTCCATAAATAAACTACAATGAAGAAAGAAGGGAGAATCAAAGACGAGAGATGGCAAGAAAGAGAAGGAAGAACTCTATGATGAAATTAGAGCTAGAGAGCAAATGGTGTGCGAGAACAAAGGGAGCATAGGAAGAGGGAAATAAGCGCGCCGCAGAAAGATAATCAACCTAAAAGCGCTTTCCAGACTATTCATTTTATTGAGAAAGAAGCTCCCTAAAATATTTTTTTCCTTATTTGATCGTGTCAAATTCGAACCTTTAATATTTTTATTTTCCAATGAGCAGTGCAAAAAATTATTTCTTTACTAACATGATGGAAATTAACATAGACATCTACGAGGAAACCCATTCTGAACTGAATAAATTATGTCATATAAATAATAGTTATGAAGATCCGAGTTGGCTTTGGCATGATTGTATCACTAGACTATCATGCTGCACAACAACTGAGAGGACACAAGGCGCGTTACTTCTGCGCCTGTGTTTCCTTTCCGGTCCACTCGCCTTTAGGCGGTGGAGGTGTCAGGGAAGGGGTGAGGGGGAGGGGTTAATTCTTTGTCCTTATCTCTCCATTTCTTCCGGGAAGTTGCAATCTCTGCTGACTGTGGCGTCATTCATTTCCTTTCTTTTATATTGGCAGAGTTTAAAAAAAATCAATCGCATTGGATCTGCTAGGTTTCCTGCCCTGATCAGTAACTATAGTGTATTAAATACACTTTTTAAAATAAAAATGTGCTGAAAATAAGGCCAGCTGCGAATAGATGGCGGTTTTCTGAGATATTTCTGCAAAAGAGTATCCTGTGAAAGTGGCATAAGGAACAAACATTGGCAAAGGGGGACGGTGCTTAGCTGGTTTAGATCATTCCTGGCTGGCCGTCGACAAACGGTCTGGGCCTCACCTAGCTCTGCCGTGATGCCACCTTTGGGAGTCGGAGTCCCGCAGGGTTCGGTGTTGAGCTCGACTCTTTTCAACATCTTTATGACCCCTCTGGCGGCATTGGCGGATTCTTTCGGGGCCCAGATCGTATCCTATGCCGACGATACCCAGCTCCTCCTTACGTGCGGGAAAGGAGCAGACTTTGATGGAGAGAGTATCCGTGGGTGCCTTGGGGCTGTTTTTAAATGGTTCCAGCTTAACAGCCTCAAGTGCAACTCAGACAAATCTGAGGTACTCTTCTTCGGCTGCCCATCTGATCCAGACTGGCAGGAATGGTGGCCTGTTAATATGTTTCCTCCAGCGCGGTCGTCCCAGCTAGCAAAGAATCTGGGGATTAAAATCGACAATGGTCTGACGTTGAGATCTCAGATCCTCGGGCTCACGGGAACATGCTTTGGCCTCCTCAGGATGCTCCGTAAATTCCTTCCTTTGCTCTCAGAAGATCATAGGAAGACTACGGTGCAGGCCTTAATTGGTTCAAGATTGGACTACTCCAACGTCCTATATCTTGGCCTGCCGGAGTTTCTCCTGCAACGGTTGCAGGTGGTCCAAAACTCGGCAGCGCGGGCCATTTTTGGCCTTTACAAGCGAGCCAGAGTCTCCGGCCTGTTACAGTCGCTCCACTGGCTGCCTATCCGGAAGCGGATAGTTTTTAAGGCCTTGACCTTGGCCCACAAGGCTCTCCACGCTTCTGGAGCAAAATATCTCCAAAGAAGGCTCGCCTTTTACCATCCGGCCCGATCTTTGAGATCTGAATCACTGTTTCTCGCTGTGGTTCCTCGTGTAAAAAGAGCCCGCATTGGAGGTCGTTCCTTCAGGCTGTTGGCGCCACAGCTTTGGAATACTTTGCCCTTGGCATTACGCAGTACTTCCAATCTGTTGACCTTTAGGAAGGGCCTCAAAACTTGGCTTTTTGCCCGCTAGTATGTTTCTTTCCTTCTCAGCCACGCCCTCTTCCTATTTTCACTGTGTTGTGTTATTTTGCTACAGGCTTTCATTAAAAGCGCCGGGACACTCCATGGAGTAGCCGCGCGCTATACAAGACTAACCTAACCTAACCTAACATAACATCTGGGCATACCCATCCCACTTAGGGCAAAGAGTGCCACACCAACAAATCATTTAGGTCTTGGTCCAGAATGCGCCCTTTTTAGGTTGAGCCTAGAGTCAGCGCGCATGCGCTGCTCTGCTAGACATGCTGTATTCCTTCTGTGGCGATTGAACAACACCCACACCCGCCCACTGCTTTTTATTGGTTGCTTTGTCTGCCTTTACAAATTGCACTGCTCTCATTGGTAAATAGTGTACATTTGTCCTGCCTTGTGGTCGTTTTCATCTAGCCCTGGCTGCTGGCCCTACTACATGAATCCTTTCATAAGAAGCTACATGTTTTGCTTGAAAGTACTACTTTTCCTTTAGCCCTCTTCTTGCTGCTCACTGGCGCACAACATATCTTTCAGTTAACTCAATCTCCTAAAATGTCTCCCCCTACAACACTGCCCAGCCCTTGCAGTTTCTTTTCTTTAGCCTCTGATGATCGGCACAAAGCGCCGCCTTTGCGCCCACGGATCTTGCTCTGGGAATCACTTAGGCTGCAGACTGGGCTTTACTTTGGATGAAAAACTTGGGGGGGGAGGTTGGGTCTCTTGTAGGGGCGTGGCCGATGTAATTATAGCCATGGCTTAAAACATTTAAGCAAAAAATCTGTACTTGTTTGTGCTGCTCCCGCTCTATTTCTGGCTAGCTGCCAATGCCTCGGAAAAACGCAAGCATGAATGTGGCGTGCCATGCAGGCTCAGCGGCCGTATGTTTTATGAGTCTTTACAGTAACCTTCCTTGTGGGCGGGTAGTAGACCGTCTCCCAGTTGCTTTCTTGTCAATGCTCATTACTTGTAGTTCCTCCTCCTTCCACACTGCCCCTGCTTTCAATTTTATTTTATTTTATTTATAATGTTTTATATAGCACAAACAAGATCCCGAAGGATATCAGAGCACTTTACAATACAATGGGAGGAAAAACATTAATGCAATATCACCATCTGGTGGAGAGAGAGAGACAGAAAAATAAAAGAACTGGAATGGTCGCATATTGCGGGATAATTGCACGCAGGAGGGAAATACCATAAGCAGGTGTACACAGGCAAAGAAGGGGGTCCCAGTTTGCATTAAAGAGGAGCCGTTACAAATGGAGGCATCATGATAGTGGGAACAATGACAACGAGCAAGTGAGCCAATCCATCTTAGGAAAATAATTTGTTCATAAGGAATCCTATAGCTTCCAACTTGAAAGCCTTGGTTGAAGAGATTCTGCGTACTTCCGGTGGAAGAGAATTCCATATCTTTGGTGCAGCGACGGAGAAAGATCGGTGACAAGTTCTATTTTTGTTAAGGATGAGTGGTTTCAAGAGGAAGGTAGTGGCGCTTCTTGAGGCTCTTAAACCACAGGATAGTTAAAGTTTGAGCGCAAGGTACCTTGGAGTATTGAAGTGAAGGGCTTTGTGCGCCAGAACGGCAATCTTTAACTGAATTTGTGCTTTGTAGGGCAGCCAATTGAGAGATTTTAGGACTGGGGATATATGTTCGTATCATTTGGTGCCTGCGACCAGTCTAGCCGCCGCGTTTAGTGATGACCTTAGTGGAGCCAGGGCATATTTGGGAAGGCCACAGAGGGTAGCACTGCCATTGTCTAGCCTCGGCAAGACAAGTGCTTGGACCACCTGCTTGAAATCATTACGTGGAAGGAAAGGTTTGATATTTCTGAGTGACATCAACAAATGGTTTGCTCCCTTACATACATTGCTGATATGATTTTTCATATTCAGGTGCTTGACCATGGTGACTCCGAGAGATTTGGGTGAGTCTATGATGAGAGGAGTGCAATTGAAAGCAGTAAGGTGACTCAGCCATAGGTCTAGCTTGGGGATGTGGTTCCGAGGGGAGATGAGCTGAAATTCTGTTTTGGAAGTGTTAAGCAGGAGATGGTTATCCGTTAACCAGTTTTGAGTAGACGTTAGGGTAGTGTTGAGGAAGATGATATTTTCCAGGGATGAGATTTTCAAATAGAGTTGCGTGTCGTCCACATACATGTGGAAGAGAATGTTCATGGAGTTTAATGAGTTAGCGAGAGGTTCCAGGAAAAAGGTTGAAGAGGAGAGGAGATAGAGCGGACCCTTGGGGGACCCCCATGAG
Organism: Lissotriton helveticus; assembly: GCF_964261635.1. Classification (NCBI taxonomy): domain Eukaryota; kingdom Metazoa; phylum Chordata; class Amphibia; order Caudata; family Salamandridae; genus Lissotriton; species Lissotriton helveticus. The sequence goes on from NC_136061.1 coordinate 539,662,782, forward strand.
TACAGGAGAGGGCTGGGAGAGAGAGTGGTTTGCCTTGATCTTTGTGATCTGAGATGTAGGAAAGACGAGAACCATTGTAGCACCTGATCAGCAAAACCCTTTCTGTTTTGCAGGATGAATAGGAGGTTGTCATGATTAACCATGTCGAATGCGAAGGAAAGGTCAAGGAGAATCAGGATGCAGGATTCGTTTTTGTCAACCATTTTTAAAATGCCGTCAAAAACGTGAGTGAGAGCCGATTCGGTGCTGTGCCCCTTCCTAAAACCAGTTTGATGCTGGTCTAGGAGTTGATAATGATCTATTACGCTGAATACAAAGGAAGGGGCAGTAGGGACTTTGCAGCTCTGAAATAATTATGCCCCGGCTTTGAAAAATTTGGAACATGTCACTGATGTAGTGGAATACATTTCAATTCTCTGTAACTGATAGAGTGTCCTTGCTAAAGATTGTCATATTAGCTAGGTTTCTATATCTATTCAGGAATATTTCCAAACCCTTGTCCAAGGGTTCTTTCTCTGAGAGTCATGAGAGCTGGGGATCAGCCTAGGGTTAAGTGAAATATTATGGTGAAGCCATTTGAAATTAAAGGTTTCTCTGTGCGTGACTTTCGTATTTATGATTGAATTTCACAGGCTCATTATGAAGCCTACTGGTTTGCGGAGGAGCACTTTGGTCCACATCTAAAGATGGAGCTTGAGCTGGGCTCGCCTGCAGGAGTGGCTTGGGCAGTACACAGCAAAGTACGTGTTTCCAAGGTTTCCCCACATTTTCCTTGTGAAAATATCACTAGGGTACCCATTACCTTGTACCAGTTTGCGTAACTAGTAGAGATGATAAATAAGTGCCAAATGGGATCATTTAAAAAAAAGTAAATCTTGAGGAATTTAAGAGGAATAGTGGACTGGGTGGCCTTGAAAGAAAGCTTCCTGTACTTCAGGAATGAGCATGGGCTGGGACTATTCTACTTGGATAACAGATAAGGCCAATTATCTAAAGGGCAAAGGGAGACTTATTTCTAGCCACTATAAATCGGTGATGGGCTTCAATGTGACTTCTTAATGGTAGAGGTAGGGAAATATGGACTGTTTTGGCAGATCACAAACTGACCTTCATTCAATTACAGACATACGTTATTACACTTTAACTACTTGGCTCAAGTGCACTTTACTACCACTGGTTTATAATTCTCCAGCCAGGTGTGTTAGGAGTGGTGCAGATGAGCATTATTTTATGTGGCTTGTATTGGCCTGCTTTGTATGCAGGCTTTTTTGTTTGGAGGAAGAAGTATGCATAACTGATACCACTGTTGGGTCATTAGTACTGAGGGACTCTATGGTACAACTCAGCTGGTGAGAAGCACTGAGAATGATTCAAGAGAGTGCCAGAAGATTTACAACTTTGGATTTTCTGATGAGTAATCTTCAAATTGCAATGTTTTGGAGAAAGATGATTGTACCACAAGTTAACAATTGGTTGCTGGAGCTAACTAAATAAATCAAGTTTGAAGAAAAATCCCTGAAGCAAGTGAACCTTGCTTTGTGTCCCAACGGCCTTTCTGCAGTGCTTGCCTAACTCTTAGGCTGAAACAACCAAACAGAAGAAAACTGCAAAGACTGATATCCGTGATGTTGGTGTGATCCACATATAGTTAATATTTAATATGATGTGGTGAGATGCACCTAGAAGTGGGCGAGGTACATGGTTGTTAAATATTTGAACTGCTTTGTATCATAATTCTGTTTTATGGAAAATGTATTTTAATATAGAACAAAAGACTCAAGACAAAGAGGAAAAACTTATTTGGCATGGGTATTGAGGTTTAGGAATGTGGAATATCAACTGATTTACAAACAATCCCCTATAAAATCTTTCTTTGATCTCATAGCAGAGCCAGACTGGCCACTTATTACTTAGGTATTGCCCCGGGCCATTGGAAGTCCGTTTTGAAGATCGCCTCTGTTTCCAGCTCCATAGGGTTAGTCGGGGCAGTGGTTGAACGAATGTGGGATATCTTGACCTCATTCTTTCTAATGGTGCTAAGAAAAGCCAACAATACCATAAAAGAGCATACATACTCTAGGAGAATCATACCCCATTGTACAATTATTTACCCACTCTGTGTACTTCAAATACTTTTCACAAAACTAGGACTCAGATTTACAAATAAATCATGCATCGCAGCACAGCAGTTGGGGTTGCTGCACTGCCTTGCATGAACCGGAGCGAGCAGAACAGGATAATATATAGACAGAGGTGGCACTGTTTTCCCCCTGTGCTCGCACACCTTATGCTGCCATCTGTCAGGATCTGATACCGGTTATGCGCTGGCAGTACCTCTAGTGTGAACCACAAAGTAAGGGGGTTGGAGAACTACAATCCCCGGCATGCAGAGCGAGTCACGACTCACGTGACCACGATATGAAGTTGGAGGCAGGGTAAAGGGCGGCGGACGAACAGAGACTCTGCCGATTATCCTAATTGCCTTCGGTGATACAGACTTCTCCAAAGGACTTTGTTCTAAAGGCGGTACGAGTGCGGTAGCACAGTTCTAGTACCGCGTTTCCTGAGTGAGAGGTTGAGGGTTTCTTTGCTCGTCACTCTCCCCTGCGCTCCTCCTCTGTTGGACGAGATTGGCTTTTGTCGGGCTCTTGCAGAGGAGGTTACCATTGGCAGGGAATATCTTTTGGATTGTGATTTCCTCTGTTGGCCGGGACCGGCAAGGAGCGGGCTCTCGCAAAGGAATACTTACAGACTTTGGGGCGTTATTTGTCTGCTTTATTTCCTGACTGCAGAAACCAGTCCGGTTTCAAACAGGAAATACATTATTGATGTTCTTTATGTGTGACCTCATGTTTACAGTATACCCTGCTCAAGAACCTGTCTAGACATTCTTCTGACTATTGGTTAACAAACGAAGGGTCACACTAGTACTTAGTGTTCCGTTTTCTTTCATGCCAAGGATATGGTGAATATTAACATACCTGGGCTTACTTCTTTTGGGCAACGTGCAAGACGGTGATTGAAACTTGGCCCACCTTTTTGTTGTTCTTTGTTTTCTTGTTCCCCAGAAGAGAGAGTTCAACAAAGGAGCTGCGGTTCTCAGTTGTTTATTATTTCAGGTAGGGTGTGTGAGACGCAACAGAATTGGAGTATAGAAATGTATCTTTTTATTACTGTGGAGGAGTATTGGAGTATATTTCCTTATCGTATTCCTGTGTCATCCTCAGATCTCCCTCCCAGCTGTTCCTACCCTTTCCTTCCCTCGCTTGATGATCCCAACAGTCTGTGAGTATCACATTCCAGACTTGGGATTATCGAGAGGTGGGCCCCCATAGAGCATCAACACCACTCTGAGGATTCTGGAAGGAGGAACCTGACACCATCCATCAATGCAGACACCCTGGTAGCATATGTCATGGGTGAATGCATTGTGGTCAGCATCGTTTTTGTGCAGGAAGGAGTTCCTTCCTGAACAAAAACTTTGTTGAAAGGAATACATATTTCTCCTTGTTAAGCCAGCCAAAGGAGGCACAGGACTTTGGTGCAAATCAATTTGTACAAGTCTTTGTAGATATGAATTTGTGTCAAAAACCATAATTGGATGGACGGCAAGGCACATGCACCACCCATGGAACGCCTCCTTGACGCAAAGTAACATAAGGCAGCGCATTGTACTGTGTTGTGTTCATTTGGATTACAATACAAGGCAAATCGTGATTTCTGTTGTATTGTAAATATCATCCCAACACTTTTCATTGAGTCTGCCTTAAAAAAAGTATTGCAAAGTGTTCATATATCTGGGCCTAGATGCTTGCCTATACAGGGATCTGAGCATGTCGACTGAAATATATCTGGTGACCAAAGGAGCTGCATCACATAACCTTGAAAGAACTTCCCACCAATCACTCACAAAATCAATGCGGTGGTTAATAAAAAGAAAATGTGGACTATCCAATAGTTATATTGACCTTCAAGAATAAAAGAAGATTAGAAAATCGAATGCTAGAAAATGTGCTAACAGGCTAGCAGCCCATAACAAAATGCATAATCTGCTGTCTTAAATGTAGGTACAGCTTCTCAGTGTCTATGCAGCAACAATTCTTCATGCACCGCTAATAGACCCCTCATATCAGAAAACTGTCAGCTCCTTGCCATATTCAAACACACCGTCGGGATATAGGTGTATTTCCATTCCACCCCTATACCTTGAAACAACCTTCTCCCTCAAGAGAGAACTATCATAGCCTTTACTTCCAGCAGGAAAGCCCTTAAATATTTGCTGTGCCCAACCTCTGGAGAGATTAACCCCACCCCTCACTTACATATATATCAGACTGGAAGACCTGTCTCTCAGACCTTCAAGGAGGAACTTGTTTTTCTAGGTACTATCACACTACTGGAAGATTCTCATACCTCTGCACAACTCTTATGATGACTTCATGCTGTTTATTGTGGTGGGCATTGAACAAAAGGGCTGTATACTCATGTAGTGAACCAATTGCTGTGAGTGTACTACAGAGAAGATAAAGTAAATGCACGTCATTCACTGATCATATACCAAAGTTCCAAGCTCTCTGAAGTCCTGTTTTATTTTATAAATTAAGATTAACGTTAATCAAAGTGCTTACAACAAAATAGTATGCACAATTAATATGAAAATACCTAAATGCAAGCTAAACTACCAATCCCGGAAACAGAAGCAAGTGAAAGAGAAAAGTAATCACTGAGTCAACTTCATCTTAGTGTATCTTCAGAAAATCCCGTGTCTTAAGATACCCAGAAAATGTTTTCATCTACGTCAAAATCAATATTGAATCACCTACCATATTGAATTACTCCTCCCCTTTGCACACAATGCTCTTGCCTCTTTTGATTTGTTGTTGTTTCCTAATTGTATGACATGTCCCCTGGATCCCCTCGTGTGGGAAGCACAGTACGTTCGCTTACTGTAACCAGACACATGATATTCCCTTTGAAAGTGATCTTTACTAGAAGGCCACGATGGCCTTGAAGGCATTTAACTCTGGCTTTGATTCGACTTTAGCTTTCATGCCTTCAATCTGCTTTCATTCAGTAAAGTGAATTTTGATTCTCTTTTCATCAAGCCTTTTCAAGCTATTGGCTTTCTCTTTCTGTTGCACCCGCACATTGTGTTTACATCGTTACAGAATGTATATTATTTTGAGCATTTTTTTTGGGAAGCTACTTTTTAGCTACCCCAGAGTGCTGTGTAGAGGTGATACAGACAAGGAAGATTACCAGAGGAACAGATCAATTGTGTGTGATTGTAATTAGCTTCTGCTGACTCACGGCGGCGTCTATTAGTCCTCAAATTTCCTTGGGAGCGATGATTGAAGGGAAAGCATTGGGTAACAAGGCACAGTGATTGGGCACCTACCATAATGTAAGCAGGTGGCATTTGGTAGTTTACATCATCTGGTTGGCCATCCCCACACGCGTAAGTGTTGCGAACGCAATATATTTTTCATTTTGGGCACAATTCTGGTTTGCACTTACAGTATGACAGAGCCATTTAGACATAGCTCTCCCCGCAGTAAAAAACATTTTTTTTAAATTCCTTCTTTACCTAGATATTGAGCTTTTACTAGTGGTGTATGGTCAAAAGTAGGGGTGGGCGGAATTTGCGTTACGCAAATGTCCATAAAACGGTAAAAAATCTCCACGAACACGCGGAATTGCTTGTTCGCAATGCTTTTTTCCTGTTTGTAATCGCTGTTTGCGTGCTCGGGGGGAAATATCACACGAACACGCATTTTGAGAATGCGAACAAGTGCGAAGTTGCGGAATGCAGGATTTTGGGCAATTTCGCATTCTCCGCGGAACGCGAAATTACCCAAATTCCGCAAATACCGCCAGCGGAACAAAATTTGCCACCCAGGCCTAGTCAAAAGTTCAACTTAATACTCACCATAATTTTCTAACTACTTTTTAGCATAGCATAAGATAGGTTGATAACACATAAGAGACCATTAAATATTTGCATATTTTGATGTTGAACCTTCAAAAACAGAATGAAGCATTATTTAGTGTATATAATTGACTAGCAGCCCGTCCCGACGTTGTCCGGGTATGAAACAGAATGTGTGCAATGTGTGTAATAGGCAAGGGAAATTTATTTTGAAATCTCGCGGTAGAGAAAATTTTTAGCATGAAGTGTCACAAAAGTTAGGCATGTGTGTGCAGATACTGTGTGTACCTCGGAGTAAGAAGTATTAGCAGATGTCTCTAGTGTGTAAGTACTCCACATCCGTAGGTAAGCGTGTGTGAAAGTGCATTCAGTTGTAAATTTCGTGTCCCCGCAGGCACGCTGAATCGCGTCATCCCCCGCTTGAGGCCCGGCTCCTTTTTGTTTGATGTTGTGCTTGTGGTGTCAAGTCGTTGATGCAGAGAGTTGAGTGGGTGACAGTGCGCGTTGGAGACGCTGCGTGTGTGGGAAAGTGCAGTCAGTTCAAAGGTTAGTGTGCCAGCAGGCGCGCTTAGTCGCGTCATCCGCCGCCTGAGCCTGGCTCCAGCCCTGGTTGATGTTGTGCACCTGGTGTCAATACGTTTATGCAGAAAGTTGAGTGTGTGACAGCGCACAGGAGACGCTGCAGTTAGTGTCCCCGCAGGCACGGTCCTTTATGCAGAGAGTTGACTGGCTGACAGCGCACAGGATACTGTGCAGTTATTGTCCCTGCAGGCACGATCAGTCGCGTCTGCCCCCGCCTAAGCCCCGGCAATTGCCACGCCCATTGGACACGCCCCAAGGCACGTTTTTTGGGGGGGATGTGCCGCGCGATTGTTGCCGGTTGTCGCGCCCATTGGCCACACCCCTTTGTTGTAAATAAAACAACGGTATTATTAAGCATTAGCTCAAGCCATAATGCATTAGTCCAAATATCTAGTATACGGATTGTATTTTGTATTTCGAGTCTGCCATTTTCCATGCCCTACATTGCCATGTGCTCAATGTACTGATTGTCCTACCTCTCTGCCAGTTACACTGTGGATTCTACCTAGCAACAGTTATTATTAGTCCTTCTTGAGAGAGTAGCGCATGCTCAGCAGAAGTAACAGCTGTTCCTTATTAGCATAGCCCTCCCATGTTCTAGAAATACTGTTAGCTCCACCTACTGATATGTTTAGAAATGTCCTTACGTGGTTGTGAACTCTGTCTAAACTGTAAACTGAACCCCTTCCACTGTGTATAAAAGGGGCCATGTGCTTGTATTCAGTGTGCTACTCTGTACAATGCTGTAGAAGTGTTGTGGAGGTTGTATCACCACCTTTAAAGGTTTATTAAACTATGCTTTTGTATTTCCAGTTTCCTTGCCAACTTCATTTGTAAGTCTAAGGACTTTGTACACAGAAGGGCGAACCCTGTCGGTACTTTTGGGCCTTGCTGAGGTCTGAATTCATCAATTGGCGCCCGTCACGTGGGGCTCATCGGCGACTCGGAGGCTGAAAGGACTGGTCGTGACGAAGGAATGGAACTCTGCCGGGGAAGTGATCACTGCCAGCGGCGTCTTTAGTCCTGGCATCCCGAGGTATTTCTTCCTTCCTTCCGATCTGACCATCTGGGTGGCGCCGGTCCTCGACTGAGACCTCTTCTGTCGGTTTGCCGTGGATAAGCTGTTTGAGCAAATTGTGGAACTTGGCAGGTGGAATCTGGACGCTCGTGCTTGGTAAGGACCATTGTATGGTAATTACTGTGAGTGTTTATGGTAGCCAGTGATTAGCAAGTCAGTTTTAGGATACGCTTGCTGCGGCTTATGGATATGGATATGGAGATGTTTGGATGATCGATCATATTATGATTATGAATATGGGTATATATGCGTTGCAACATATATAGGTAGGTAATGTGGAGATTTTTCTCCAACATATGGTTGTGAGCGGCGCAACGATTAAGCGCTATTTTTCTGTATAATATTGCGTTTTTCGCACTATTTCTAGCATGCCTGCTTTTAGCACACTACGTAAGTGGTGCTGCTGTGGAAACCGGTTAAGTCTTGAAGAATCGCAGCCGGCTCCCCCAGAAGGGACGCCGATTAGGGACATGTACATCAAGCTTGATATTTCTCCTATAATGTACAGCACATTATGGAGGAAGTATACCAAGAAGGATCCTGAGTTGAGATGGCCTTTGTATGGTTCGTTTGATTTGCGCAAAATTGAGTATGTGGAACAGTGCCTGTGTAAGCGCCGAGCGAGACAAGACATGTTTGAGAGTGTGCGAATGTGGGTGAAAGAAGTACGTGAGCGTGAGAAACGTGAACATGCGTTGATTGAGAAAGAGCAGAGGAAGAATGTGCGTGAGAAGGCGCAAGAAATGAGACAACGTGAACAAAAAGAAGCGGAAGAAAAACGGGAAAAAGAACGTAGATTGCAGATATCTGGCCAATATCCTATTCGACGGCCTCTTTATCCTGTCCTTAATAATTCTGATGATGACTTTTCATTACTAGATCGTTCTCCGCCTCCGTATGCTGGCCCGTCTGCTCCGAAAGGGGAAGATGAGGATTCTGGATCACTTAAAGATAAGGTAGACACGCGGTCTAAGTTAACATCTGATCGTATGGCGGAGCTCCGACAAACTTCTTATCGTATTCTTAAGGGTAAAATTCCTCTTGCTGAAGTATTGTTGTCTCTTGAACAATGGCCGGACAGGGAAAAAATTTATTTTCTTGAAACCTTTTCTGATGAAGTAGTAGGGGCTTTTCGAAAATATTCTCCTGTTCTTGAACCTGATGACATAGTACAAGATAAGAAAGAATTGCGTAAAGGTCTCTTTTCTCCTTCCCAGGCAGCTGATGCAGTTCGACGGTTATTCGCATTGCGGGATAAGACGTCTTGGTTACGAGAAGAAAAACGACAAGAGACGGCGGACGACAAAGAGACGGATTTGAGTGGCGACGGGAAACAACCACCTATCTCTTCTTCAGATAAGGTCGAGATTGTGCATGTTAAACCTATGCGAGAGGCAGCGCCTTTGTATGTTCCTCCTAAAGGAGCGGGTACTAGTTCAGATAAAAATTCAGCTGATGCCCGAGGGTATTTTATCTATAATTGGGTATATACTCCTTGGAATAGAGCGGATGTTATGTCCTTAAAGAAAGCGTTACCTGACCCACGGAAAAATCCTGCTGCCTTTTATGAGGAAGTTGAGGGGGCTTTGAATTCTTGTACTATGACATTAGCTGACATTGATTTATTCTTTGGTCTTATATTACCCCCTGACATGTGGAGATCAGTACGGAAAATTGACGATTTAGTGACGTTTAAAGCTAAATGGGAAGACATTGAGGAGGAGGACAGAGCTAGGAAACCTGCGCAGAAACCACCCCAGCTCATTCTAGGCCTCCCTGCTGCCATTTTGACTAAATTGAAGACGATTATCCCCCCTAAAAAGATTGACTGGACTATGTTAGCATCTTGCAAGCAAAAGACAGATGAATCAGCTTCTGACTTCTTTACGCGATTTGAAGAAACTTTTCACGATTTCAGTGGTCAGTCTCTGACGGATGACACAGGTCGACATCTGTTTGTAGACAAATATGTCTCGAATTTATTACCGGGAGTAGCAGCTCGGTTGAAAGCGAGTGAAAGCTCCTGGACGACTTCAACTCCGGCATCCCTCCTGACAATGGCTCAGTATTACGAGCATTAGGAATTAGAAGCAAAAAGTAATGAAGATAAGAAATCTAAGGATTTGAAAACAAAAGTTATGTTAGCACAAGGGTATGGACCACCCCAGAGAGGAAATAATAGAGGTGGCCGGGTTTTTATGATTCTACATATAACCGCACAGACTTGGCTAAAGATCAATGTGCATATTGTAAGCAACGAGGCCACTGGGCCAATGAGTGTCCTTTAGCGCGAGAGCACAGGGCTATGGGACGGGGTAGAGGTTTTGGGAGAAATCGTGGGGGTTTCTCTGGACCACGAGGTAATCTAAATGACAGGGCTAGATTTGAATCCAAGGAGCAACAACAAGGAGGGTCTAATACCTTTGATAGACGAAATCAGTATCAGATGTCTGACTATGTGCACCCCGAAAGTCATGATTCCCAATATGCATAGGATTGCGTAGGATGGGGGGAGGAATCAGTTGAAGTACCAGTAGATCAGAGGGGTCCTTATGTTACAGCACATGTTTTGGGTTCTACTGATCAGTTTCTGGTTGATACAGGGGCTACTCGTAGCGCTTTGTCTAAACAATTGGTTCCGAGGGCTCCCCTGTCTGGCTTAACGATCACATCTGTGGGATTCGATGGAACACCTTCTCTTAGGCCATTATGCCAACCCCTTGCATTTCATGTCGATAAATTTACAGCACCATGTCCATTCTTGCTTTCCTCAAACACGCCTGACAACATTGTGGGTCTAGATATGTTGAAACATTTTCGAGCCACGATCCGCTGCTCCCCTGAAGGAGTACGCGTGATTTTAAATGACAATTACCCTGCAAAAGAGAGAGTGTGTATGGTCGCTGAAAGTACTGCATTAGCCTCTTTACCTCACACGTTGTGGGCTACTTCAGACACTGATGTGGGACAGATGGTCATTCCTCCGGTTCACATTAGTGTGAAGGAGGGAGCTGTGTTACCACGCCTGCCTCAATATAGGATTTCACAGGAGGGTGAGGAGGCGCTCATACAGATTGTGCAGGATCTCATCCGAGTGGGGGTGGTGGAAGAAGTCCCATACAATGTTTGTAACAGTCCTATTCTACCAATCTTGAAGAAAGACACTGATACTAGGGTATATCGATTCATTATTGATTTGAGGGAGGTGAACAAGATAGTGGTGCCCCAATATCCTGTTGTTTCTGACATTACGACACTCCTTAATTTGGTCCCACCAACAGCGACAACGTTCTCGGTTGTCGACCTGAAGAACGCCTTCTTTTCGATCCCTATTCATCCTGATAGCCGTTACCTTTTCGGCTTCACTTTGAATAACCGATCGTATAGATTTTGTAGAATTCCACAGGGCTATACTGAGAGCCCTAGTATCTACAGTCAGGCATTGAAAAGACAGTTGTATTCCTTTGTCTTGCTTGAGGGGGTAGTGCTTATTCAATATGTCGATGACATTTTGTTGGCTGCTGACACCCCTGAGCAATGTGAGACTTGTACGTTGTCCTTGCTTTCCTTTCTGGCTTCCCACAATCATAAGGTATCTAAGAAGAAATTGCAATTCTGTAGACCTAAGGTGACCTACCTAGGCCACCTTTTGTCTAAGGAGGGGCGTGCACTTACATCAGATCGTATCCAAGCCATCCTGGACACACCAACACCTTCTACACAGAAAGATGTTCGAGCATTTTTGGGTCTTACGTCCTTTTGTAGGCAGTGGATACTGGGTTTTTCACACATAGTCAAACCACTGTTAGCGCTGTTGACAAAAGACACTCCAATTCCCCTTCCTTGGACAGATGAATGTGAAAACGCTTTTCAACAGTTACGTCAGGCCCTTTGTTCAGCACCAGTGTTGGGCACTCCTGATTACACTAAACTTTTCACATTATATGTACACGAGAGAGATGGATGTGCATCATCTGTGTTAGTACAGATGCACGGGGACAGGCAGCGTCCGTGTGCATACTTCTCGGCATTGCTCGATCCTGTTGCTCGAGCATTGCCGGGGTGTTTTCGTTCGGTCGCAGCGACAGCTGTGTCAATACGTCAGAGTGAGGGAATAGTGTTATCTCACAAGCTGTTAGTGTTGGTTCCCCATGCTGTTGACGCCCTTTTGAATCAAACAAAGACGCAGCATTTAACAAGTACTCGTCTGACCGGATATGAACTAACGTTGCTGGCTCCCCATATCACACTGAGGAGATGTGCTACGTTAAATCCAGCAACATTGTTACCATTCCCGACGACTCAGCCTGAGGCACAAGAAGTACATGATTGTATTTTTGTGACTGAGGAACAGACAAAAGTCGTATCGATCTCCAGGATACGCCTTTCTCAGATGTAGATGGAGAATTATGGGTGGATGGCTCCTGCCTGAAGCTACCAGATGGTACGACTTCGGCAGCATATGCCATCACTACTTTGTATACTATCGTGGAAACAGCACGCATACCACAGAAATCAGCCCAGGCAGCGGAGCTGATAGCATTGACACGAGCATGTGAACTTAGTACAGAGTTGTGTGTGAATATTTATACAGATAGCCGCTATGCTTTCGGAGTAGCGCACGACTTTGGCCTGCTCTGGAAGGAAAGAGGTTTTCTGACATCACACGGAGCACACATTATGGGGCCGATTATGATAGAGGATTTTCCGCCTCCTCCGGGCCGGCGGAAGCCACCGCCGGCCCGGAGGAGGCGGAAAATCCTCTGCGGAGTCACCAAAGACCCACCGCCGCATTACGATGGCTGGTGGGTCTTGGATTCTGTCCGCTGCTTTTCCGCCGCGGTCGGATTACAACCGCGGCGGAAAAGCTCTCCTTTGGCTGGCAGTGTCTATCAGACACCGCCAGCCAAATTAGGAAGCATTAGTAAACATGCTTTTCCGCGGCGGTTTTTCCGCTGTGGAAAAGCATGTGTACTTTTGCTTTTGGGGGCCCGTTGCGGGCCCCCAGGGCATAGGCGGGTGGGGGGTGCACATGGGGGGTACCTATGGTACCCCCCAGCATTTACATGCACAAAGCGGCAGGCACCGCACGGTGCCTGCCGCTTTGTGCATGTAAATGTTACACATGCACTTTTAACATTGCGGCGGGTGCTGCTTGAAGCAGCACCCGCCGCAATGTTAAATATCCAGGATGTGACCGCCAGGGTGGCGGTCACATCCTGATTTGCATGGAGGGACCTCCGCAGTCCATGCGGACGGTCCCTCCACCTCTGGGATGGCGGACGGACGCAAGTCCGTCCGCCATCCTAATCGGCCCCTCAGTATGGAGAATTGGTGCACAATCTTTTGACTGCCTTGACATTTCCTAAAAAGATAGCTATAGTGAAATGCAGTGCACATAAGAAGGTTACCGACAAAGTAGGGCAAGGAAATGCTTTCGCTGACCAAGTAGCACGAGAAACTGCAATGAGACCTGACTCCACTTCAATGTATGTTGTGAAGTCACAAGCGGAACGATGGCATGATGCTAGGAAAGAAGTGATGGAAATACAGAGAGTTACTTCTGAAAAAGAACGAGAGCAATGGTCTGAAAATGGAGAACTGGATGATGAAGGTTGTTGGCGCAACAAACAAATGGATAGGTGGAAGTTGCCCACAGCTTTTGTCCAACCTATGGTTCAAATGGCACATGGGCTAGCACATGTTGGAGCTTCAGCGATTGTGAAATTGCTTGCGCAAGTTTGGGAGCATCCAGAGATTGCTAGCACGGCCAAGAGAGTGGTACAGACCTGTATGATCTGTCTTAAATACAACCCAGGGAAAGGAACACGGACTCCGGCAGGAGGATTTGAAATACCTACTGCACCTTTTGAAGTCCTGCAAATGGACTATATCCAACTCGAACGCTGTAATAATTTAAAGTACGTCTTGTTGGTGGTGTGTGCTTTCAGTAAATGGATTGAAGCCTACCCTACTAAGGACAATACTGCAATGACTACAGCGAAGGTGCTACTGAAGGAGTTCTTCCCTAGGTATGGTGTTTGTAGACTGCTATGGAGTGATAACGGGCCTCATTTTATAGCAGACGTTATCAAGTATGTTCTGAAAGGTCTGGGGATAAAGCAGAAGTTCCATGCAGTGTTCCATCCACAGTCGGCTGGCTTGGTGGAACGGTATAATGGAACATTGATGCTTAAACTAGCAAAGATCCAGGCTTCCACTTCTCTGACTTGGCCAGACGCTTTGCCTTTGGCATTGTTGTCAATAAGATCAGTACCACACTCCCGAACCGGTCTTACACCGTATGAAGTGGTGTTTGGTCGTCCCATGAATATTTGGGGAGTGCCCAAACCAAGTTCCGTATATGATGTACCTTGTGTATTGATGAATGACTATCTGGCACAATTAACTGATAACTTGGTTTCTATTCATCAACAGGTTCGAGAAGCACTCCCTGATCGGTCCACAGGCGAGGGTCATAGTCTCCGACCCGGTGACTTCGTCCTCATCAAGGCGTTCGAGAGGACGAGTGGCCTGGAGCCCCGATGGTGCGGTCCCGAGCAGGTTCTGCTCGCAACAAGAACGGCTGTCCGAGTGACCAACCGGAAAAATTGGATCCACTCCCTTCACTGTCGCAGAGTGCAACCCGGATTGGTGGAGCCTGCCGTGTTGACTGACCATCGAGAAATCCTGACTACAGAGAAAGGCCCTGCTGTGGTACCTGATGAGCATGAGGAGTTTTTCCCGGACCCGACGACTTCTGGAGTAAGAAAATACAACCTTCGACCCAGGAAGAAGTTTGCTGCTGTCTAGACTGTTGTCAGAACGGCCCCTCGGATTGGTGCAACGGAGAGCCGATGAGGCAAGGGGGGTGGATCAGCCTTGCATTAGAGTAGTGACACCCGTCTTGGCCCGCTGGTGAAGAAAACAACGGCCACCTTGGGGGAAGAGTTCTGACAACCTTTTTTTTAGTTTCAGGAAGATTTGCGAGACATTTGTTTAACATGGAGAGAAAAAAAGTGATCTGCGCTTTTGGATTCATTGCTATTGTGGCAGTTGTTGCCATTATCACGTGGTTTGTTGAGGATGTAATTCCTGCCCGTGATCTATATGTGGTTTCTACACCGGTGCCAGAGGAACATTTCTTCTATACGCTCCCCTATCAGGAATCAAAACACCGCTTGTCCTTTGTAAATAACACCTTCATTCAGATGCTACATCATACCCACACTGCTACAAATGAAACAAATTGCTGGATATGTGGTATGATGCCAGCACACCAGAAGAAGGGGGGAACACCGTTCATACCTCTCCCTTTCTCTCATAATGGTTCTTGTCGTGCCTGGTATACTCTTCTATTTGCCACAAGAAAGCCTGCTGTTGGAAGGTTACTTTTTAGACTAAACAAAGAATGTCACCAGAATAAAGAAGGCTATCCACAAGCCAATGGAACTATATGGGAGTGGGAAGAATATCGTCCAGACAATGAGTCTACTCCGTACATTTTTACGAACACTAGAGACACTGTCGAAAGTGAAACATTTGTGATCTCAGTTGCACAAGCACAAGCGGACTTATGTGTGCAAAGTGTTGGGTACATCCCTGTAGGTGTTAGTGATTGTATTAAAGTCTTAAATATAGATGGTCTGAATAATAGCACATTTTTAGCATCCCATAATACATATTTTGTATGCGGTAATAGAGGATATTATCGATTACCAGCTTGCTGGTCAGGAGTATGCTATGTATCGTTTTTATTACCACCAGTGTTTTTAGCACCTGCCACATATCATAAAGACTTGAAATTGTTGAATAATGCCACTGTGAATAGATACAAACGTACTTTATCTATCGATGATGTGGACCAGACTGACACTAGTTTGCAGCAATATGTGGATTTTACCCTAGGTTTATTCTTCTTTGTTGGAGCTGCCCTAAACAGTAGAAAGATAAGAAGACTAACTAGAGTTGTAGAGGCAGTGACCAACCAAACTGCTGCAGCACTAGGAAACGTAACTGAAGATTTGCAAATTACTAGAATTGTTGCCCTGCAGAACAGAATGGTGTTAGATGTCATATTAGCAGAAAAGGGAGGAGCTTGTAGAATTATTGGAAGCAGCTGTTGTGTCTTCATCCCAGACCACTCACCTTCTGTTTATAATGCCATAAATAAACTGCATAAAATAGCTGCCGACATACATGTAGATAATGGTACATGGACCTTCTCTAGTTGGTTTTGGACCTTATTTACTACATGGGGTTGGAAGATCCTCACTGGCCTTTGTATAATAGTAGCAATTCTCTTCACTTGCTGTATGTGTATTCAATGTGGTCCTATGATATGTTCTCTTTGTATTACCTCCTGTATACCCAATAAGAAAGCTGTTTCCGAAGCTGCTTATCAAAAAAGTCTAACTAAAGAAATTTCTAACATTATGAGCATTGACATTCAAGATGAGTATGATGACTACCCTATGAAATGGAATGGCTTCAGCAATGCTGAAAGGGTCGTCTGTTGTAAATAAAACAACGGTATTATTAAGCATTAGCTGAAGCCATAATGCATTAGTCCAAATATCTAGTATACGGATTGTATTTTGTATTTTGAGTCTGCCATTTTCCATGCCCTACATTGCCATGTGCTCAATGTACTGATTGTCCTACCTCTCTGCCAGTTACACTGTGGATTCTACCTAGCAACAGTTATTATTAGTCCTTCTTGAGAGAGTAGCGCATGCTCAGCAGAAGTAACAGCTGTTCCTTATTAGCATAGCCCTCCCATGTTCTAGAAATACTGTTAGCTCCACCTACTGATATGTTTAGAAATGTCCTTACGTGGTTGTGAACTCTGTCTAAACTGTAAACTGAACCCCTTCCACTGTGTATAAAAGGGGCCATGTGCTTGTATTCAGTGTGCTACTCTGTACAATGCTGTAGAAGTGTTGTGGAGGTTGTATCACCACCTTTAAAGGTTTATTAAACTATGCTTTTGTATTTCCAGTTTCCTTGCCAACTTCATTTGTAAGTCTAAGGACTTTGTACACAGAAGGGGGAACCCTGTCGGTACTTTTGGGCCTTGCTGAGGTCTGAATTCATCACCTTGCTGCCGTGCAATTGCAACTGCCGTGCCCATTGGCCTTGTTCACGCCCCCAGCACAACGCACACGTTTAAGGAACGCTTTTTTTTTTTGTCGTAATGCCGCGCCCCGCCCACACCCACGCCCACAAGGGACTACTTTGCTGGTAAGGTTCTTTTACCTTTCAAATGTATATGGTGGGCATCTGTATAGCCTATGTCCTTCTGCTGCAACTGCCCTTTCCAATGCTGTACTGGGGGTTGTGATTAGTGCTGTGGTTCCTGAGATGACCCGCCTCAAAGGTTTGGGCTCTCTCTTTATAATATTAGTATAGATAACAGCTTGGTTGGAGCTCTTGGTATGTAGTTTAACATTTTCCTAAAAGTGAAATAGCGACCAAGAATGACAATAATGAAAAGAAATGCAAACTTGATTATCAAAAGAAACAATAACAACTGCTAGTGTTTATAGTTCTTAATAGTGCAGTTTTGCCATTTGAAAATGCATTCGACAGCAGGTGTTGTTCTCACCCATTTTAGTGGTAATCAATGTATTGGCCCTAGAATGATGAAAGTTGACCTTGCTGGGGTTTGTGCTTATGACATTCATACAGATAAATATGGTCTTGTCATCGTGGGTGGTATGGATGCAAGCTTTGTCTCATTCATTATTTCTGGAGACTATGCTGTGTAGTTGATTGACCTTTATTCTGTGGTGCATGGCAAGGGTGCTGGGCCAAGTGGGAGGTCAGAGATGTTGTTGGTGGGGATCAGACAAAGCCTGTTTGGATTTGGATGGAGGCACAACGAGAAAGGGTTAGATAACTGGTCTCTTTGGAGAGCAACCATTTCCGGTCCTGTAAATGGGCTTATCTGACTTCAATGACTTTTTCTAAGTGCCACCAAACTGCTGCTGTTGGTGCGTCAGTCTACAGTAGGAGTCTGTTCTCTATAGTGGACGAGTCCCCTGCCAACTCTTAGCTACCAGAAGTTAGACCAGCCTGCTGTACCGGTCACTGACCCCGCTATCTGAAGGACCGGTCAGCTCAGCCACTTCAACAAAGCATCTAGAAGTGACAGCTGGAAAGCCACCAGTTGGCCTAGAAAGTTTCAATACTTTAGCCTCAAAATCCAGAACCTGCCTTTCGGCTCACACAAAGTCAAGTAGAGACAATGTCCTAATGAGGCCAAAGCAGTACCCTAACCGGCACAGAATGAGTCTACATTTTATATAAGAAGCTCTCCGGACAGTGCCTAACCAAGGCAACTGTCTCGAGAACCAAGGACAATGGAAAATAGGCCTTCCACAGCCTTCTTCGTGACAGTCTTCGAGTAACTTCATCTAAGCCTATGCTTGGGGGCAGGAGAAGAGTATCACTCCGTTAAGTGCAGTCCTTTGTGGTCATAGAGTGTCCAGAAGCCGGACCTGTCTGTTTATGACATAGATTTTGATCATTTTTGTTGCCAGCTGGGCACCTGTCTACATTGCAACTTGCTAAAAGAAATGAGTAATATAGGTGACTGGACAACTTGTACCTCAAGACCCAATACATTCCCACCTGTTGATGGCCGGTAAAGAGTTCATGAAAATCTAGAAGGCAGTTGTCCTTGGAAGCCGAAATATCTTGACTGGCCCTAGTGTTGCCCGCTCGATTTCTAAATCTTTACATGAAAAACAGTAACTCTGTTCCAGAATGGGACCTTGGCCACTGTCCCACTTTTATAATCCACTTGATTTAGAGGGTAGAACTATTACAACGTCTCGGAGTACCATGATCACTACAATAGTAAAATACTAGAGGTTGTGATATAAATTTGACTATTAAAAGGAGTACAACGGCTATGCAGAGTGTGTTTCAGTAACCACAGAGGTCCCTTCTCCAGAAGTAAACACATTTATACATGATGTTCACATGTGATACCCCAAGTAAAAGTAATATGCCAGCTCTGTAGTAGAGATAGGCGAGGCAACAAATGTATAGAGAGAGAGAGGAGTCAGAGCTAAGCCAAGAATCTGGCTGGGCTCTACGAGCTTGTACACGAGCAAAGCCCCGAAAATAGTTGGCATCTAAATCATGCAACAAACATCGTATGAAAATATAATTGTATCTCTAAAATTAAAAAATGGTTTTTTTTTTAACACGCAGAATTGTTTCACCTTAATGCATCAGATTATTTTTGCACAGTGCACACCCTAAATTCACATATTGGAAGGAGCTCTCATATGTGATAATGAAGAAAAAAGGGAATTTTAAATAAAATGTTTGCCCAGAATCACACAATTTAGTCAAGATGGGGAAGCCAGGATTGGTCCCAGGTTTTCGGGTTTCACATTATGCAGTTCCCCACCTAGATGGCCACTACTTTCTCTCCTTTTTACCATCAAAGGCATATACTTTGTTTTTAGTTCTTGGTGCATGATGGTACAGCATGGAAACAGCCAAAAGCTACATTAAAGCTCGGCTCATTTTGATCCCGAGGGACCAAGAGGACTTCAAGCTGAGCCAGAGCCAGGCCTCCAGCTTGAGCCTGGCTCGAGTCTTTTTTTTTTCCTCGTAATTCTTTATTGAGAGATTAAAGGTATATACATTCTGTAGAGTCGCGCTCTAGTTCTCGCGTGCTACGTCACGATGTAGCACGCGAGGATGCCATTTTGTGAGCGTCTGCACATGCGCGCAGAGAAGGAGAGATCTCGGAGAACGCCGGTCGCTCGGCGCTCTCCCGCTGAGAGTTTATAAAATAAATAAGTTGGTGCAAGCAACCCCGACCCTCTAGAGTGTTTGTTCCTGGCGATTACCATACTTTACAGTGGCGACGGGGGCTGGGATGCCAGTGCATATAAAACGAAGGGCAAGAGAGACCAACAGAACCCAGCAACAGTACAGGAAGGCATAGCCCCAGTCAGAGGCCCACCACGAGGAGCTGCAGGAAGGTGGACAGTCACCACAGCTACACAGAACAGCGGGGGAGCGTGGCAGAAGCGCGCAGAGAAGGCGGAGAACACCACCCACACGTCGAAGTACCAAAAGCAGTGGCATAAAGCAGTAGAAGGTACGGCGAGAAAATAGCAACAACACACAGAGGCCCTGGCGGAGCTAGCAAGACGCAGAGAAGCGGGAGCAAGAGAGCTCTGACCGAATCAAGCGCAAGGTGAGAGCGCGAACGCGCCAGGTAGCCTGAGAGGTCCAGGGGCGGTACCAGAAAGACGTGCCACAATGAGCGCGCAGGCGTCTTCACTCACGATGCCGATCCCGTTTTTGCCAAAGCCTGAAGAAACTCAAATGAAGTGGGAGGACTGGAGAGAGTACTTCACGAACTATATTGAAGCCCTAGAAGACGAAAATGGGGGAGGCCTTCCCCAGTGCGAGGAAGAGAAGGATACTCCTGCACAACCTAGGCCCGGAGGGTACAAGGGTCTTTCCGAATCTGGTGCCACACCCAGACCGAATGCAGACGACGATGTGTTTAAGCACGCCATAGAAGATCTCAACAACCACTACCGTCCGGTGGTGTGCACTTCAATCGACCATTACAATTTCCAGCAAAGGAAACAAGAAGCCGGCGAATCCATAGATGACTACGTCGCAGCGTTGAGGAAGTTGGCGGTAACGTGCAAGTATGGGGCCCTGCACAACGAATTTATAAAAGATCAGATAGTCATGCACACCACCAAGACAGTAAAAGATAAATTGTGGGTAAATGGAGAAGCGTCGCTTAAGGAAGTCATAGCCATGGTAAAAAAGGCAGAGTTGTCAAAACGGTGTGCAGACGCGGCTAAAAGAGAAGCTGTCCAGAGGACCATGGTTGTTGGACAGGCCCCATGAAGGGCTCGCTCCCTCCCCGCATGACAGGGCCCTGGTACCGGCCTTCCAGGTACTACCCGCAGAAGCAACCCCCAACCCGTCCCCCATGGGACGTCTGCTCCTGGGAATCCCTGTGTCCCTGGCCTGGGCCACCGTCAGCACCCTTGCCCGGGCCAGCCGCCATCTTAGACACTGCGCCACGAGGCCGCGTGGCCGCAGCTCGACCCCAACCCCGGGCCTGGCCAGGTCCCGACATCCCGGCACCACCATCCACCCAGGAGGTGAACGGACCACTTGGCAGGTCAATGGGAGTAAGAAGTGTCGATGGCTCTCTCCCGCCAGGTGCCGATCACCCCCAGCCTCCCCGGGCGCTGGCTCCACCCCCCTGCTGGGTGTCTGGACTCCCTCATCCCGGACCTCCCGACCTCCAAGAGCGAGGGTCCGGACATCAAAGAGTGCCAGACCTATAACTGAGGCAGCCCCAGAACAGGAAGGGAGTTGTATCCTGGAGTCGAGAGACACCGCGACGAACTCATCCTTGACGGACTGCTGGCGCTGCCGCAGCCTGCCGTGTGAACTATTGTCCTGCCTGCTGGCGCTGCCGCGGCCTTCTGCAACCTTCATCCTCGTGGGACCTGCTGGCGCTGCCGCGGCCCGTTGTAACCTTCATCCTCGTGGGACCTGCTGGCGCTGCCGCGGCCCGTTGTAACCTTCATCCTCGTGGGTCCTGCTGGCGCTGCCGCGGCCCGTTGTAACCGTCATCCTCGTTGGGACCTGCTAGCGCTGCCGCGGCCCGTTGCCACCTACGACCTCTTCGGGACCTGCTGACGCTGCCGCGGTCTGACCCGTCCGAACACCGAGCTCGAGGATTGTGAGCTATCACCGTGTCACCTCCGTACCTACGGGTACCAAGACTGTCCCGCTACCCCCTTCCCTAATAGAGACTAGAGTTGAGAGGATCATCGTGTCCTGATCTCATTGTATCGTACTACCTCACTTCAAGAACTGCCTATAAAAGGTGTTAATCTGATCTTCGTGTGGTGTCCATCTGTGGGGGGGAAGTTACTTGTCTGTACGATCGCTGGAGACGGCCCTCACCGGAGGCCTCTCCCCTTGTGCTCGGCCGACCCTCCAGGTCCCCGTCTAACAATGGTGAACAAGGTGGATGATGCAGAACCACAGGGAAGGAGTAAAGCCACAACGACAAAAGGAAAAGGGCCAAACAAGTGGATGGGGAAACCAGGACAACAGTGGAAGCAGAACAAAGAAAGCAAGTCCACGTGCTACAGGTGCGGAAGCCAGGCCCATGCAGCCCAAGACAAATGTTGTCCGGCGTTCAGAGCAAAATGCATGTTCTGCAGCATAGTAGGCCACTACGAAAAGGTATGTCGCCGAAAGATGAGGAGGCCTACAGTGAAGTACGTGGCGCAGGATCAACAGGAGGAAGAAGAACTGGACGAGGAAGACAACGTACTATGCTGGGCATTGACTGTTAACGATCCCGCAAGCCACAATGCGACCTGGTGATAGGAGGAGTGACGATCAAGATTGTATTAGACTCGGGATCCCCGTACACCATCGTCCAAAGAGCAGTGTGGAATGAAGAATTCTGACCCAGCTTGGGCCCAAGATTAGAACCGCCCGATATACGACCGGTGACATACACGGGCGAACCCTTCCGATGGTCGGATACAGAGCTCTAACCTTCAAGTTCAGAGGAAGGAGTGCGGAGTGCAAATTGTATGTAGCTGAGAAGGGCCCATCAGTCCTAGGATGGATGGACCAAGGTGACCTGGGCATACAATTGGACCCGGGGGGGGGGGGGGGGGGGGGACACACAAATACTGATGACAGCCCCAGGGAGCTGACCGGACCTGGAGAAGATGAAGAGCGAGTTCCCGAAAGTGTTTAGCGGGAAGGTCGGCAAGCTGGAGAAGTTCACACATAGGATTGTACTCAAAGAAAACTCCAAGCCTATATCCCACAAGGTCAGGAACGTGCCCCTAGCTGTAAGAGAAGCGGTACAGCAGGAACTGCGCAGATTAGAAGAAAATGGAATCATCAAGCCACTAGATAGCTCGGAGTGGCTGGCACATCTGGTGGTGGCAATGAAACCCAATGGCAAAGTCCGTCTCTGTGTAGACCTTCGAGAACTGAACAAGTGCCTAATCGTGGAAAAATTCCCACTGCCTCGCATAGAAGAAATGCTGGCCAAGACGAAGGGAGTAAAGTGGTTCTCCACCATTGACCTCACTTCCGCCTATCACCAGATAGATCTACACCCAACAAGCCGGAAACTAACATCCTTCATAACACCCTTCGGATGTTTTCAATTCCGCAAAATGCCCTTTGGCCTTGCTTCGGCAGCCGCGTTGTTTCAGAAACTAATGCACCGTCTCTTTAAGGACATAGAGGGTATCCAGTATTTCCAGGACGATATACTGGTGATGGGGACAGACCGGAAGCATCATGATAAGAAGCTGAACAAGGTGCTTCAAGTGCTAGAGAGCAATGGCCTGACGGCAGAATGGGAGAAGTGCTGACTCGGAATGACGTCGGTCACCTACTTGGGACATGAGATCGGAGGGTACGGTATCACTCCCAAACGAGCAAATGTGAAGGCAATCTGCGACGCAATGGCCCCAACCAACAAAGAAGAGGTCAGATCCTTCTTAGGAATGGCTGAATATTATAGTAAGTTTGTACAACACTTTGCCACCAAGACGCACCACCTGAGGCAGCTAATAAGGGACAAAACAGTGTTCAAGTGGACAGAAGAGACACAAAAATAATTTGATGCCTTAAAGAATGACATTAGTCAAGCCGTACCACTACAAGGATACGAGCCCCTCGGGCAGTCAATACTAACAACGCACGCCAGCGAGAAAGGACTGGGAGCAGTCCTCATGCAGGAGAGGAAGGATGGAATGATGGAGACCCTCAGCTTCACCTCGAGATCCCTATCTACCAACAGAACAAAAATTTAGTGTGATCGAGAAGGAGATGCTGGTGGTGGTGTGGGCCATGGGGAAGTTCCGCCAATTCCTATGGGGCACGAGATTCCACCTCAAGGCAGACCATAAGCCGTTAGTCAAGGTGCTCACCTCGAGTGGGCATGCGAGCGCCACGCCACGCATTGCCAAGATGACCTTGAAATTGCTAGAATACAGGTATGATGTGGAATACATACCAGGAACACGAAACAAAGTGGCAGACAACCTCAGTAGAGCTTCAGCTATGGAAGGAGCTCCCAACATAACCGCAGAAAATGAGGAGATGGTAGCAGTGATGGAAGACTCAGAACGGGTGATAAGCAAACAGGAGTGGACCCAAGCGTCTGAAGAAGACAAGGACATCTGCGAGGTCAAGGAGTGCATAATACACGGATGGCCAGAGAAGAAACGATTACGAGAAGCGCTCCGGAAATTCTATGAAGTCAGAGAGGAACTGTCAATGGGTGACAATGGAATATTCCTGTACCGAGGTGATAAAGTAATCCCCCTGACAACGCTGGTCCCTCACCTGCTAACGTTACTGCACGAGGGACATCTAGGAATCGTGAAAACCAAGATGAGGGCGAAGCAGATGTACTGGTGGCCAGGAGTGGACATCCAAGCGGAGAGACATGTGAGGGAGTGTGATCAATGCCAAAGAGAGGACAAAACTTTGAAACCCTTAATGCCGGCCTTGGGGAAGTTCGCCCAACCGAGTAACCCCTGGGAAGAAGTGTCTGTAGACATTCTGGGATCTGTGCTTGACACCCAAGGAACGCCTAAATACCCGTGCGTCCTCGTCGACAAGTACTCTAAGTGGCCGGAGGTGCACATACAGGAAGAGATGGCGCTGAGACAGTGCTTAGGTTCCATACGTCCGTTTTCCTCAGGGAAGGTATTCCAAGATCCATTCTGAGCGACAATGGACCGCAGTTCGCCTCGGAGAAGTTGTATAAGTACGCGGAGAGGAACGGGATCAAAATCAAACATAACTCCATATACCATCCTTCAAGTAATGGACAGGTGGAGCGGTTCAATACAGTCATAATGGGGTCCATCCAAGCCGCCATCACGATGGGTAAAGACTGGGAGAAAGAAGTCCAAAGTATAATGTGGGCCTACCGCATCACCCCCACCAGCAAAGGGTATAGCCCTTTCCAAATCTTAAGAGGAAGACACACCTTCACCAAAGACAATGTGGCGTGGAGGGAAAAGACAATCACGAGCAAGTGGTCTCCTGCGGTGGTGCAGCACAACCTAGAGAAGGCCCAGAGGACATATACTGCGCACTACAACCAGAGGAGAAATGTGAAGGAAACAGCCTTTGAGAGAGGGGAATGGGTGAGAGTCAAGTTGGCAATACTAAGAAGAAAAGGCGACAGCAAATACAGTCCACTACAAGTGAAAGAAGTGTACGATAGAGCAGCACTGCTCAGTGACGGGAATGTGTGGTCCCAAGACCGCATGTCTAAATGCAACAAGATCCTACAATGGTCCTTGGAGGAGAACGGGAGGACACAACAAGACCAAAGACAAAGAGAGAACGAGGGAAGTACATCTGCAGAAGAAGAGGACCCGGGAGAGGAAGGAAACCGGGAGGAGCCTGGAGACCAGGAAATGTCTGAGACAGAGGAACAACATGGAGGGGAGAGTGTGACTCCGAGGAGAGAAGAGCCGGGTATCCTGAGAGACAAGGTGGTGAGTCCGGCAGAGAACTGCACCGGGGAAGCCCTCTCCACTCCGGTAAGACGCACACGAGCAGGCAGAGTGGTGGTAAGGCCCACCCGCTTCCGAGACTTTGAACTGGGGGGAAGCTAAGCATCCTGGGGGACGTGTGTGACAATTGTTTCTGTTGTTAATTAATAGAGGGAGGTATGTAGAGTCGCGCTCTAGTTCTCGCGTGCTACGTCACGATGTAGCACGCGAGGACGCCATTTTGTGAGCGTCTGCACATGCGCGCAGAGAAGGAGAGATCTCGGAGAACGCCAGTCGCTCTGCGCTCTCCCGCTGAGAGTTTATAAAATAAATAAGTTGGTGCAAGCAGCCCCGAGCCTCTAGAGTGTTTGTTCCTGGCGATTACCATACTTTACACATTCTGGCTCGCCCACCTCTACCCTACTACCGGTGTTGTCCACCATGCAGAATTAGATCTTGAACAAGCATTGTTACAATTCGCTATTACAGCATTGTTCTCTCCAGTGACTTGCAAAACTGAGTCGGAGATACAAGAAAGAATGATACTTCATTTGAATCCAGCATAGCACTAATACAAACTCCTCTGTTATAGCATTGTTCTTTCCAGTGGCTTCCAGAACTGAGTGGGAGATACAAAAAAGGATGATACTTCATTTGAATCCAGCACAGCACTAAATACAGCATAAAAAGATTAAGAAAGGAGGTGCATCGTGAGTGCCACGCAAGATGGCTGCTGGACTCTGAAGCTCACAGTTGGCTCTGGCATTCATTCCTGGACACCCTGCACAATTAACATGTTTCTTCCTTCCAAGCCCGGACTTCAAAGTCGGAACGTAAGCAATGCTTGTGTTGTTCAGGCATGTTTTACCTGATACAGTGCTGGGCACGGTATGAGGCGCCGCCATTTTGCAACTTGCTGATTTCCAGACAGGAATTTCTATGCTGTATTTTGGCAGCGGGATCTGCCATTTCTTAGTTTTGAAGGAGCTGCAACTTGAATTTGACCTCTCTTCATATGTTTACCCGCTGGTTTGAGGTACAGTGTCCTTTTACCAAATTTTTCAGGATTTTCAAAATCAGATTTCAGGCAGTGATGTGGGTCAGGATGCATTACGTTTTTGCACCTTCAGCGGTCACTGTAGTATTGCTGGAATACGGTGGCTGGCGTACTGCTACTCGTCCATTCTGGGTAGCATTTGGGAGAAAAGCTTGCTGAGGAGCAGGGCCTTAGCGTCACCATTTAAACTATGCTGTCACCTTTACAGAGTTTCTCTGTATGTGTTTGCTCCCATTCAGCTGTGTTTACACAATCTCCCCATTGGCTGAAGTATGTTGTTCAGAATTCACTGGTCTGCTGCTTGGATCGTTGTCTACGGTCTAAATTATTCACCCTGCCTTTATGGGTAGGACTTTGAAGCGGAAGGACAAACATCACCTCACAGACCCTCTACCAAGCTCAACACCCACCCTAATATTTCCCAACAGGACCTAGTCCCTAAGTTGCTTTCAGCTATGACGGAGAGCTCTAGCAACTTGGGGTTGTGGAGCTCTACATCTGCGTCTGGACCTCCCTCTCTATTCTTGTCATGGTTGTGTCGCCTTGACACTATCAAAGTGATGGTACTTGCAATTATTAATTTCTATCTTATGATGTTATCTATTAAAATACTACATAGCTATCAATAAACTCATATCCAAATGTTTGTGTAATGGGAAACCATCTTGTATTTCATTACAACGCCTAAAACTACCAACATTTTCCAGAGGAGTCGACTTAACCGCCTTTTCTTGTTATCACAAAGTTTTTGGCATTAAACAATGTCAATGTTATTTCTTGACTCTCCAAACTCCCCATCCAAACTGTGGCACCAGCTGGAATTAGCTCTTATTATTCCATTCTCTCATACTCATATCATACATATGTCCCATGTCCCTAAATATTGAGTTACCGCAGGTATATCTCACTCTTGTTTTCTCTTTAAGCCTTACTTTGTGGATCATCTGTCCTCATACGAACAATTCCTCAAAGTTCTATTTGGTATAATAAAAGGCAAGTCGCAAACAATAAATCAATACTGTGGCGGAACTTGTTAAAGACAGGTATATTCATAGCTTCTCAATTGTTCTCCATAATAATACAATCATTTTGTTTACAATTCTTTCCTCTTCCTTTAACCTTTCCCTGAAATATATCAAACAATATCAGCTCTTAAAAGCAGTCTTGGTCCCTAAATTGGAATCCTGGCTTCCCTATCTCTTCTAAATAGGGGTGTGCTCCGCAACCCTCTCTAAATTGTATAATTCATACTTCCCAGGCTGCATTAATTTATAGAACACGGATAACTCTCCCTCCAGACAGACCAAAATCCATTTCGGAAATTCTATGGGAATCATATTTACTCTCTAGGTGATCTATACCAATTTGGCAGAAAACATAGGACAAAATTCATTCACTGCACCTCCTGCCAACCTTACCCAAATACTTTGTTATTTCTACAATAAACTCTACCATACACCAGAACACTTGTTTAAACTCAAGTTGCTCAAACTTTTTTTTTTTTTTTTTTTTAAACCTTTATTGTGACATAAGGCAGATACAATTGCAGGCCAGCAAGAGCACAGCCGACCAGTATCACAGAGACGGTCAATGCAAATCAATAAGTCAAAACACATACATCCCGCCTCCTCAATTCCACATCAACACCCAGGATACTGTCGCACCATAGTGGTACCAGGATAAGAGAGGTTTTTTTTTTTTTTTTTTTAAAGTTCAGAGATAGAACAGGATCCGAAGTCATGCAATCTATTAACACCAGAGATAGGGGATATCACAAATCAGGATATGCACATTCGGGACCACTGCAGGCGGGGCGCAGGCACTAATGCGCACTAAACAGGATAGACAACAAATATTACATTACGCCTCCCAATGCAGCACATGCCCGCCATACCTAAAAAGGAACTATGATAACATCCCCCATACTGGCTTAAGACATAAGAACATCCGGTAAACCACCTACTACTCGGAATCCCAAAGATAAGAAAAAGAAAGAAAAGAAAGAAAAAGCCAAGCAGAGCAAGAGAGAAAAGAGGCCCTAGAAACTGAAAAAGGGAAAGAAAAACAGAGAATACCCCCCACCCTGCACCCCTGCCTCCGGCTACGGCCTCCCCCTCAGCAGAGTGCCTGTCGCCCATTTTATGAAACCCGAGATTCAGAAGAAAGAGAAAGGAAACTACCACCCACCTAGACTAAAAGAGGAACCCAAGCGAGGGAAGGAAAGGAAAGAAATGAAAAACGGAGGGGAGCCCTCTAGCAGTCCCCCGGCCTCTCCCTCTGCAAATAACGTATACGGACAGGACGTAAAACACCTCCGCTAGAAGTAGTACAATAGAACAGTGCACTAGGCACAGGAGCAGCCCAGCATGGCAACAAATAAGACAATATGCCACACATCCCCCATAAACCCGCAAGCAGGAAATATCGAGACGGAGGAAACATCATTTATCCTTGTCCTGTCCTGCGCATATCACGATGGCCCACCAAATTGTCGCACTCCAAATCCGCAATCGTAAGGAATAGGAATATCAGAGCAAACCCAGACAGCAGCCATTATGTAGTGCTGCGATGCGATCGGACCACATCCGAGCCCGTTTCCTGCCAGCGTGATGAACCCAACCTGACGCAATAACATGACTGCCACATCGCAATCGGCAGAGCAGAGCAGGGAAAGATCGTCACATTGTCAAAACGTGGTTGGAGCAGAACCAGAGATACCAACAGCATGGCGTGGAAAGAAAGTCCATCGCTCGGTTTCAAGCAGGAGCCCACGGATAGTTCTAGATCACGAATGTCACCAACTGGAGATGGCTGGAGAGCCCGTGTCCCGGATTCTAGGATATCAGTGCCGGCGCCATATTGTCGCGTCTGGGTAAGAAGTGAAGCATACCACTGTGCGCCCACGAACCACCCGGGCTCATTAGTTCCGCCACAAGACAACATCATCCAGCTTATCACCCCGTGAACGGGCATCCCGCTCCAAGGTATCGCGAAGGTCAGCTAGGGCAGCAAGGAGATCGCCAAGATGTAGTTCTGCTCCGTGCCCCCGTTCTGTCAAGCTCCCTGCCTCCATAGGATGCAAATCAGGTCGGGACTCGGTTTCACGGAGGCAGCACTCTACTCCCCTCGCTACGTTCCGAGGAAGCACCATTATAGATCGGGGCCGGGGCACGTGCAGCAGGGCATCAGGCGTCATGGTATCACCAACAGGGCACCCAAACAGTGGAGACGTAGCCAAAACACAGCTGCCGAGGGAGTGCGCGCTATTAAACGCGGCCGGGCTCAAATTCGGGATTCTCCCGCAATTGGCGGGAAGGGTCTCACCGCGGTCCCCGGCGGCAAGCGAACAAAGTTCCCAAAAAAGCACAGACGACTCAGGGGAATCATGAAGGGTCGGTCTCTAACTCATGCCCCCAATCAGTTGAGCGAGCGATCCGAAAATCGGCCGGTCCGATTCGATCCGGAGCCGACCGGCCCCTCACTGCAGCTGGTGGCCGTTGTTGTTCAATTGATGGCCGGTCCCGCAGTCCAGACGAGTCCCCGGTCTTCAAGCTGCCTCGGGCCGCAAACGCCGCTGTCCGTTTCTCCCCGTGTGGAGGTGGTACAAACCTCGGGGACGCGCCATCAAGTACCGGAGCTGCTCCCGCGCCCGTGTGTGCACTTTTGAATCAGGATATCAGGCAGAAGGCGCCCTCGGGAGGAGATGGTACACGGAGCCGGGGGACTGGGCGGCCATCTTCAACGCCGGCTTGGCTCCTCCTCCAAGTTGCTCAAACTTGATGGCGATGTAATTCTAACCCCGGTACCTATCTTCATATGTTCTTCCTATGTCCTAAGCTGTCTCTGTTTTGGGAGCAGCTGTGGCCAGGAAAAGGGGACATCACTGAAGTTCATATTCCTTTTTCTATTGCTGTTTTATTTCTATGGGGCTTAAGTATTATTTTGTCTCAGAATAAACTAATCCACAAACTGGTGGATCTGTTGATTGATATTGGCTTCAAAGTGATTACTTCTAATTGGAAAACTACGGACAATATCACATTACAACAATCGTGGAATTTAGTTTATCATGACCATCATCTGGACTGTTACAATTTGCATTCTCCATCTTTGTCCGTAATACGATATAAACTTTGGGAACCACTGACCACATACATTTTTTTATTTAATGAATTTTATATAGCGCTGGCTAGACCCGTAGGTATCAGAGGGCTTTACATTAGGTTACACAATGTTACAGAAAATGATAACAATTACACATTACATCAAAAATAAGCAACACATTGAGAGAGGAAAGAAAGGTGAGACAAATACAGCGGAGGGGGGGAAAGGGTGAAGTGTGAAGAGGGAGGATGAGGGAAAAGACGGCAGGAGAGACGAAAGGAAGTCTGCCCAAAGACCGACTGGGTAGGTGACGTCCGAGGAGGGAATCCACAGCCCATCTCCCCTATAACTAAACAATGTAGCATTAGTCAAATAGCTAGGTCTCAACTGACTGGGGGGGAGGTTTACAGAAGAAAGTTTAGTGGATAAACAGGGTGGGAACTGTGAGCAAGGACGGGTGAGGGCAAAGGTCAATAGCTGGAAAGAGGAGAAGAGTAGAGCGGACAGGGGTAGGGGGTAGGGTGAAGAGGGAGGAGGAAGATAAGGTCAGGAGAGATGCAGGAGAGTTTGCCCAAAGACCGGCTGGGTAGGTGATGGTCAAGGAGGGAATCCAAAGCCATCTCCCCTTTAGCTCACGTGGTAGCTCCACCGGGCATCAGTCAAAATGGCTAGGTCACAGCTGTTGAGGGAAAGTTGTCAGAGTAAATGTCCTGGTGG
Organism: Lissotriton helveticus; assembly: GCF_964261635.1. Taxonomy (NCBI): domain Eukaryota; kingdom Metazoa; phylum Chordata; class Amphibia; order Caudata; family Salamandridae; genus Lissotriton; species Lissotriton helveticus. Next base: position 539,693,816 of record NC_136061.1, read on the forward strand.
GTGAGCAGGAACAGGGTCGGGTGAGGGCTGATCAAGATCAGGACGCTGACCAATAATTTTAGACCAGGAGAGATAGAGCATTGAGGAGGGTCCCACTGTGGCGGCCATCTTGAGGGCAGGCAAGGGGGATGAGTCCTTGAAGTTTGAATTCATTCGGTCCCCATTATTCTCTATAACCCAGGAGGAAAGTGGGTGTAAGCTAAGCAGTGGATCGGATAGGGACTCACAAGCGGCGGTCACGTTTGGCCTGCAGTCTGTAGCCCACAGCCGGCCTCCGCTTCCCTCCAGCCATGGCAGCGTCTCACACCAGTAGACGGTCAACTCTCTTTCCCGGGTCCTTCACCAGACATCGGCCAGGGGCTCCCAATTATTATGGCAACCCTCGCCATGCCCGCTTCTTCTACAGTGCTCTGTCTTGTTTGCGCCCTCCGAGCACGTCTTTATTAAAGTTCCTGATCATTATTTGCGGGCGGGAGCAGTCGCTGAATTCTCAGTGCGCCCGCCGTTTTCCTTCTCATCAGAGCTGCTAAGACACCACACGTAGTTGTTTGTATATTTTTATATTGATCACATTATTCTTGTTTAATACACAATTTATATTTTCATAGTGTTTTTTTTTTTGAGGTTTTTCTCAATAAACTTGCATATCCTCTATTATTCTCTCTCTCTTCTCCTTTTCACTTCTGTCCTTTTACTCTTCTTTACTTTCACTATTTTACTCTCCCTTTTCAATTACTGCATACATTGTACTCAGTTTAATCCAGTAACCAACTTAATATAGTTATTTGCACTCCTGATGTTACCATGAGTATTTGTATTTATTTTTTTCAGCATAGCTAATTTCTCTCGGTGCACTGGTTTGCTGGAATTCATGTTCATTTTACTTGATTTCAATAAAAAATACAACATTTAAAAAAAGTTTAAGAAAAATTGAAGCTCATTTGCAATGCCTAAATATACGTCAGACATATAGAACGTATTATAGGATAATATGTTACATGATGTTTCTGCATTAATGCAGACATGTACCTATGAGTTATCCGAGATATGCCCACCTTTATTTACTGGTCATTCACGGAAGAGACTAGGGGGCAGCAGGTTCACAGTGTTAGACAAACAGTTCTGGAACGCTATCCCCAATGAAATCACATCATGCACAGACTTTTCTGTGTTCAGGACACATCTTAAGACATGGCTCTTTGTCCAGGCCTATGAATAGCTCTACAGGGGCGCAACTACTCCTGTACTAGCACCAAGAAACCAATCGGTGTACGTGCGCTTACAAAGTAATTTTTACATAACATAACATTACTGCACGAGTATAAAATCAGTGATATTAGTGGACAACGCTGTGACTGTATTAGGTGTGAAGCTTGCACGCAGTGAGTGAGAGGGTGAGATGGCTGGGAGTTGTTACTTATTTTTGGACTGGGCATGACTTTTCTTATATACCCGAAAATATTTTGCTCAGTATATTTTATGTGGAGCCGTTTCTCAAAATGCTCTCTGCAGTGATCATATCTATTATTTGCTGCGCGGACAAGAAATTAAAATGTACCTCCCTGTCGAGAAGTAGGATTAGTTTAGATCTTTTGTGCCCTTTGTCTAATGCGCAGCTGTCATTTTACGTCTGTATTTTGTGGGTGCGTCAGCAAAGTATGAAGGATGGGTGTTTATTCTACTTTCTAAAACGCGGGACTCAAATTTGGCGTTTAATTCTAGATGAAAGACATCTTCGAAAGGGCGGCAGAGCTTGCCAAAAAAGGGCGTCTTGCAGTTTACAACTGCCTTTTAATCTAGGCAGGCTGAATCAGAAAGTCGGAAGCACATTTTTTGAAAATGTGCTACAATTAAAATAAAACCCACTAAAAATCAGGCCGTGCACTAGAAGAAATAAATCTGACTGGGGGATTATTTGCACTGCACCAATCTACTCTGCACTCTGAAAGCATCATGCCATACAATTACAGTTTTACTAATCCGCCACGCTTTGCAAGCTCCTTTGCTGCGCAGACAAGTAAAGAAATCAGCTTACTGCAGATAACAGCCAAAAATTACCGGGGAATAATATTCAATCCGCAAAAAGGGATTCATTACGAAATCATATTTAAAAGAGCTCATCTTTAGCCCCCTAACATTAATTTCGATCCAGCGCCCTTATGCGTTTTATATATCCCTCTGGTTTGGTGTCCTCTGGGGTCACACCAGTGCTCCGTCAGCTGTGACAGTCATTTAAAACACTGAGGTACTCGAATGCCATAAATGGATCCACAGTGATGTACATTACCCATACAGTCACAGTTGGAGTATTTACGGGTGCAGTTGGTGTGCACAGTATCCAAACAAACAAGTTACTTACCTTTGGTAAAGTTTTTTTTGGTGAATTGTCTCTCTAACTACAGATTGCGCACCTTGTGAATAGCCCAAGACGACAGAATCGATCCAGAGTTTTTTTATCAGCATTCCACCCACAAGCCAGTGTGTGGCATTGCTCGCTCCGCGTCGACTACGTCCCACGACAGAACAGACTCCAGAACCACATGAGGGTGCGTTGACGTGAGCTTCTTTCTGGACTCTGTCCATGCTGTTCGACACAGAGTTCACTCCACGGAACAGAGAGATGGGACAGTAGTGAAGAATCTTTGGTTAGATATTCACCTGAAAGAGCATTACCAAAGAGATAAGTACCTTGTTCTTCTGATGGATACTTCTAACTGTAGAAGATTCCTCAACTTGTAAATAGATACCAAAGCAGTGCCTCCCATGGTGGTGGGTATGTGGAATTGCTCAAAACAAAAAGTCCTGCAGGACAAAGCGGGCAAAGTTCCCCTCCTGCCGGACAGGGCAATCGAGACAGCAGTGCTTTGTGAACGTACAAACTGACACTCACATTGTGACCTGCCAGATGTCTAAAGTGGGTGAAATGAGTCCTCAGACCATTTGAAGGCTGCTTCTTGGCCGATGCCTAGCAGATCTTAGCAGGGGCGGCTGAAGACGTTTCAAAGTGGTGTGCGTACCTTATCATAAATTAAAAAACATTAGCTTTGCGCATCAAGAGACTCATAGCTGCCAAGGTTTCAGATAGCTATGTGTGACATTTTCTTAATTTCAGTGTAATTATGAGTGACATTTCAACGACTAAGAGTGACATTTTCTCGCGAGCAAAATCTAGCAATGAAGACAAGAGAAATATATACATTTCAGAAATTAAACCCATTTGAGCAACAAGGACGAGTCACATCATAATCCACAAGTTGTATTACTGAGCAGTGCACCCTGGTCCTGCATGCCGCCCACTACCTGCCAAACCCTGCTGGTGGCACCATCACCCCACTCACAGTTTGTCACACAGAGATACACTACAGGCTCTTCTGACTCCGTGATGCTTGGTGCACTGAGAAGTTATGTTGGCAAGCACCAGTGGCTCTCACAATCACCTGACCCAGGTGCGAGCAACTACAGACACAGCTTACAGTCAGTGGGAAGACAGACTGCTATGTGATGTACAGTCAGTTCTCAGCTGTAACAGGGCAGACCGGTGGCAGCTCAGAAGAAAATCATGGCTATGGTACAAGAAAACAAGCATTGGCATAGCCAATAGGTCTCGTTTTTTGGACCCTAAAAGTATTTAGTTATGCAGCAGAATATCCTTGGTGAAACAACACCAACTGTTGCATGGCTAAACACTTATAAGGTCCCAAATGCGTGACCTATTGGCTATGCCAATGCTTGTTCCCTTTTGACATGCAGAAAACAGTGGTCACTTATCATGCATTATCAAAGTTGGACTATTATAATTCCCTTTATGTTGGTGCTCAGCAGGGCATCTTAAAAACTTCAGAGACTGCAAAATACCGCAGTCAGAGCTGTTAAAAATATTAAGACATATGAACCAATCTCTAAAGCCATAGAAGAACTACACTGGCTTCCCATAAAAAAAGAAAAAGAGTAGCTTTCAAAGAGCTCTGCATGGCACACAAAACGCTTAATAACTCTGGCCCTGCTTTTCTTAAAAATAAAATATTCCGGTACACTCTAATAAATCGCTTCGATCAGCCAATCTAGGAACGTGTCCGTTCTGTTAATTCACAAAGCCTCCTGGGGTGGCTCAAGTTTCACCATGCTACTTCCCGTCTCTGGAATCAAATGCCATGGTATCTGAGAAATCAGCCTAACTTTCTTATTTTCAGAAAACTCTTTAAAACCTGGCTGTTTACTCTACCCTTGTATGTCAGACTATTGCCAGACTTTAGGCACCTCTCTTACCTTCAAGCAGATGGCAGCGCCAAGAAACCCACGGGCAGAAGCTGCGCTCTACAAAACCCAAATCAACTCTTTACCCACTTACCCACGTTTAAAGGAAACCCTCGCAGCTGGAACTCAGGGCGGCACGAGGCTATTACCTCACTGTATCTGAGAACTACCGGACGGACGCAGGGATCAAGAATGGTAGGAAAAGAATGAGGAAGGAAGAAAGTCATACAATTGCAAAGAAGCTGGCATGACAGGAGGAATGCTGTATCACTGGGAAGAGGGTGACACACATGGAAACGAGTTTGCAAAGTTCGGAATTTGTTTATTTTTGCAGTTTTATCCAGCACAAGCAATGGAACGTGAATATTTGTGCAATGTCGAAGACACAGGAAGATATACAGCTGCAATTAAGGCCTGGCTATACAATACTATGATGAGTTGTAGCTTAGCGATGACGTTTCCACCGCTAGGGCACTCCATGTCAATGACACCAAAATAATATTGATTATCACGCCAATTATTAAAAGTAAAAAACAACAACATTCTTTTAACTATTTTAGTGAACAGTGACAGATTATGCAAATGAAAGCAAGGGACCATCTTCTGCTCACTCTCCCATTGGAGTGCCAATGAAGCACGCACCACGAAATATTTATTGTCAACAGTTAAAAAATATCAGTGCAGGCCATGACTCGGAGCAAAACCCGTTACACGTCCATTTCTATTCTCTGCACGGCATACATATATTTTATTTCAAGGGAACATACACCACGGAGTAAGGGGCGATGCGGGGGTCCTGATAAACAGTGCAGTGGGCAGAGCATAACATTTCTGTACTGAGACGTTAAACAAATTACATAGTTTGACAATATCGGCTTTTGAAGTTCAAGCATTACAAAGCAAGGGAAGCGGGAATTAACATTCACTCATTACTCAAACGAGGCACTGCTTAGGAACTTTGCAACGCGATTCTTCATACGGGCCGCACCTTGCCTAACAACTTCTATAGAAATGCGGCTAACCGCTATCACCGACCTGCGGCTGCATAACCCATCCAGCGCTGCAGTGCAGACCTGGCTCTCTCGCTCTCTGTCTCTCGCCCTGTGGGCAGCAGACCTTACTCACCCGCCGGGGCAGCCGATCTCACCCGCGCCGCAATCGATCCATGCTGCGGCCGGACCCCCTTCGGCCGCAGCGGGCGGTCTCCTGCCATCATGGCATGAGAGAGGCTGTGAGCAGCAGGCAGCCTGCACTCTGAGATTTACCCGCCGCTTTACTAACTTCCTGTTCCGGGCGGACGTGACCGTGACGCACTCTTTTCGATACATTTGTAGCGCTCTCAGAGCTGAGAGCTGCACCAGTCTTGTTAACAGTGGGACACGAGGGAAGCAGGCACACCTCTCTTTGAGCAGCAGAGAGCCAAGGGCACAGTGACAGGCGCCGCTGGTGGCTCGCCTGGCAGCAGGTGGCAAAATGCGTGACATTGCATTTCAGTGCGGTGATGCGGATCACCGCACTGAAATGCGTGAGTGTCACACCTGTTGCGTGACGCTTGACAGGACTGGAGACTGATGTTTTCTCTCACCCACAAATTAACTTAAATTGAATTATTTTGTGGGACCAATCATAGACAACATAGTGCAGCTAATTTTTTTAATTTGCATTTTATAATTTAAAAAAAGTCACTCACCAAAGCATCTCTGAAATGCTGACTGCTGTTCCCAGAGGAGAACAGGCCTTGACAGCCTCTCTCGAGTATGAAATCAGCAGTCTGTAAATGTGCGAGGAAAGGCAACTGTACATTTTACTTTGTACACAATGCAGCCACCAGGTGCGGCCTTCGGCATGTGCAAGCTGTGCACCTGCACAGGGCCACCAAACCCCAGGGGCCGCCACGCCAATATATATCCTTAATATAATAATCCTCTGAGGATGGATACATATTTGCGTGGCGGCCCCTGGCAGGGATTTGGCGGCCTCCGGCACTTCCAAACACCCTGGCCCCCCTCCCCTCTTCTGGGGCCCCGCCCGGACCCCCTCTTCCGGGGCCCCCTACCTACGCTCCCTGCCCAGGGCCGCCATGAGCCTAGAGACGCCCCTGCAGCCACTTGCACTGTGCGCAAAGAGAAAGAGCATGTTATCAATTGCAAGAGTCAGACACATGACCAATGACAGCCTTAAAAATAAAGCCACACAGTAATTGGCCATCTTCTGCAATCCACCTGCCCCACACTGACTTGAAAACGTGGGGACAGACCACGGCTGCGAACCACTCCACACTTTGCTTTCATGCTGTTTTATAATAGTAGCAGCATGAGAACAGCGGCAGGGTTGGTTGAGGCAGCAAACACAGCACTCCAGAGGAGACTGGGGACTGCTATGAGCACCCCTCAGTTCCCCTAATACACTGTAGGTTCAGCTGGCCTCTGGAAGAGACCTGTCCAGCCTGACATGTGCACATGGCACAGGGCGTATTAGCTTCTTAACCCTGCTGTCTGGCAATCAATAGGATTGGTTTTGCCACAGAAACCCGAACGATGCTGTGCCTCGACCTGGGATGGAAGAAATGAAAATAAGCAATCATTTTAAATTAAATATGCAGTGGCTCATTGCAGCTCAAGATCAGCAAAAGGGCAACGCTCCAGCGCTCCCTTGGAGGAGCAGCCTCTGGATCTTAATACAGAGAAATATCAACAGCAATATGGTCCTTTCTGCACGGCCGAAAACTTATTTCCCCTTGTGAACACCAAAAAGAGCCTGATGGTCTTGTTTACGATCGGCGAAGAAGCTCAAGATCCTTTTGGGGTACAAGTAGTAAAGCCTCCACCACTTTCGAGCGATAAGTTCGAGCAAGGGTTATGGATTGTATGACATAAAAATGCATTACAATCGTCAGTAGCAAGGCCGCTCTATTCTGCATCACCAGTTTGTCTGGGAAAATAGGTGGTGTACAAAGGAAGAACAGACAGAGCTTGTACCTCTCTCACAAGACGAGCTTAAGCTTTCGCTATGAGAAAGACTGTTTTGAGAATCAGCTGACGCTAAGGACACATAAGAAAGGTGAGAACCAAATGAAGGTCCAACTGCAACATCTGCTAACGCGGGATTACTGGTTACTAATTATCTTACCAAATCCCATTTCCTGTCGACTGAATCGTTGGTACCTGTCTTGAGTAAAAGGTAATCTCGCAGTAAACAATCAATTTAAGAACTTACACCACTCTAAATGACCACTGACCAAAATTAAGTTTTAAAGATTTAATATAAAGTCAAAGATGACTGAAGATACAAACTTCTCAAAATGAGATTAAGAAGATAAATCGGTATCACTATGAACATGAACTTTTTGAATAATCTAAGTCTGAAGAACAAAATAATGAGTACAACTTCTAATAACATGAGCGTTGCCAAAATGAATACAAGTTGCAACCTCAAAGTCATTACAGAAAGAAAAATTAAGGTTAGTCTGTCCCTACACTACACTAAATGACATCCCTACTTAACAAGATCTTAACCCTCTAGGTGTCAGCCGTGGTGACTTCCTAAGAAGATCACGCACTTCTCTTTGTCTCTTCTCTGATAATGGGTCTCTCCTGATCAGCCTATCTGCCTACCCATCCGCTTCCTTAGGCTCCCAAAATCATCTGCTCTGCTCTCCTCCCAGGTCGCTTTCCCTAATACCAAATCACATTTCCAATAGAAACGCCCCTTGGGACGCCCCTCACGTGGTACATCTTTCCGCGGCAAACTCCATGATGGTACTCTTGAAGACCCTCGTTATAGTTGACCTTGGTTCCCAGGCGGCTTCTTCTTCCGTGCGCTGATACCCCCTGAAATTCCTGGAAACTCCTACAGGCCTGCGCAAGGCGCCACTGAACAAAGTCCCTTTCATTCGAGCTGATTAGGACCCTCGCACCTGCATACAGCTCGTCCTGCAGTGGGCCTCAAATTCCAGACTTCACCATATCTTAGGCCATAAAACACTCTCAGAGCTCCATACTGGACACCTCACGACCTCTCCTCTAACGAGCACATGACGATTTAAACTACATGACATTATCTGTTCTGGCCTACTTGATTTACATGCAGCAGGTTCCTGCACTCTTAAAACGTTAACTTGATTTAAACAGCAAACATTCTTAACTAGCATACGTTTCTAAAATAACACATCTATAAAGCATATACTTTTAACCCTAAGTTCAATAGTACATTTTGAAAGAACCATGTCAACTTTATCTCACATTATTTTAGCAGCACGTTCAGGTTTGCTGTGAATTGCCCTAAGGCCTACACAAAATACTGGAATCCAAAGTTACATTTAATTCGGACATGACTCTTTTAACATGAGAGAACCATGAGGTTTTCACATATACTCCAACATTTCTACATTTAATCTCACACCGTTATAATTATGGTTACTCTACTTAACATTCTATACATTTCGCTATTGAATATAAAACACTCGTGTGCAAAACATGTTTAAACTAACTACGTGCTTGTAAATATGGCGTACTTATACATTTTTTTCAAACTTGTGCTCTCTCAGTCCCCCCTTTGATGACCTTTAGGGGTCATCATTACCATGCCACTAAAATGTAGAACCTTTAAAGTGAAGACAGGACAGTACCACTTCTTTTCATACTCTCTAATGCTTTCAGACTTTTATATTGAGTGTCCTGCATCGCTGTCAACTCTTCTTCCTGTTTCTTCATAGCTCTCTGTAACCTATTTGCTCTATACCATTGATACAAACGCACCAACCCCCACAAAGTGATTACACAAATCACTACTATGATGATGGGTTTCAATATGTACCAAACGATACCCTTTCCTAAGTTGGCAAACCAACTTCCAACTTTACCCATTCCATGGCCTACTTTTTCCCACACATTTACCTTTGCCAGGTCCTCAATTTCGTAGTGTATGGCAGTGATGTTTTGTATATACTTCTCTAGAGGCTTTGAATTGTCTGGAATGTAAGTACAGCATTCCTGTACCTTCAAGGCCCTACAGACTCCTCCCTCTTTTGCTAACAGAACATCTAAAGCAAGTCGGTTCTGAAGAACCATTGCCCTAATCGATTGCATCTCCCCCTCTATCAGCATCAAGGATCTTGCAGTACTGGCAGACAGTCTATCTACGACTGTAGCTAACCTCCTGATCTTAATGTCATTCATTATCAATCCTAGGAACGGGAATGCAGCACCTATTACATCTCCAACTACTTCTGCTGCACCCAGCCCTCGCTTCCATCTAGTTGATATTTCTTTCTTAGGCGTATCTAAATTCTCAACATGATATATTTTAGGGAAGACAACAGCCAGATAGCATGATCCGTACCAATTATCTGGTAACTTCACATAGGCATATCTTCCACATACAAAATATACATTTGGTATTGCTTGCATCCCTTTCATGAAGTTCTTAGAGTAGTACTCCAATTGAAAGGCATGTTCACAATTTACTTGTCCTACATAAACGTTTTCATAATAGGAGTAACTCCTGTGAATGCACAGTTTCCCCCGTTTCTCCTTATCCAAAGCAATTGGACCAATACTACCTTTTCGTTGTTGTGCCCTTTCCTCCTTGGTCCAATCTGTTTCCCCTTGTCCTGATGCCTTCAATACCTTCTGCTTCCTGTATCTAGTATCTACCTGAGCTATAAACTTTTTCTCAACTTCTGATATTTGACAAGTCAGATTGTTGATTCGAGCATGTGAAGTATCTAACGTTCTCCATGGAATAAACCATTTGTGTAATCTGTCTTCGCTTTTGTAGTAGTCCCATTTGTTCAAATGCTTGAAATTCGGAACCTCTGGCAATGTCGAGTCGAAATTCGAGAAGTAATACTCAAATCCGTCTCGTCCATAAAACATACTTAACAATAAACTGCACGTTATCCCATAGGTCAACGGGAGATGATGGTATTTGATACCCTCCTCCACCGAAATTGGTAATTGCATACAGACATAGCAATCCTTTACCTCCATGGCATCAACATATTCATAAAGCAACTTAGCATAAGCATTTGACTTGTAATTCCCCTGTGACTCATCCATGTGTAACCTTTTTACTTCTGCATCTAACAACGCTTTGTCTTTCTCATTGATGTTTCCCTTCTCCTTAATAATGGTAGTTCTCGGTGTTGACACTCCCTTATCCTCCTTAACTGTGGTTCCATCCCCTTCGTGTCCCGCTAGGAATGAAACAGTTACCACTAAAATTATAAGAGAAACCACTACTCCTAAAAATGTAACAGCTATACATTTTGCCCTGCGGTTCGGGTTGCCAGCCTCCATGTTCTCAAACAGTGTAGTTTTCGACTATCTTCCAGCATTCACTTCCTCTTCTTTTCAAACAAAGTCTTTCTCTCTTGCAATGTCTTTCTTGGAACACTTGGAAGCTTGACAATTTGTTTCCGCAAAACAATTCAAAGTCCAGTAAAATAGACAACCCTAGCCCTTCTCCATCCGCTAAAAGGAAACCCCTACCATTTTTTTTTCTTCTTCCACTCGGCGCTAGGTTATCTTGCAACAATTCACAATTTCTTTTCAAAAGTCTTATTTTCGTCTGAAGTTATGTATGACTCAAGGAGTGACACTACTTCTTCATAAACGTCCATCCGAAGTATCATTCCCTCAGGTTCTGGACAGTTCGTACCACAACATGGAAAGTCAACCTTTTCTAGGATTATTCTCCTTATTTCGCTCAAGACAAGTGGACGGACAAAATTGAGAGTTAGCGTTTTTTCAATTTCCAATCCTGGTACTATCAGTTCTATATCCACAATTACAAAGGGGTCCGTTCTAATCAAGATCACTTTCTTCACTTTTCCAGATCTGCACCCCCTTGAAGACATTCGCAATATGATATTAGTCCACAACAATAAGTGCTCCTAACATTTCTACTACTCGCTCAAGCATTTCCAAACGAAGAAGAGTTCCCTCCAATATTGGATATCGTGAACAGCAAACTGGAAACTCAACTGTTTCTAAAATCAACTTTCTTATTCCACTCAGGAGAGCAGGATGAACGATGTTGAGTGTCAGCAACCTTTCGGTCTCCGCTCCTGGCAGTAGAAACTTTATTTGCACTGTGATGATCGGGTCAGTTCTGATCAGTTCCACTTCCCTGATCCTCCCTGTTCTGTGTCTCCCAGACATCTGCAACGAGGTAGGTCCAATCGGGAGTAGAGTATCTTCTGCTAGGCACTCGCACCCTACTTGATCTTCTAAGACCCTCCTCGGCTTGATCCTGGATATCTTCTTCTGGATCTGAGTCTTCGGATATAGGAGTAAGCGTTTCTTCCTGGGCCGACCTCAAACTTAGCCTTCTTCTCCTTGTTGGCCAAGTGGCAGCTCCAAGCCTTATTCTCCTATTCCTTGTACTCCCACTTGGTTCTTGGTCGCTCCGATACGGATCTGAGTCTGAGTCGTATTCACTTCTGCTCTCTCCTTCAGTTGCGTCTTCTGTCTCACTGCCGTCCTGCCTTCGCTCTTCTTCTGAATCCGATGCGTTCCCAACTTCTTCCGACACCTCCTCAGCTGCCTCAATCCCTTCTTGCGACTCTTCTTCCACTTCCGGGCTTTCGTCTGGGATGGGAGCTGTTCCTTCTAGAGGTGCTGGAACTCTTCTAGTATGGGATGCATGGATCCAATTTGGCAGCCCCCCGCACTTCACCGCGGTGTTCGTTATCAGGATTACCTGAAAGGGCCCACGCCAGCGAACATCTAGGCAGTTCTTCCGGACGTGCTTTTTAACCAGGACCCAGTCCCCTGGGTTCAGGTCATGACACAGGTTCCTCGCTGCTGGAACTTCAGCCGCATGCACCTGAAGGGACACAGAATGGATGGCGTCAGACAGTCCTTTACAATAATCCAAGATCAGATCATCTGTAATATTCAATAGAGCAGTAGTTGGAACTGTAGGAAGTCTCATGGCCCTCCCCATCAGGATCTCGTGGGGAGAGAGACCTGTCCTCCTATCAGGTGTGCTGCGCATGCTCATGAGCACCAATGGAAGAGCATCTGGCCAACTCAAGGATGTGGATGCCACTACTTTAGCCAATCTATTCTTCAAAGTGCCATTCACTTGTTCCACAATTCCTGAAGCTTCTGGTCGATAACTACAATGCAGCTTTTGATCGATATTCAGTGTGGAGCACAACATCTTCACTATTTCGCTGTTAAAATGTTTTCCTCTGTCCGATTCCAAAGAGGCAGGCACCCCGAAGCGCGGTATCAACTCCCTGAGCAACAATTTAGCCACTGTGAGTGTATCGCACCTACGTGTAGGGTACGCTTCAACCCATCTGGAAAATACGCATACAATCACCAACACATACCGAAGGCGATTGACTCTTGGCATTTCGATGAAATCTAGTTGCATTCTATTGAAAGGCCCCCCCGACCTCCCAATGTGACTCAGTGTGACTGGTGTTCGTTTGCCTACGTTCAGTTGTTGGCAGGTAACACATCGCTTACATACTGATTCTGCTGCTATTCTAAATTTCGGGCAATACCAAGTCTGCCTAAAAACTCTCATCATAGCATCCCTTCCTAGATGTACTGGACCATGTATTTCTCTCGCCATGGGATTAGCTAATTCTTCAGGTAACACAGCTCTCCCATCTGCTGAAACCCAAAAATCCATTTCACTTCGCACACAGCCTGCTATTTCCCATGCCTTTTTCTCTGTTTCAGGTGCGTTCTCCTGCATTATCCCTAAATCCTCCCAAGTGTCTACAGTTTCTAACATCATACTTAATTCAGTCTTTTCTTCTGCACCTTCTATTTCCACCTTTGAGAAAGAATAACTTTGTTCCGCACAATAGCGTGCGACTTCATCAGCATATCTATTACCTTGTGACACAAAATCTGTATTCTTAGTATGAGCTACACACTTCACTACTGCAATGTCAACAGGACCTTGTAATGCTTCTATCAGCAATCGCACAAATTCTCCATTTCGAATGGGCGAACCAGAGGAGGTCATGTAACCCCTCTGAGACCACAACTGCCCGAAATCATGAACCACACCGAAACCATATTGGCTGTCCGTGTAGATGGTGACTCTCTTTCCATTTCCTGCTATGCAGGCACGAGTTAGGGCAATAATCTCTGCTACCTGTGCGGAATGTACTCCTTCCAGGCAAGCGGCTTCCACAACTCCAGTAATGGTACAAACAGCATAAGCTGCTCTCAACCGACCAGTATCGTCTCTTAAACATGAGCCATCAACAAAATAAATTTCATCGGGGTCAGACAATGGCTCATCCACAATATCTGGTCTGGGTTTCGTGCATAGTTCAGTCACATCAAGGCAATCGTGGTCTTCACATCCTTCGCCTTCTATTACAGTAGGTAATGGCATCAAAGTAGCAGGATTCAAGACAGAGCATCTCCTGAGAGTCACATTCTCTGCGGCAAGTATAACTTGCTCGTAGCGCGTGAGCCTACTATTGGTCAGATGCTGCGTCTTCGTCCTGGTCATTAACAATTCAACTGAATGCGGTACATACACCACCACTGGATGTCCCATTACAATACTTTCGCTCCTTTCAATGCTGACACCCGTTGCGGCAACGGATTTGAGACATCCGGGCAACGCTGCGGCTACTGGATCTAATGTAGCCGAAAAATATGCAACTGGTCTACGGGCATTACCGTGGGTCTGTGCCAAGACTGACAAAGCACATCCCTCTCTCTCACAGCAATAGAGTGAAAATGACTTTTCGTAATCTGGCATTCCCAGAGCCGGAGCACGACATAAATCGTCTCTCAGCTGTAAAAACGCCACCAGACATTCTTCATCCCATGGTACCGGATCACTCACCTCCTTGTGCGTCAGTTTCTGTAAGGGCTTTGCTTTCAGTGAAAAGTTAACTATCCACTGTCGGCAGTAACCCACCATTCCTAAGAACATTCTAACTTCTCTCTGTGTTGTAGGCGCATTCATTTTCATTATCGCCTCTATCCTCTCTGGGGACACCTTACGTTTCCCTTTTTCTAACCTGTGCCCTAGATACTGTACTTCTGTCAAACAATACTGTAACTTGCTCGGAGATACCTTATGTCCATTTTCAGCTAAATGATTCAGTAAGGCAATTGAATCTGCTTTACAAGCTTCCTCTGTCTCTGACGCAACAAGTAGGTCATCTATGTACTGTATCAGAACCGAGTTCTGTGGCAGCACTAGATTCTCAAGATTCTTCTTCAACAACTGGTTGAAGATGGATGGACTGTCTGTGAATCCTTGTGGGATTCGACACCATGTTAAAACGCGATCTTCCATTTTAAACGCGAAAAGGTACCTGCTCTCTTCATCCAATGGGATTGAAAAGAAAGCCTGGCAAAGATCTATCACTGTGAACCATTCTGCTTGACATGGTATTTGAAACAATATCACTGATGGATTCGGTACCACGGGACAACATGAAACGACTATGTTGTTAATCTTTCGTAAATCCTGAACTATCCTAAACTTCCCACTAGGTTTCTGCAAACCCATAATCGGGGAGTTACAAGGACTGCCCACGATTTCCTTCAGTATTCCCTGCTGTATCATTGACTCGATCACAGGCTTTATTCCCGCAATCGTTTCCTGGGACAATTTGTATTGAGGCGTTCTTGGAAACTCAACATTTGGTTTTACCAGAATTTTTACCGGTTCTACCCCTTTAATCAATCCTATATCTTCTCCTGTGAAATCCCACACCTCTGACGCCACTGCATCTCTTAAGTCTTGTGGAAGATCTTCTACAGTCAGAGTAGGATATAGTTCTACACAGAATTTTGAATTGGCCACCTTAAAGGTAGCATCATCGTCGGTAGTCTGTACCTCCACTCCTTGTGGGGTGCAGTATATGGTGCAATTCAATTTGCATAACAAATCCCTACCTAACAGACATACCGGACTCGAGTCACAAACCACAAACTGATGTTCGTTCATGTGGTTTCCAATTTTCACAGACACTGGTTCTGTCAAGGGACTAGTCATTCTTTTATTTGCGACTCCTACCACTTGAATTGTTTCCCCTGACATTGGCAAGTCTGGAACTATCGCTGATCTCAGAGTCGAACGAGTAGCCCCAGTGTCCACTAAGAACGTAGTGGGACACCCTGCCACTTCTGCCTCAACAAATGGCCCTCTCTGATCCACTTCTAGAACTGCCCCGAGGGTACAGTCTTCTTCACTGCTCACCCGTTGTCCTGTCAATGGATCAATGTAATAACATTTTTCTTCCTCGATAAACAGAGGCATTTGTTTAAAGACCTTTCCTCCAGCTGCTATCTTCGGTGGCTGTGGGAATTGGGCCCGTGGAGCCGAAGTCCCCCCTTTGGCCACCTTACTGCTTGGGACTGTCACTTTTTGCACTGGGTCTTCTTGGACCTGCTCTTCTACTTCTAGCTCTCCGTTTTCAGGGTTAAAGGGACACTCGCGTCGCCAATGCCCCACCTGATGACACAGATGACACTTTGTCGTTTTCTTTAAAGTGGCAAAGTCTATCCTAGGTCTCTGCCCTTCTTCATTATCTTTGTTCTGACCATTTGGTTTTCGTCCCATCCCCTGCTTCTGCTGGCCACCCTTCCCAGCGGACTGCATTTGCACCACCATCAATTTCTCCTTTAGATTCTTGGCTTTAGAATCTATCTCGTCACTGCAGTACCTCGCATATCGTAAAATCTCATCTAGTGGTTTGTTCTGCCAACAGATTAAATGTTGCTGTATCATCAAACAAATATCAGGTCTCAACCCCAAGACAAACTTTGACACGAACTGCCCTATGTCTTTGGGATCCATTACATCTAGTCCACTGTATTGCTTGAATGTTTTCAACAATCTTTCATAAAACTCGTGAACTGTCTCCTTGGGTTCCTGCCTTGTTCGGTCTATTTTTACCCAATCTATATCCTGTGGTGGTACCTTATCTTTCAGCCATGCTATTACCCTTTCATACTTTCGCATGACAATCTCAGATGGTCCATTTGTTCGAGCATCCCTCAATGGTTCAGCATTTGGCCATTCGACACTAGTCTTACAAGGGGTCCATAGATCAGATGGGACTACGATGTCAAACAACGTGTTCAAATCTATCCACAGTACTTTCGAGATTTTAACGAACCTCTCTACCTGCTTATACCATTCGACTGGATTGTCCCGCAACTTCGGAAATGAGTTGGTAAATGCGGCTAAGTCTCCTCTACTCCAGGGCACATGTACATAATTTCCATTTGATATTTCTCGCAAAGGGAATGCCTCCATCTGCATTACCCTTCCCTCAGGGGTCATCACATTTGTACTTCGCCTAACTGTGCCCTTTTTCGACCACCTTTCTTCCCATTTATCCAGTTCTCTCCACACTCTTATCCCTGTTACCAACTCTCTTATGTGTGTTTTTAATCCAGTAGTTCTCTTCTCATCTAGATCTTGGTCTGCGTACTGTAATCTGTGGTTGCTCTGCAATGCCCTTGTCCTAGACAAATCCACGGCATACTTGTCTGCCAAATCAGTCAGTTTTTCATGAAACGCTCTAGCTTTCCTAGTAATATCCTTTGCCATGAACAATAACTCATCCTGTTCATACAATTCTATCCTTTCCAAAGGCAATGTTCCATCTATTATCTCATCAACATCTGATTTTAAACTGGTAACATCAAGCCTTTTTGCCTTTATTTCAGCTTTCAAGACACTCAATTTAGCTCCTCCATCCGCATCTCTCCCATCCCAGCTCCGAGATCTACGTTTAGGTATGGGTGAATTATAAGGAGTCCTCCCCTGTTCCCATCTCTCTAAGTCCCATGCCTTTCCATCTTCTCGGGGTGGGTGGTGAAACACTCCTTCATGCCTCCCAGCCTCTCTCTCTCCATCCTGGCTAGTTTCACGGGATAGAGGGTAAGAGGTTCTATTACTCCCTCTTTCTTCCCTACTTCCCTGTGATTCCTGATTATTCGAGGCGTGGCGGGACCTATCGCTGTTCTCCTTTCTCCAATGTTGAACGTCTTCCCCAAGTGTATGATGAAGGCACCTAAACCTATTCTGAAAAGCCCGTACCGCCTCATCTCCTCCGTTCCCCCAGAGACGGGACATTTCCTCACATTCTACAATCTTAGTATTTTGTTCCGGCTGTTCTCTCTGATTTGTAGGACATGCATCCCCTCTATTCTCTTGACTTTGGCCTTCCCGGCTCTGACTACTCTCGCTGGCCCCACAATGAGATACTGTCCCGTTTCCCCTGCTTTCCCACTCTGGTTCCGTTCTTGTCCTGTTACTCGGAGATACTATGGACCCGTCCCATTCCCTCAAATCAGCTCTTAACTCTGAAAAAGATCTTGGCCGCGGTCCCCTTAGATCCATTGGTCCTCTCGGACCTCCCGGTTCTGAATTGGGACCGACAGTTGTGTCTAATGGGGTGTTCCACGTTACCGAACCTGGTAATTGTTTCCATGCATTCGTCACATTATTCCTCCTTTCCATCTCTCTCCTTTCCCTATCCAATTGCCTTTGTTGTTCCCCTCTATCTCTCTCAGAATTATAGATCGAAACTATGGGTCCTATGGTAACAGGCACTTGAAGAGCGTCTGGCAATCCCACAGACTCAACCCTTTCTGTGGTTGGCGTTTTCTGCACCACAAACCTTCCCACTACACTCTGTACAGTGTTGTTTGGAGGTGTTTCTCCGCCTTTGCTAGGTGTCCATTCCGATATAGGGAGTGGTGTATATCCCTCTATCTCATTCCCATCTTCCCTTGCGAGCCCTCTATCTTCTATCAATCCTACTCTCGGAGGTGGTCTATCCATTAACAATCTGTTTATCAGATTGTCCTCCGACTCGCTTTCCTCGTCTTCTTCCATGAGGTTTCCTCCTCCTGACACCTCCCTCATCGGATACATTTTCTCCACCTCAATAGTCTGTACCCTCCAACGCTTTTCCTCCTCATCCCATTTGGAATCTCGCACTGCCCTTACCGATCGCGTCAGCCTTTGTTGACGCCTGTTCAAATTTCGGTCGTGTGCAGCCTTAATCCATGCATTAAGAGCCTCAAACTGTGTTGGTCTAGGTGAGGGTTTCAATGAGGACATGGTTGCTTTTAGCCGATGTAACACCTCTAACTTAAACGTTCCATACTTCGGGAACTGCATTTCCTCATTTCCTTCCGTAAGCTTATTCCAAGCCCCAATCCACAATATCGTATGCAGCCCTACATTCGTTGCCATATAATGAGCTGGCGTACCCTCTGGGGGAGCCTCTTCCCCGTAATAATGTTCACTTCGTTTACGTTTAAAAATCCCTTTCAAACACTTAAAACACTTCATGATTTCTCTTTTCTCCGCGTTTGTTTACTTCCTGATGATATTCCACCAATCTCGGCGCCGTTCTCACTAACTGGCCTATCCGTACGCGACTTTCCTCCGACGTCACTCTAGCCGCCCAACCAGAGCGCGGCTCTAGCTAACGT
Source organism: Lissotriton helveticus (assembly GCF_964261635.1). Classification (NCBI taxonomy): domain Eukaryota; kingdom Metazoa; phylum Chordata; class Amphibia; order Caudata; family Salamandridae; genus Lissotriton; species Lissotriton helveticus. Next base: position 539,712,529 of record NC_136061.1, read on the forward strand.
CACACCAACCGCTCAATCACAGCGCGGCTCTAGCCGACGTCACCCGTCCCCCTTCGCAGCAGTTCCCCTCCTTTCTCAGCTCGTCTCCTCGGTCATGCACGCATCCCATTCATACTCTGAAAAATGATTACTTCCGTCCAAGCGATCACCTTTCTTTGACTGTACGCCCACAGTCTTTCTGTAGTTGTCACCTTAACTTGGCGAAATGTCTTTCCGATTACTTCCAGACAATCGCCTTCTCCGATAGGTTACTCACACACAGTAACTTTCGACCAGCGTCCGTTACTCATACACTCACTCTTACACTCCCCCTATCTTGGATCCACGGCGGTCAATGGTACCTCGTGACCTCCGTACTATGGTCGACAACTACCCTGGATGTTCGATACACCCAAAACCACTTAAGCTCTGGCCTGAACTTAAGATTTCACCAGTTCACCCGTTTACCAGGTTACCAGTTTACCAGGTTGCGCGCGCTCACAACCTTCTCTCTTTCACACTACAGGCATTCAACTCCGCAAGACATTACAATACAAATACAACACAAAACACCGCAATCTGTTCACGCATGACCCTTTTTATACTCACTCTCCGATACTGCTGCTTTTCTCGCACCGTCTGCACCTTTCGGCACACGATTCTTCCGCTGCTCGTCTCTCGACGTCTCGGGCCTTGGGGTAAACTAACCTCTCTAGATTACCTTCCTCAAGAAGATAACCATCCTCACTCTGCTACCAACTGCTAACGCGGGATTACTGGTTACTAATTATCTTACCAAATCCCATTTCCTGTCGACTGAATCGTTGGTACCTGTCTTGAGTAAAAGGTAATCTCGCAGTAAACAATCAATTTAAGAACTTACACCACTCTAAATGACCACTGACCAAAATTAAGTTTTAAAGATTTAATATAAAGTCAAAGATGACTGAAGATACAAACTTCTCAAAATGAGATTAAGAAGATAAATCGGTATCACTATGAACATGAACTTTTTGAATAATCTAAGTCTGAAGAACAAAATAATGAGTACAACTTCTAATAACATGAGCGTTGCCAAAATGAATACAAGTTGCAACCTCAAAGTCATTACAGAAAGAAAAATTAAGGTTAGTCTGTCCCTACACTACACTAAATGACATCCCTACTTAACAAGATCTTAACCCTCTAGGTGTCAGCCGTGGTGACTTCCTAAGAAGATCACGCACTTCTCTTTGTCTCTTCTCTGATAATGGGTCTCTCCTGATCAGCCTATCTGCCTACCCATCCGCTTCCTTAGGCTCCCAAAATCATCTGCTCTGCTCTCCTCCCGGGTCGCTTTCCCTAATACCAAATCACATTTCCAATAGAAACGCCCCTTGGGACGCCCCTCACGTGGTACATCTTTCCGCGGCAAACTCCATGATGGTACTCTTGAAGACCCTCGTTATAGTTGACCTTGGTTCCCAGGCGGCTTCTTCTTCCGTGCGCTGATACCCCCTGAAATTCCTGGAAACTCCTACAGGCCTGCGCAAGGCGCCACTGAACAAAGTCCCTTTCATTCGAGCTGATTAGGACCCTCGCACCTGCATACAGCTCGTCCTGCAGTGGGCCTCAAATTCCAGACTTCACCATATCTTAGGCCATAAAACACTCTCAGAGCTCCATACTGGACACCTCACGACCTCTCCTCTAACGAGCACATGACGATTTAAACTACATGACATTATCTGTTCTGGCCTACTTGATTTACATGCAGCAGGTTCCTGCACTCTTAAAACGTTAACTTGATTTAAACAGCAAACATTCTTAACTAGCATACGTTTCTAAAATAACACATCTATAAAGCATATACTTTTAACCCTAAGTTCAATAGTACATTTTGAAAGAACCATGTCAACTTTATCTCACATTATTTTAGCAGCACGTTCAGGTTTGCTGTGAATTGCCCTAAGGCCTACACAAAATACTGGAATCCAAAGTTACATTTAATTCGGACATGACTCTTTTAACATGAGAGAACCATGAGGTTTTCACATATACTCCAACATTTCTACATTTAATCTCACACCGTTATAATTATGGTTACTCTACTTAACATTCTATACATTTCGCTATTGAATATAAAACACTCGTGTGCAAAACATGTTTAAACTAACTACGTGCTTGTAAATATGGCGTACTTATACATTTTTTTCAAACTTGTGCTCTCTCACATCCAAAAGGCTTGAGCACAAACATATGAGCCAGAAAACGCATCACAACAGGGAATCTAAGCAATGGTTGGTCTGGTACATGCAGAAATGCAAAAAGGGCAGACAAGTAGCCTTTAACAGTGCCCCGAGCAAGTTCCTGTTGGGCTAAAGACAGCACAAAAAGCAAAACATCCTCTAACCTTGCCTGTAATGGATCTGTATGGCAGGATGTATACCAAGCCACAAACCTATCCTAGGGTCCAGCGTAAATAGTTTTTATAGATGGATGTCTGGCCTCTAAGAAGACATCCACTACTTCGAGATTAATATCAAAAGCAGTCAAGTGTTGCGGCTCAATCTCCGCCATGGAGTTGTGGATTGTACAGGGCCAAGTGTAGGACCCTGCCCTGCTGCTGTGACAGGAAATTCTGCCAAAGCGTAGCCTGATTGGAGTAGAGATGCTGATGCCCAGAAATTACGGATGTCACACTCTCCTGGCTCAATACAAAGCCATTATGATTACTTGGGCCAGGTCTTTCCTGAGCTTCTTCAGACCTCTGGGCAAGAGAGAAGGGAACGCATAGAGGAGTCCCAAGCTTCACTTTAGGTGAAAAGCGCCTCCAAGAGAGAGGTTTTTTGGGACCCCAGCGTGCAAACAAAAGTGTTGACGCTGCATGTACTTGGATGTGGTGAACAGATTGAGCCATGGTTCTCCCTATTGCTAGAAGAGACCCTACGCCACCACCGGGAATAGCTATCGTTTGTGACTCACTAGGCATCAGCGGCTGAGTTCACCCACTCTGGTGTTTAAAGATACCATCAGGAGCTACACTACCAGGGAGATGTTTCATTACTGACTCAGTCAGTTCTGGAGGTCTTGGACCAGGACACCGCTCTACCCTACTTGTTGCAGATCCCCATGGCAGTAGTGAGGTCAATGAGGACTTCAATCAGCCTTCCTTTAATGGATGGGCGGAAGGCCTACAAAGGCAAGCAAATTTCCTGCAATTCCAACAGACTGATGTGGAAGCGGGTCTCTCCTTGAGACTGCAGTCCTCTACTTTCCACCTCTCCCAGGTTAAGACATGTCTGTTACGACATTCAGCACAGGATGAGGCAGGGAGTGGGGTCTGCCGCCATTACTACTGCAGTCTAACAGCAACCCCTGCTGCCTTTTGTAGTCTTCTCCCAAACCTGGATAGAATCTGACAGGTTCTGTAGGTGCCAAGACCACGAAGCCTTTAGATGCCACTGAAGAGCCCGCATGTGCCTTCCTACGTAGTCAACAAGCAGGATGCAGGAGGCCAAATAGTCTCAGAGCCCCTCTCACTGAGACCCAGGACCGATGCTAAAACATCAGATCAGAACCCAAATGTCCTGGAATCATTGAACTGGAGAGGGGGGGGGGGCTGAAATTGGCACAGTACCCAGGATGGCTCAGATGAATAGGAGCATGTGCGATGGAGTCAGGTGTGACTTCAGCATGTTAAGCGAGAACAACAAAGATGTTAGATGGTTTGCCGTCAACTGGAGGTGGTATACCACTAACTGTAGCAAGCCTGTATACAACACCTAGTCATCGAATTAGGTTAAGACTGGTGTCTCAAACCACTAAAGATGTTCTGTGACCATCACTATTACCTTTATGAACACTTCAGGGGCACTGTTAAAGACAAAGGGGAGCAAGGGAAACTGAAAATGCTCCTGGCCTGCATTGAAATACAGGTCGTGCATGTGGGACTGCAGAACTGAAATAAGAAAACTAGGTGGTCTGCAGGTCTAGCACTACCATCCAGACTCCTAAATTCAGTGCAGACAGAATCAACATGAATACCTTGAATTTTTCAGAAAGAAATTGACATGACGAAGATCCAAAATAGGGCTTATGACTCTGTCCTTCAGCACCAGGAAATAACCGGGGTAACAACCAGTCCCTATGTCAGATGCTGCGGCCCTCTCTATAGCGCCATTATCCAAAAGAGCCAGGAATTCCTTTTTAAAAAAAGACTGATGGTCCTCCAAAAACTGTCTCCAGGTGGTTAGGATATACAGAGGGTCTGACAGAAATGATGAGGCAAAGCCATGTTGAATGATTTGGAGCATTCACTTGGCCGGATGTGATGCTCTGCCATCCGTGGAAACAATAACTTACCCGATAGCATGGCCAATGCCGCCGAGGGCAAACTAAAGCGGCACTGAAGCTGATGCAGTGGGAAGCAGACTGTAACTCCTAGCTTGGGCATTTCCAGCTAGATTCCCAACCCTCAAAGGATGGGGGAGGTCTCTTGTTGGAGTGGAGGATCTTGGCATTGTCTTTGCCCTTAACCCCTTCTGAACCCTCAAAAAGGGGAAAATTGTGGGTGTTACTACTGCATGGGCACAGAAAAGTCTAGGGAGTGTGCCGTCAAATGGCCTATCCATCAATGACGCCTGGACATCACCTGAGAGGCCTGTAGAGCTCATCTACAATTGGTGCTAAAGCGCCCTTCTGCTACTGTCTGCTCTCCCTCAACAGTCAGTAGTGTCCAGTCCAGAAGGGATCACACACTTTGCTTCATCCTGGATGCTTTGTGTTAAATTTGTGCAAAACGTTTCTGGGAATATCATCAAAAGCTCACCAACCATATCCCCTACAATGTGTGTGAAATCTGCCTATGAGGCTGATTGCAGTGACTGACCAAAGGGGTAGGCTGGCAGAAAAATACATTTGTTTTCTAAACGCTTCAATACATTTGGATTTTCTGTTAAGAGGAGCCATAGGAAAAGAGTTGGGATTGAGCCTGATAGTAGAGGCCTTGATAACTAGGCTCTCTGGTGAAGGATGCTGGGTTAGGAAGGTAGGGTCCTGGGGAGGCCTTTGACATCTGACCTGGGCCTATTTACTAGCTGACAAGAGCAAGGCAAGGCCCAGATACCCATCAATCTGTCACAAAGGGATTCATTTAAAGGTCAAAGTGACTCAGAAGGTACCTGAATGGGCTCAAGAACCTCCATTAGCACATCTGTCTTGGATGAAAGCTGCAGGTCCAAGGTTTGGCCGCAGACCGACTTATCAAAGAAAAAGATGCTGATTCCTTTGTTGAGGGCACGAGGGAAACCCAACCCCATGTCAGGGGAGGTGCTAGACAACTAGTTGCCAGCAAATCCATGTACACATTTGTATCCTAGTATTGGGTGTCATCACCATCATCTCCACTGTCTAAGCCAAACAAGTTGTGAAGAACCTTTGGACGATTTCCCAGTAAGGGAAGTGCTAAATGTGAATTGGAAACAGGCTAGACGGGGTGTGGCATATGATGCAACATTGGTCCAAATGGGTTAATTTCGGAGTCAGACAAGATCTTCAGATCTTGCTATGGTTTCGGCGGCATTGAGCCAGCATTGACCTGGCGGGTACTGGCATGGTTTGTTGTGCCGGGATCAAAGTTGTGTACTCCAACGTAACCCCCGGAGTCAGGGCAGACCCTCCTGCAAGGTCAGGAGGCACTGGAGACATCGAGGACAAATCCACCTACTGTAACATGACTGGAGGTCTACATGGACTCTTGTAGCCCAAAGGCGCATCAGAGGGAATCGGAAGGGTGCGAAATATGTGCAGCCTATGGACCAGAAACTCAAGGTGCATCTGGAGAAATTGGAGGATTGGTTTTTGAGTAGGGTACCAGGACTGAGATCTAGAGGTATCTTGACATATGTGCAACTTCTCAGGACGAGCGTGGGAATATTAGGAGAAATCCTGCTTTGGCTTCTTACTTTTCTTTTTCTCGGTCTTACCTGAAGACTTCGAATGGGAGGAGGATCTGTCAAGAGAACAGCCTTAGAGCAGGGCTGCACCTTGACTTGGACTGGGAGCGGGACTTCTGACCTTTATGACAATGTTCATCGACGTAGAGTTTAGCTTTACGTTCCCATATCACCTAGTGAGTCATCCATGCGCAGTCGTCGCACGTCTTGAAATCATGCAACGACCTTTGACACCATACTTCTAGGAGATCTTCACAGACATCTGCTTATGACAGTCCCTACAAGGCTTAGGGTTGCTACAGATCACTCACTCACCCACATATTGCATGTAAGTTCACACCTTGCTCAGCTTTGGCACATGAGCACTCACTCTAAAAACCATGCCATTCAGATAACTATAAGTATTCTGTATGCAAGTACGTTGCTTGATTAGCTTTTTCTGGAGAGTATTCTGACTTTTTTGTTATTTGCAGGAACTCGTGAGCACTTTGTATAAATTGCATATCTTGGTTTGGTTTTCGTCATGAGTAACTGGATATAAATTTCACTTGATTACAAAATATTTCTGAAAGTCCTATGTGGAACTTGCCAACTTTTGTGTATTGTGGAGAGAAATACTCGACGATCATGAGAAAAAAAACTATGCATACCATTAATGCAAAGTTGAGTTAAACAGGAAGATACTGTAAATGTGTAATTCGTGTATCCAGCCTATCAAGCTTCAGCAGGTGTGGCCCATTGTTTCCTCCTGGATGTTGAAACACTGTCTGAACAATCAAACCAAAAACCAAGGTGCTTCTTGAGGGCAAGAAATTAAGTTATGTTACGCTGTGTAGCAGATAACTAAAAATGGAGCTGCATCATAATATAATATTTTGCCCAGGATGGTTACATGCTGCAGGATACATGAGTGATTGGAAAGGAGTGTGGCTAAAGAGCAGCCAGTATGGTAAGAGTTGGGCATGGTTTAGTGCAGTGTGTGATTTATTCCAATCATGTTGTAGTGGTTTTTGTACTTTGGCTAAGTGTACCAGTGTTGTGGAGAAGTGTTTGTTTCCTACAGAGCACATGCTTCTATGATTGGTAAGAGAGGTGCATGATCCGAGGGTGCCAGTGGGGAAAGAATATGGTATAGTACATATAGGCCAGATACATCCTACAATTGTGTCACTGCAATACTGTCACTTTTTCTAGGGGAATGTGTGCATTATCCTGAATGGAAAAAGTTCGATATGATATCTGAAGGTGAAAGATTTGCTCAGACTGTCACACTGCGCTGACCTATGTAGCACAGCTTGTCAGTATTGCACCTATCCACTTGAGTATGATAACAAGATTATTCTGGTAAACGTGCAAGATCAATTTAGGTTCCCCCATGTCACTGGTACTAAGGTAGATGTGAGTATTTCAGAGCATAGCAACCACTTTCCAGATCTCATACAGAAATTCTGCAATTAATTTACGAACACACAGTCGTGAAAAATAACCCCTGTGGTACACGTTGGTTACCTTTAGTTCACAACACAATATATGGTACAAAACCATAGGACCATAGCTGCAAGGTTCTCCTATTCTTAATACAGATGGGCCTTTCCACAAACTGCATTTTTAGTACATTTAGTAATATGATTGTACTACTAAAGTATCACAAAATGCTATTCACACACCTACAAGTTTAAAACTCCACCTCACCTATCTTTTCTACGGAAAGATCCTCACATGTAATTTTACAATTTAGGGGCCGATCACGATGCCGGTTGGAGTTGCCTCTGACAGACAAAGTCGCGGATTCAGGACCGGCCTCCAGTCAGTGATCTCAACTGGATGAGTACGAGGCGACTGCACACTGGGGCCGTTACGATATTGATCGAAAAGCCTCCGACAGAAGGTCGGAGGCTTTCCGACCGACATCATCGGTTTCAATTCCGACCAAATAATTATAATGTAGGTGGTTGGAATTGAAACTTGCCAGTCATTCTGGCTGACTTCCGACGGGCTCAGGAGCCTGTCAACCAGTTGGAGACCGGCCCGTAATCCCAATAGGACAGTGTTTCTGCCATTGGGATTACAATGGCGGTTTCCAAAAGTCTCCCCATGCTGGCCTTTCCAACAAGGAAAGTATGCTGGAAAGCGACTTTGGAGGCCACTAGCAGAGCACCGTTTCATACGCAGGCTATGGTCGTGGCCCTGGGGGGATCTATGGTGCCCCCTATAAAACCTTGAGGTGCCTGCCACAGGGTGCAGAGATTTACACAAACTCCCATTTCTCTTTGGAGCTTGTGCTACAGCCGGTATACAGCCATAGCACAAGCTCCCATATAGAAATGGGAGTATGCAACTGCACAGTGTGCGGTCAATAGTAATCATGCAGTCGGGCCGCCGACTGGAGGTCGATCGGTCCTGAATCCATAATGGTGTCGGTCGGAGGTAACTCCGTCCGACATCGTAATCGGCTCCTCAGTATTAAATGTAGGAGAGCCCAGGAAGAGTTGTGGGAAAAAGGTGCACACTTACTAGTAAATGGGAGGGGTTAAGAGAGGGTTAATGAGGTGCTCAGGCAGTAGGTTTAGAGAGGGGTCTAGGGAGAGAAATGCACCCACCCACAAAAGAGTAAGCCCACTGCAATTCACAAACTGAATTTCTAAAGTTGCTGCAGCCAGAAAGGGAACCAAAACCATAGAAAACCATTTCAGCTCAGAGCTGGAGTACATCCAGCACCACAAATGGCAAACCACTGGTACTGCAACACTCTTAGAAAGAAAAATGAAGTCAGGGCCTTTAAATAACTACCCCCATAGGAAATAATGAAATTAATTTAAATAGTTACAAATATAAAAAATAGGACTTCATGGTAAAAACAATATCTAAAAATAAAACATTTATTATTTAGTTATAAAATATTTTACCAACTTTTTTCGAATGTATACATTTTTCAATTATGTAACATTTATTTTTGTTAAAACTGAATTAAATTACTTTTAATTATTTCTATACGTAACTTTTAATAAATAATATTGCATTATAAATGTCTTTTTTACTTTAGTAGAAAATGGTTTTTTTAATTTGAAGAACAGAAACATTTTTATTTCATTTAATTTTTTTATTACAAACAATTTATTTCAAAATTAAGTCAATAGTGCTGTAACAATTTTTTTCTTCTGCATTTAAAATAAATATGTGAAATTAATCAACAGGAATATTTAGCATAAGGTATTTCTGCAATTTTTTGCACAGAATTGAATTATTTTAAATAAAACTCATGTTACATTAATGTATAAATATATACATTCAAAAAGGGTTCTTAAAATGTTTTACTATTAAATGATAAACGTTTTTTTAGATTTTTTTACAATTAATTATATTCATTTAAAATGTTTAACCTTTTAAAAAGAATTTAATTTAATTTAACATTATTGCCTATGTGTTATTATTTTACGTCTTTATGTTTATTATTATCTGTAGCAGAGTGTTGCAGTATACCAGAGAGTGGCTACAGACTTACTACTGATTCTTTTTTGTCAATAATAACTTATACTTGTAAGTTTGGCTCCACCCCCATTTTCTGAAGGTGGAGATGTGTTTGTCTACACATTTGAGTAACTTTACACTCGGATTTTGTGAATAGCCAAAAGCAGTAAAGTTACTTATAACTTTAAGAGTAAATTTCACTGTAAATTCTTCACAAGTGTAAGTTACCCTTGTGAATAGACCTCAGAAAAAAGTTAGTTCCAAAATACATCTTAAGTTGGTTTGCACTCCATTTCACAAAAGTAGTAAGATAATCGTAGAAAAAGTCATAAACACAGCCGGTAGGTGTCAATGTGAAGTAATTTTTATTTTTAATCCAGAATTCAATTGATTCCACAGTGAGCATCAAAGCATCAACCACATTAATCATCAGCATATCACGGCTCACATTTCATTCATCTTCTTCAGGGCTGGAATGGTCAATTTTCAAAACAAAAAAAATATCACAAGACAATCAACATGTAAAAAGTAATGAAAACATAATATACCCTTATATAATTTGCTAGTCGGCTCTACAGTAGACATCTAAATATCATACACAGACTCTTCGAACTGCCGCAAGGAAGACCACACTGACCAGGACGCCGTGGGGCACCAGTCATCTCGCCCCTCCCCCTTGCAACCGGAAGCCCCAAAAGCAACCAGCTCCTACCGCCCCGCGGGATGTGCGCGGACGGGTGCCGGGCAAAGGGCGGGCCGTCTGTGGCCGTCAGGGGCATACAGGGGCTGGGCTGGGCCCGGTCCCTTAGCACCTTCTCAGGACTCGCATAACCAAGAGGACTGGAACTGGTAAGAACTATTGAAATAAGGACCTTGCGCCAGTAGCTCAGTTTATATTTTTGTTGGAAGTAGCTCCGATCAAACCTGTTAACCTGATTGACTAAGCGAACACTCAATACGTGACTTGAAACTCCAACCACAAAGTGTTTTATAACTATACTGATCCTTTGTAAAGGCTTAACACAGATGGAGAAACGCAAGAGCACTGTGGGTACTCTGAAAGCCTTCCTGATAATAGCAGAATCCCTGCTCATCCACGAGATCCAATTAACTGAGCGTAGACTCTCTCTCGACCCCTCACAATTCCCTCTGATTAGGGAGGAGGAACATAGTAGTACTCCTCAGATGAATAAAACTGCCCCCCTATTATCCCTACCCCCTCCAAACAATCTCCTAACGCACGGGACAAAGCGATCGATACTCCGAGCCCAAGTGGGAAAGGCCCCCAAACTCGAGAACAAACGAAACAAAAGAAAGGCCGAACTATGGGCACGAGACAGAAGGGAGGAAAGCAGGGTAAAGAGAGAAAGCAAATAACTGCAGCAGAACTCTGTCAGCGGGAAACAGTTTCTTTACAAATAGACGAGAAAGTGAGCACAGCTGAATCCAAATCAGTCTCTCCCACTACTAATTCCAATGCAATATTACTAGAACTAGGGAACCATTTGGAAGGCTTTATAAAAAACATTCTGGAAGTAAAACTCGGAGAAATGACATCACACCTGACCTCCCTTTTTGATGACAGATTTGCTCGCATAGAGAACAAACTGACACAAATGAAAGAGGATGTTGATTCAATTAAGGCCCGACTGGAAACTCCCAAATCCCATACTACACCCACACATAGAGACAACCTCAATAATATTAACTTTCACAGCCAAGAGCTTCAGCTCGGTCCATCTAATGTACTGCAAATAGAGAATACAAATCATTTCACTGAGGGTACCAAACCGATGGGCACAACAAGGCTAGCACAACACATTAGCAATCAGGGCCAGAAAAACATAAATCTTATCTCCTCCAACACCACACACCGTCCCAATACAGATAATTTATACTTGCCTCCTGCTTCTTGTCCCTATGTCTTGGTCCTAACGGGGGTACCTCCCTTAAAACAAGGAACGTCAGAATCTTGGTTCTCTCTTCGTAACAAAACAAAGGACTGGCTGGTCAAATATAAGCAATTCAACCCTCGGAATATAAATCAAATACTGATGGTTAGAAGAGTAGGTTGGGTGGGTCCATCACAAAAAACTATCCAGGGCGACTGTATTGTTATAAACTTTAAGACCCCCAGAATTGTCCGTTCTCTTTTAGCGGCCAAAGAGGAACCGCTTATAACAGACACTGCAATTCTGCCTCTCCCACTTGGTTTTTTCTACAGGCCGCCAACTAAGCCCACTTCCAAAACAAACGGCTCTATCCTATCACAGAATAGGTTTGAGCTACTCTCCTAACTAGAGGAAGTGGACTGACAACTAACCTCCTCCCTGGGCATAGTTCTTCCTACAGCAGAGAGACAAAGCTGCAACGGACAACCGCTCCTAGTATGCATTCCATCCCAGGAAATAGTACAATCTAAAAAAATGTCTATCCCAACATTTAATTCCACTAGGTCCTCTTCTGAACAGACCTGAGTACCCCCTCCAACTAACCAACCTAGTCCCCAAACAACAAATGTTGTAGATCTACTTCCGATCTCTTTAGCTATTAGTAGTCCCTTGGAAGAACAAAATCGTTCAAGCATAATTGCCAAGACAGTTCTCAAAACATCAGGAGGGGCCCCCACTAGTCTCATATTCTGGAATATTGCTGGCCTACGATTAAAGTTTAACCAAGAGGGGTGGATAACATTTGCGCGGTCCTATGACATCCTGTGTTTCCAGGAGACATGAGCAATACAACCAATCCATCTAAACGGTTACAAAGCGTTCTTCTCCCCGCACTTAGTTCTGCATCAGGTCGACCGAAAGGTGGGTTAGTGGTGTATTTATCAAACTTACTCCAAGTGAGAGAATCCAGACCACTAAAAAACTAGGAGATTTACCAGATAATTCTAATAGCCTTAAATAAGTCAACCTATATGGTGTTAGTTAATTTTTATAACAATTAAAATTATTAGAGACACTAAAGGAAATATGCCAATTTCTCCTAGATTTTTATAATAATCACCAAGAGATAAATTCCTACATTATCTGGGGTGGCGATTTTAATTTATCTCTTTGTGAAAGGAATAATAACACAACGTGTGGCTACGCGGACACCCAAGAAAACAATATCACGCATTTTCCACACTCATTAGCAGGGGCATGCACAAATGAGACGATCACACTCCTTCAACTGGCCTTTGCGAATGAGTTGATAATACCCGCCGTTCCCTTTAGTCAAACTTTTTATGGCAGAGGAGCCTCTAGCTGTATCGATTTCATCTTTATGGAATCCAAGGCCTCCCATCTCATAACTAATTACACAACTCACGATTGCCCATTTAGCGACCATTTTCCAATTTCCATCTCCTTACATCTGGTTCGAGGCACCACAAAGCCAACGACCTTGTACCGGGATGAAAGTCTTACCATGAACAGACTATATAGTTACGCGATAAAATGGACACGTTCAGGCCCTGACTTAATCACCGAAAAGATCGTTAAAATTTCCCTGCCAGCAATCATGTTATGTCTGGTGGAGAGCTCAACCCCTCAGGAAATAATAGAGAATTTCAAAGCTGTAACCAAATCCACAAAAGACGTCCTAACTATTATTCATAAAGGGAAAAGAAAAAACAAGTCTAGTTGGTTCAATACAGCCTGCACTAATTCACACTCCGCCCTTAAATTAGCTCTTAAAAAATCCAATAGAGACCGGAGTGAGGTAAACCACCTAAGGAAAGCTTATAACAAAACTCTTCAGTTGAGAAAGAGGGAGCTAAAAGAGGAATTATGGGTCGCCCTGCATAATAGCTGTAAAAATAACGATTCCACAGAGTTTTGGAACATTATAAAAACACCTTTTCTCTCTGGTACAAGTGAGAATAGCAACATAGAAGTCGGCATCACCGAATCGGAATGGATAGAACATTTCTCGCGGATATTTGGCCAAACAGAGGATTCTACCCAAACCCACAGTAACCCGGGGATAAGGCCTAGTAGCTCAAGTGTTTTACCTAGCTCACTAGCCTTAGACTTTACACTGACCGAGGTTGAGCAAGCGTTGCATGCCAGTAGAGGAGGAAAGGCCCCGGGCCCTGACGGAGTCCCCGTGGATCTATACAAATTCAAAATGGACATGTGGGCTCCAATGTTACTCAGGGTCCTAGAAGCCACGGGGAAAGTTGGCCTTTTGCCCTCCTGGTCAAAGTCCATCTTGGTACCAATTTTCAAAAAGGGGGATCGCAATAGTCCAACATGCTATCGCCGCATCTCCTTACTGGACTCGCTGGGAAAGGTGGTGGGCCGTATCCTATTAGAACGTCTACGGTACTGGACGGAAGATAACAACATCATATCTGACCTCCAGTATGGTTTTAGGGAAGGTCTCGGTACGATCGAACAGGTCCTAAACCTGACGTTAATTAGAAGTAAATATGTAGACGCAAAGGGTGGAAGATTACACATGGCCTATGTAGAGCTTACCGCAGCGTTTGACTGCATGGATCATGCAAAACTTTGGGTCATATTAACAGCAATGGGGATCGACAGTCTGTTGGTCAACTACCTGTAGGAAATGTACTCAAACGCAAGCGCGAGAGTGAGCTACGGCATGGGCGGGCAGTTATCCGCACCCTTTAGGGAGTAAGACAGGGTTGTGTCCTGGCCCCCTTCCTTTTTACTCTCTATACTAACGGACTGGAATTGGCCATGCTGGACGGGAGCCAGGACCTTCCCCTTGTCCAGAATAGACCAATCCCCGCCCCCCTATACGCGGACGATGCGGTAATTATTGCCCGTACTCCTCGCGAACTACAGTCCGCCTTGACTCGATATAACCAATTTATGTCGAACTTACATTTAAGAATAAATATAAAAAAGACCTTCATTATGACTTCCGGGCGCAAACTGAGAAAAGGAAATGATATCTATATAAACAAATCCAGGGTTGACCACACTCCCACTTATCCTTATCTAGGAGTTGTCATAGACGAAAAGGGTTCGTGGAAAAGAGCAATCGAGGTTAGAAAATTGCAGTTCCTAAAGGCGACAATGGCCTTAGTAGCATTTACCAAGAGGCTCGGTAAACGCCCCCCGGAGGAGATGCTACGTATCTATCAGGCCAAGTGCGTTAGTACAGCCATTAATGGGGCGGGGGTCTGGGGGTACGTTCAGGTCGAGTCTATACAAAAAGTAGAAAACAGCTTCTTAAGAGTCCTACTTGCTGTACCACAAAGCGCGTCCACATTCACGTGCCATTTAGAACTGGGAGTGTCCTATATTTCGGACGTTATAGGGATCCAACCAGTACTATTATGGTACCGTCTTTGGACGTCAAAAAAGTTAATGCTTACTCAAGCAATCGTCCAGAATTGTCTTAAGCTAGAACACGTGAAAAAGATACCATGGTTACAATATGTCAGGAGGTTCTTGACTGACTTAGGCATGGAAAATTATTATCACCACCCACTCGAAATGGTTCGGATATCTCGAAAAGTGCTAAAGAACATAAGCTTAATGCATTTAGCTGGTCTCCACTTGGCAAACGAAGCAAATAAAATTGCTGTACAACATTCCCTGTCAATACAATTGACCGTGATGATCCAGCCCTACTTAAAGTGGAAACTATCTAATTACGACAGATTCCTGATTTAGATTAAACACTTTCCACCGTTTTGTCACTTTCCCATCGACGAACAATCGGTCTAACCAGCTAAGTCACTGTCCTTGTGACGAGATATCCCAACAATCGCTTCTTCATGTAACCTTATTTTGCAAATTTTATACTGAACCCAGAAAGCGATGGCTGATTCCGATCTTAAAAAGTACGGGTCTTCGGCAATGCCGACCAGCACTCATGATTCTTCAATTTCTTGAATCAGACCTCATAGCCATAAACATAGCTAGGTTCTTAAAATGTTGTATTCGTCATAGGACTATCTTGTAACTTGAGAACCGATGCACTTTGCACTTTTTCTATGATGATTACAGTTCGCAAAACTCTGAATGAAACAGATTTTTTCATGTAAAATGTATTTTGTGTAACGTTTTTTATTTTTATTTTTTTAAACATCATTTTAATGCAATTTTTTACTATTGGAAACGTAACGTATTTCAATATGTGTGATACTTTTATGGTTTTTCCTAATGAAACTGAATAAAGTAAATATTTGATTTGATTTGATACACAGACATTAGATAGCTAAACATCATATGCAACGGAAGTCTGTGGCTGTTAGTGCAGCACAAAAAGAAGGGAGATTTTCAGTGTTTGCTAGAAGGAGAAGTAGCCTTGATATTCTAGAGTAGACCTGTTGGTAAATATGGCTAAGGAGCAATGAGATAAATTGCCATGTCATCATTTATAAAAGGCACTTTAATTGCGGGACTTTTAGGAGCCCCTTACCTTACTATCAGAACCTCCACTTCTCAATTAGATTCACGCCAACGCTATCCCTTCAGGCATTTTACTAGATCGACCACCTGGAGCTATGTCCCAATTCTGCAAAGCACTACCCGAAATAGTTGTTAAACTCGTAAGCACTGCCTCGAATTTTACTCTTCTGGGCGACTTTAATGTTCATTTTGATGTTCTAACCTCAACAGCCACAACCTACCTATCCCTTGCTCTTGCAGCCTGTCAGCTCACACAGAAGGTGCTACATGCTACTCATTCCAGAGGACACCTCTTAGACCCTATATTCTCTAATCTGGAGGAGTTTCTCGGTAAGGAACCGATTCCTATCCCCTGGTCAGACCATTTTTTGGTTCCTTTCCTTTGGTCCCCCACCTATGTCACACCCCAACCAGACAACACGAACAATGTCCCGCTGCTGGCCGAGACTTCCTCTAGAAAAGTGGGTGTCCGTACTGGAAAATTCCAGGCCACCTCCTGAATCCGACCCAATTTTAGCTAACGAAAGATTCAACAACAGGATTAAGGGGACATTAAATAAGGTCCTTCCAAACAAAAATCACTCAGATACATAAAAGGTCCAACAGAACGGATTGGTACACCCCTAAATTCAGAGTTAAAGCAGATCTGCAAAAAACTGAAAGAGTCTGGAGAAAGGACTTCACCCTTAGCAAGAAAAGGGAATACAGGGAAGCCATCAAAACATATAAGATGGAAATTAAAAAGGCTCAGACCTCTTATTTTGAAGAAAAAATATCCCTAGCAGCCTATTCCCCCCACCAAACATTTCTCATTTCAAAAAGACTATTGAAAGCTCCCTCTTCCCATGATACACCAGAAGGAACGGTCCAACGCTGCAATGAACTTGCCGATTACTTTTATACCAAAATCGAAATAATCTATGGGTCATGTGCTTCAACCGATGGTTACATCACCTCGCAGCCAGAGGATCTTAGCCCTAGGAGCATGGAACAGTCTTTAGAAACTTTTCCCTTAATGAACTGTGAAAAGCTCCAGGCTACCTCTGAACTCGTCAAGAGCGAGTCACCCAGATATTCTGCCCCGCCCAAGATTCATAACAGGTGGTTGAATCAGTCGGCCCAATCATCCTGGATGTAATCAACTCGCCGATGTCTGCTGGTGTGGTCCCTCCACCATGGAAAAAGCCATGGTGAAATCCCTTTTTTTTTTTAAATTGCCTTGGACCCTGACTATCTGGGCAACTATCGACCCATTTTGATTCTTCCAGGGGTCAACAAAATTGGGGGTGTAGGGTGTCCAGAGTTGCCTTTGTCTTTGCCTTGAAGAAGTAGCCAAATGGATGAAATTCTCACATCTAAAAATTAATGGCGATAAGACCAAGCTTATGCTCCTTGGTAATCCCTTCTTTTTAAGGCGGAAACTATGAGGCCAGCCTGCTTGGGCCCGCACCTGTTCCAAAGCCAGAGATAAAGAGCCTGGGCGTTTGGCTTGATACAGACCTCAGCTTTAAAGCCCAAGCCAGGAAGGTTGTGGCTTCCTATTTTGGCATCTTAAGGATGCTCCGTAAAGTGCTACCTCTGCACCCATTCTAGGTGAGAACTCATGGTCCAGTTGCTTATTTACTCCCGCCTGGACTACGGGAATGCCCTTTACCTTGTTGACCCGAGCTCGGTCCTTGCTAAACTGCAAACAGTGCAGAACTGCACCGCAAGGATTCTTGTAGGGATTCCGAGCCTGCAGTCTGCAAGACCTGCTTTGACAGCTCTCCACTGGCTCCCGGTCTGGGAGAGAGTCCATTTCAAGGCCCTGTGTATCACCCACAAGATGACAGGAGGGAAAGGATCATCAATCATTTCCTCTATGGTCGAGCCCTACCAAGCAAACAGGCGACTGCATTCAGACAAGCAATTTTTGGCTGCTGTCCCCAGAATTAAGAGGGCCAGAACCGGTGGTCGGCTTTTCTCATACAATGCTGCCAAACTTTGGAATTCCCTCTCTCTTCAGCTACGTAAGGAACCTAATCATATGGCTTTCCGTAAGCTGTAGAACACATGGCTCTTTGCCAAGTGATTCTTGACGCTTTAGTTTCACCGCTTAGCGCTGGGATGCCTCCTGGTAGTTATGCGCTCTACAAGTGCTATTTCATTCATGCATTCATTCAAAGTGCATGTCACAGTGCTTTGCATGTAATTCTACTGACCAAATTAAAAGTGGGCTAATCATGTTAAGTGGTAAGAGTAAAGTTGGTGTTCTATCAAAATGTTGTCTCAAGAATATCATCAGACCAAAATATCATGGTCAGAATATTGTGATAGGTTTTATTTAAAGTATATATGAATTAAAGTTAATGAATTTTTTAATCCTGTTTTTAATAGTTATGTTTTTTTTTAAAATGTCCAATAAATTGTTAATCATGTCTTACATTTTTATTTCATGTTGTTCTGTGTTTTGTGGTATTGGATGGGTAGAGTATTTAATTAATAATACATGAATTGTTGATAATTAATTTGTTAATTGCTATATATATTTTTATTGTCATTTATTTGTTCAATAGTATATTATATTTTGTGTATATGCATGAATTTTAAAAATGTAGGGGCCCATTATGATCGCGGACGGACTTGAGTCCGTCCGCGACCATAGAGGAGGAGGGAACCTCCGCATGGCCTGCGGAGTTCCCTCCTGTCCAATTAGGTTGCGACCGCCACCCTGGCGGTCACATCCTCTATTTTTACCATTGCGGTGGGTGCGGCTTCAAGCTGCACCCGCCGCAATGGTAAAAATGCATACATTGCATTTGTATGCAGAAAGGGGCAGGCACCGTGCGGTGCCTGCCGATTTCTGCATACAAATGCAGGGGGGTACCATAGGTACCCCCCATGTGCACCCCCCTTCACCCAGGGGGCCCGCAACGGGCCCCCACAGTGAAGTTCCACATGCTTTTCCACGGCGGAAAACCCACCGCGGAAAAGCATTTTTTAAAGCCCATCCTAATATGGCTGGCGGTGTCTGAGAGACACCGCCACCATATTAGAGCTTTTCCGCCGCGGTTGTAAGTGAACCACGGCGGAAAAGCTGTGGACAGAAACCAGGACCCACCAGCCATCCTAATGTGGCGGTGGGTCTTTGGTGCGTCCGCTGCGGTTTTTCCGCAACCTCCGGGCCAGCTTTGGCGTCCGCCGGCCTGGAGGATGCGGAAAAACCGCAATCGTAATAGGCCCCTTAGTTGTGGAATTTCTTTGGTGACTGACTTGGGTATTAACAAATCCTATTTTTAAATTGCAATTCATTGTATTTTAAATACATTTATAAGAAATAATTATTGATATATATATAATTTTAAGTCACCATATTTTAATGGGTTAAATGAAACATTGATGGTTTATTTATTTAATATTCTCATTTTTAAATTGTAATGCAAATAATTAGGTTATGGTACATAGCACTATTTTAAGGTTTGTGTATTTTCTGGGTAAGTTTGAGGTTTACTTTTAATGCAAATATAATTTTAAATGTTATTTTGTTTTCTTTTTAGAATATTTTTTAAAAATAGACATGTTTTTCAGAAAATGTAATATTATTAAATAGATTCATTTATTTTTTATATTTTCAAGGGAAAATTATATAATTTGGGAATAGTAAATCTAATACATTACATATATGCTCTTTCCACGATACTCGATAGAATGGAATTAGAATAGTAAATATGCTCTCCTGCACAATGTATTATCTTTCCTCAAGGTTTGTTAGTTTGAAGCTAGAACAGTAAATCAGATTTCCCCCACTGCATTCACTTTCCCAAATGTTTGCTAGATTGGAGAAAGAGTGGCAAATCTGCCCCACATGTATTCCCTTTCCCCAATTTTTATTAGACTGGAGTGAAAAAAATAAATCTACCCCTCACCCTTTTAGAGCCACTTGTGTAGAAAATCAGCATTTTCAGCGTGGACACCCCATATTTTTAACCATTTTCTAGGTCTTATTTTGCTAGCTTTGGAACTCAGTGCACTTTTACAATTCTTATTCAATTTTTGAAAATGTATGTTCCAGACCATCGGGAATCCACACACCCTATTGTACATACAATCATTTTCTTTTGGTCTTTATTTTAAAGGTCAATCATAAGTTGTGCAATGCAATAAAGTGGTCTGTATTGTTTTAAACAAATCTTTCTGTTCCCATGTAAATTGGTAATTGAGGCTGAGTTTTATAAACAACTTATAAATATCTCTAAATATAACTCTAAATTAAAAAAACTCTGAATTTCATTACAAACTCTTAATACAAAATATTTGTTTCGTTTTCTTCAATGTATTTTCTTGGACGGATGTGTTGCCTAGACATTCAGTTCCTAAGTAAGCTATATTTATCCTATTAGGTAATGTGCATTTTGAATGCCATTATGATGTAGTCATCTTTGTCCGTTCTTTTTTTACTCTTATTTTGGCAACATTTTCCGATCCCTGAAATTTCTTTTCAGATCTCGGTAAGGAAAAAATTGGAACAGATTGCTTCACAACTCATCTGTCATTTTCTGTGTGGAAGTAAAGTGGTGTGTTCATCTAAATTAGTAACTCATCATTTATATTCTTTTAAAGATTATCTCTTGCCATGCATGCTGAGGCGCTAAACTGAGGATGTGTCCAGCAGGTGTATAATTAAAAAAAGCACAATCAGTGAAGCTAATAATTATGAAAAGCACTTCACACGAGCAAAGGGTAGATGTAATAGATGGCAAAAAGATTATGGGGCCGATTACGATGTCGGTCGGAAAGGCTCCGAACGGCATTTGGTTTGTCCGTATCCGATTTGGAACCCGCATTTCTAAAAGACTCTGAAACACATCCGACCGACCAATTACAATAGTCGGAAACAGTTCAGCTATTTCGACTCGTTTCTGATCGGCATTTGGAGAAACCGAGTCATTCAGAGCCGAATTGTACAGGTTTATGGACAGCGTTTCCGACCAACGTATTATGATGGCGGATTCGGACAGCCTTTCCGAACGGTCTGTCCGACACGAATGGGCTGTCGGAATCTGACTTTAGGGGCCCGTAGCGGGTCCTCCCTTTCCAACCATGCACAATGTGGCAGGCACCATGGGGAGCCCGCCACAGGGTGCAAGGTTTTCTGCAACCCCCCCTTTCTTCAATGGGACCCTGTGTTGTCGGTCAGAACACAGGCTCTCATTGAAGTCAATGGTAGTCCGACCGAATGGTGTTCGGAATTATCGTAATCGGTCAGTCGGACTCCCTGAATCCCATTCGGTCGGAAATTATTCTGAGACCGAGTTGATCGGAATGCTTTCTAATCAACATCGTAACATCGTTTCCAAACACACAAGAAAATAAAAAAATAAAAGCAGCATGAAAACTTGCATGAGCGAGAAGACGCAAAGCATTATCAGTCCTTCTAGAATGATTAAATCAGATCGATAACCATAAGAATGGTGTAAACTATTGAAATGCTTTCATAACTTTCACACCTATACCGTGTCTCCACTGTAACAGATTGGTGCTCCTTAATTGATCTAAATTTCTTATGACTTCCTGTCTGTCATAGGTCTGCTTACCCTTATCAACCAGACCACATTTTTAAGAACCGAATACTTTCACTTTGCTCCGGATAGTTGAAGTCTTTTCCCATTCCTGTTTTCTTGTCCAAAAACGTTCCATACATACACACTACAACTTTTACTGTAAGCTGCACTTTTTGTTTTCGAATTGTGCTTCTCTTTCAGGAGGTTTTGTGAAAGTTTAGGGAAAGGCATAAAAAATGTTATTTCAATTACCACCGAATTTTACCGCTCTACAGATTTATTTGTGACAGTATTGCTGCACCACTTCATGGTCATTCGCTTGCAGATAACCACCCATTAAAGGCTGACAGTAATGAACAGGGAATATGTGCAGACTAAATCAACCGTAGCCATGATTGTGCATGCTATTCCATGTAAATACTGTGGTAATAGCATGTGGTAAATGAATTAGGACTGCTGCACACACATTTATTATGGCCACAAATATGACTCGCTTCTTCAGGAAAATAATGCACTAGGTTGCTTGCGCCTGACCCTAAAAAACATTGGTATGTTTTGTAATTTGCTCTTAAGAAGTGCCTGTAAAGCCCATAAGGGGACGCAACTAGACCTAAAATTCAGGGGGACTACTAACATGTCAAAAAGTGGAGTTGGGGCTAATAAATTAAACAATGGAGTGGAGCCCTCCTTGGAGCCAATACAAAAGTTAGCAATAAATCATGCATTTTAAATATGTTGATCAAAACCCAAAACGATTACAACCAACACGTTTTAGTGAATTTGACCATCTTTATAGGCTACAAACAGATGTTTAGAAGTGTAAATAAGTGTTTTGAGAACAAAAATGGAGCTTCTATATATTTTAATACAATACACTTTAGAACCAGTTTTTGCAAAGTAGTTTCAAGACAGTTACCACTTTTTGCCAATGCTCCAAAAACTTCTCCTGTGAATTGATCACGAGTTTCTTAAATATTTTTTATTCCATCTTCAGAAAGGGTCTGCTGCCTGTTGACCAAAGGTACGTTTTCAGTCTTCTCATCAACGTTGCAATATATACTTGTTTGAGCCCGTTCACATGTATTTATCTCAGAATATTGAGTCTAGAAGGTAATGCATCTGATTTTGGTATATATGACTAGTAAGTTAGGGGATTGATTCCTAAAGCATCTTCCATTCCCCTTGCGATTGACTAAGTGAGTGACAATCAGTTGGCAATATTACCACCTGTTAATTATCGTACCAGGAATCTGCATTATACTAAAACAAAATAAAACACAGAAATTACTTCCCACATTGAGCATTCCTCATAAAAGAGGACTGAGCTAGATCCATGCAGCAAGACACCAGGCCTAAAGAACCGGCAAACATTGTTGTTGCTTGAAATAACTTTGCATAATACGGACGTCAATCATGCAAAGAATACAAGTGTTACTTCAATCTCAAAAACACACAGAATGTGTGGCTAATGGGCAATGTCGTGCAAAGACAGGAACAAAAAAGAAAGCATGTCTCTTAACAGTTTATGTAATAATAACAAAAACATGCTTTTAATTCCGTTCTGAGGCTCGAGCACACTAAGGGCCCGATTACGATGTCGGTCGGAGTTGCCTCTGACTGACACTGTCGCAGTCTTGGGACTGACCGACCTCCCAACACCCAACACCCAACACCCCAATTACAATGCGACGGCACATGGTGCCTGCGGTCGGAGGCTTTCCGAGCCTCATCGTAATCGGGCCCAAAGTGTCAAATTCATGGGCTTCTTGCAGGTGGGCAGAATAGGTAGAGAGAGAGCAACACCATGAGGTGCGAGAAGCAATGAAAACAAAATTCTCCTACTCCTGTAACTGACCTTTGGATGACCTGAGTAGTTGATGTGGGTGGGATCTATTGGGTAAAATATTCCCAATGTTTTTTTTAATTTCACAATACCAGTTCCCTTAGTTGTTGCTAAAAAACACACAACTGTTCTGGGACAGATTATGCCAACCATCAGGTGCCTTCTCACTGAAAGGGAAGGGAGGCATGGGGGCTCTCTCCCTGTGCTGACGCTCTTTAGGCTAGTTTATGCTACGTGCACATTGTTGTACTGTAGTGAAATGGTGAATGTGTGATGACAGTCATAGGTTTTGTACTGGAAAGGGACCTTTCTAATACAAAAACTATGCTTTATACTTTTGCCACTTTTTATCTGTGCTGTACAGTGTAGCATGCATGCAATGGAGGTCAAATGTGGGGACGTTTTTAAATTGCTCTACTGTTACGCTTGCCTTATGATGGTTTAATTGTTTGGCACAAATCCCTGTCTACCAAAGTCAGTAAAAAGAGATTTGCAATGAAACCCATGTGTGGTTGTGTGGGAAAGCCCATGTAACATCCATAGTATTTTCCCTTGACCCAAAGTAGTGCATAGTGACACTTCGAGTTACTTTAGGCAATTTACCAACATAAATCACGATTTGGAAAGTAAATCCCACCGCAACACTGCTAGGCTTGTGTCACTTTTGTAATGCTAATCTGGTTCAAAGTATTAGTAAATCTCTGTACATTTTTCAGCAGTCTATGCTATTCTGCATGAAACACTTTTTAAATAGTGACTTTCATATTTAAGATGCTCACAGGCACAGACTAGGACCTTGTAGCACTATATGTGTCACAATTCCCCTGTGCTCCTACAAGGAATCAGTTCTCTGGCTACCTTGTTACACACATAGATATCTGAAGTGATTGTGTTAATGAACTGAGTTTTCATAACATAAGAGAATGCATTTCCCATGGATTATTTTAACACAGTTCCCATAGTTTTCATGCACTTCAACCTGTAGATGAATTGCAAATTAATTTGAGCAAGGCTGCCACGGAGGCCCTATCTCCAGCACAGCCCAGCAAACATCAGCCATAGAATTGTGTGTATTCTGAAATCTGCAGCAGCCTTGGCTAAAACAACCAGATTGGGGGGAATGGATATCAACTAGGGGTCAGAAGGGGGATCGCAGCAGCGACCACTGGCTTGCCCATTGCAACTCATGGTACTGCGTTTGTGTGTCCCCCCCCCTGAGGTAGCAAAATCAGTGCCAAGAAGACCGGGCAGCTCGCCCTTTTTGCTGTTGTGCTCCAGGTTTGCTTTCTGCCCATTTTCTATCACACTAATTATATATTAGCATTAGTGTAATAAAACATAGAGTACCAGGAGCTGGCACAAGACCTTCAGTCGTAGATGTTGTAAGTAAAAAAAAGTTTTAATTGTATGAAGTGTGAGTGCTTGTGGCTTAAAGTGTTTGTGGAGAGCATGTGCGCTTGTGAGTGTGTGTGTGTAAAAGTGAGTGAGAGTCTGTGCTGGGTAGTAAATGAGAATACGTGAGATTGGGTGTCAGTGAGCGTTTGATTTGGGCCTTTCTACATGTACCCAGGGCTTGAATGTTAAATGCAACTAGTGGGCATGCAGCACTCACTGTGCCACCCACTTAAGTAGCCCTTTTAGACATGTTTCAGGCCTCACGTGTATGCAGTTTTAAACTGCTAATTTGACCCGACAAAATAAACCTTTTGCCATGCCTGAAATTTTTTTGGGTACATATAAGTCAACTCTACAGTAAGCCCTAAACAGCCCATAGCTCAGGATGCAGTGTATTTAAAATGTTGGACAGGTACTTTTAATTTGTACATGTCCTGGTAGTGAAAATATATTAAATTCGTTTCTCACTACTGTGAAATCCGACAGGATAAGATTGGGTTACCTTATTACATTTAATAAGTTAATAACTTTCAATTAGGAGCAAGTGGGAATGTCGAGTTTGAGGTCCAGGAATAGTAATTTAAAACCCTCTTTATTGGTAAAGTTGCATTTTAAGTCACAATTCTGATAATGCCACTTTTAGAAAGTTGGTATTTTCTTGTCCTAACCATTTAGTGCCTCTATCCACAGTCACATGAATAGGTGTAGCTGACAGTTGGTCTCTGTGTATTGCTTCCAGACAGTGAGACATGGGATAATATGTTTTGGCAGAGGGCCCATCCCTGACTTGTTAGGAGGAGAGGGTAGGAGCTGTCACCTACCAGACTTGCACATAGCAACGGCTCTGCCTCAGCACCCTCAGAAAGGGTTTCACACTAGTCTTTTTTGCCCCCAGAAAGGCTTGGGCCAGGGAAGAGAGTAGGACATTTCAAACACCTGTGGAGGTGGAAACATCCAGAACCTTCTCCTACTTTGAAGCTGGCACAAGTATAAATATTGGACCCTCAAACCTAAATCTTCAGATCACTTCTAGACCTGCAGGAAGAAAGACAGTTCAGCTTTGAAATCTGCCTTGCTGGCTGACCAACTACTGCTTTGCTGCCAAAGGCTGAATGTTGCTGCACCAGAAATGCTCTGAATCCAGCTTGCCTGTGTGTATCCAGAACAACAGTAAATTTCCAAGGGTTTGTTGACTGGCCCCCCGGTTTAAAGCCACAGGGACATAATAGGCTTCTTCAATGTTGATGCATCTTCACGCATCTTGACGCAGCAAAACGCAGCCAACCAACGACTCCGGGACAGCACAACACAGCTCGTCCTCAATGCCGACACATCCTCACGCAAGTCCTCGTAGGCAGTGGTAGCTTCTTCAATGCTGACGCAGCCAGATGCAATACATCAAGGGCCCGATGTAGGTAATAGTGAATTCTAAATTCTATATACTGGGTTTTACCGATTCGGTATTTAGAAATCGGTATTTCAGATGTAGGTAAGAATTCGGTAAAAAATACTGAAATCTTAATATTCGTTATTACCTAATCGGTAATTGAGATTCAGTAATAATGAATACCTACCTATTCTTTCCTATTGGCTTGGAGGCTCATAGGAATGAATGTGAAGACATTCGGTATTACCGAATCTGTATTACTGAATCGGTAATACCGGGAGGTATTTCAAGGGTGCCATGGTGTCCAAAGGACACCCTGTTGCACCCCTGAAATGTGCATGTGTGTACATGTAGCACACATGCATGCCCTAAGGGCATGGATGTGTGCCACATGGCGCTTAAAGAAAAGCAAGAAAGTGCTTTTTTAAAGGAATTCGGTAATTACCACCAACTTGAAGTTGGTGGTAATTACTGATTCTTAAGGCCCAAAAGCACTTGTTTATGTGCTTTCCACATTGCATTTAAGGAATCGGTATTACCTATTCCTTAAATGCAAGGCCAATTAGGAATCGGTATTAAGAAATCGGTATTTACAGATTCCTTATTACCAAATCCTTCCCTACATCACGAATGCCTAAATACCGGTCGGTAACTGTGAAATTTACTGAATTTCACCATTACCGACCGGTATTTGGGCCACCTACATCGGGCCCTCAGTTCCCTGTACCGAAGCATTACTTGCAAGTCTCCACAAGCCCCATCGACTCCTTCTACAACGACATAGGATCATACACCTCAGCTCTTCATCAATGGTCATCGACTCTACAGCTGCGTGATGCATTTCGACGCTGAAACTTGCATCACCGGTCCTAGTCGACAGCTCCTCAACGCCAGCCAGGGCATCTTGGCACAAAGACTTTGCATCTCGACACTCAGACCCACAAGGTACTCTCTCAGTAGACTGAACTCAGTCCTGTATCTCGCCCATGCTCCATCATAATAAGCATGAACTTGAGACTTGGGCGAAGTCTCCCGCAACCAGATAACCACTGTTGGCACTTTTTGCACCTTAGGGTACCACAAAACCTTTAAGACTGCCCAGCTTTGGTATCTGCCATGCTGGCTGACCAACTACTGCTTTGCTGCCAAAGGCTGAATGTTGCTGCACCAGAAATGCTCTGAATCCAGCTTGCCTGTGTGTATCCAGAACAACAGTAAATTTCCAAGGGTTTGTTGACTGGCCCCCCTGTTTAAAGCCACAGGGACATAATAGGCTTCTTCAATGTTGATGCATCTCCAAGCATCTTGATGCCGCACAGTGCAGCCAACCATTGACTCCGGCCCAGCACAACACAGCTCGTCCTGTAGTGTAGTTCCTATTATCCCAATAGGCTCTGCGCATTGGAATAATACCTTCAATAGTATAGGCCTAGACCAGACGTTAACTAGGTCTACTACTGTCGATATTAGACTTAAAGTTTTGGGTTTGCCAGCTAGCTCAGAGTTCACTAGAAACTTTCTCGAATAGGCAAGGAGGAGTTGAACCTCCCTGGATAGACAAGAAGGGATTTAGTTTCTGACAACCACAGAACATGACAACTTTGCTCTCCCCTAATCAAGAGTGTATCTCTAGAGTCGTGTGAAAACAAAAGACGACTTATTTTACTCAGTCAGTACGTGCATTCTTAGTCTCACCAGATTGTAGAGAAAAGGAAGAGACGGGCGTGTTCAATAAAAGATGTTATTTATTGATCAGTCTCTTTTCTCGTACAAGAGAAATGGATCGATATTATTGCAATACTTATGGTTAAGTAAAGTGCATACATTAAAAGCAGAAGTATAAAATAATACTGTAAAAACATTGATATGGTTTCTAAGCCATATGATGGTTTAAAATGAATAAAATGAATACATACACATATACATTTGACTAATCGTACTCAACTGGTGTTTCTAACTACGCCTACCCCGTGTACCTGACCTAAGCCTAATACGTGGGCGGGAATAGAAAGTTACAGTTTAAGTTAAGTTTGTTTTGCCAAGTGACTGACTAAAGAATTCTCTGCAAGGGGTTATTCAGTTCTGTACCTGGAATCTAGGATGAATGAGGGATGGTATCTCTCGTCTCTGGTCTCGATATTCCAGGCTGCCTGCGAGGGCTACCCGGAAGCGTCGGAGCTGGATTTCTCGGCAGGAGAAAGCAGCGTCTCGTTCTCAGCGCGTCAGGAAGGCGGGGCTGCGCCAGCGGGGTCTGCTCTGCTCTGGGCTTCGGCAAGTCTGGCTGCTCCGATCTCGTCACCACCGCGTGTGTTTGCATAGGGCAATATCGGTAATATTTATACCTTTAAGGTGCCGAGATTGACGTAAGGATGGACATAGATACGTCAATAAGGATGTCATACGACCTGGTCGTTAGCACATTCTTTGCTGAAGTTCTCGGTGAAATCAAAACAATGGCCGCAGGGTTTTTCCCAGGTCTGTCATAGGTTTGATTTGTTTTGAGAACTCCGTATGCCTTATCAGGGGCTGGAGGAATATCGCTTGTCTAATTAGATGGCAAGCGTTATGACCTAATCAGATAACACGTTCCTGTGCCGTAGTGTGGCTTAATCAGATAACGGTTCCTGCATCATGGGGGTTTTCTGCCTCATGGGATGGCTGCTAGTTAACTTGTTAACCAGAATAGGGTCAGGAATAGGGGGATCGATACAGAACCTATAGGAATACATCACACCCACTCCACGCTAACTATGGACATATTTACGAATCTATGCATAGTAAAACATACTGTAGAGTATCGTGTATACCTTACCACCCCAAAATACATAAATGCATTTTGAAATTATCAAATATACGGAAAAAACAGTCACATGTAATATATGCACTCAAGCTGTAGAATAATGCTAAAGTAATCACGCATATCTATACATTATCACTAATTTGTATATGAGAATTTACACATGAAATGGCTCTTAATACAGAAAAAAAGGTTCGAGACCATTCCATCACAAAATAAAATAATTATGAACATACCAGCGGGCAGCTAATGTCTGTAAACTATCTAAAATTAGAAATTTTAGTTCTCTAAGAATAGTTCTTACTTTAAGCAGAAGATAGTGTCCCGAAAAATATGCAAAAATATTTTGGTGCTGCTGAAAAAATTGCTGTCCGTGAACTGGAGGGAAAAGTGTTCATGGTACTTTGCTTTTCTAGTTGAAGGCCAAATTCAGGGAACGCCGTGTACGAGCTTGCTCAAAAGTCTCTATTTCTGCTCTGGTGAGAACATCATATCATTTAGACTCTCGAAAAAGTTGTCAACAGCTTCCTGGGAGAGTTCCACTAACTCGGAAAAAGGTGTAACCATGCATTCGTGCGCATGATTGTCTCCATTGACATTTTGATTAGTATTGCTGACAGAAGGTCGTACCTGATCAATGCTGCTTTCATCTTGAACTTCACTACCCTTTAATCGTAGTGGTGAAGCTTCCACGAATGCCGTCATCAGGATTGGTAGCCGTTGAGGGCAGCACAAAGCATGAGCCTTTATCGGACTCAACAATGTTTCTGCATCCATCGGCGCATCTGATTGTAGCGTCAGACAGGTGTCTAACACGCATTCTTCTCCGCATAGCAAGCACCTTAATACAGGTAAAACACATCGATGCCACATTGGTCGAAATGAAAGAAACCAAGTCATGTTCAGGTCTCTAAGCCGGGATAGTCCCAGGATTTTTGATATCCGGTCCCGGTATCCAATGGCTAGGATTGTTTCTTCCCTTGTCGCAGGTGTTTTGTCTGTGACATGGTTTGCCATAACGAAATATAAGGACTAAGAATAGGATTCCTGCAATTAGTCCCAAAATGAGGGGAAGTCTGCCAAAAATCGAATGGACGAAATCTGGAAAAATACCCAGTATGGCTTTGAATGGTGTTAATGCCATCGAAAATACTGTCTTAAATACTTTTGAGACTCCACTGGTATCAGAAATATTTAAGATTTCATTCAGGATTTCTGCGAATTGTATGGGGGAATTAGTTGATAATAAGGAGTGAATCTCTGCAGTCGTCCTTGCGACTAGGAGATCATACGTTTCTTTTGATGACGTGAGCCTGGTCGGCATCTGAAGAAGCACTGTTTTCATTCTGCTTAAAGTATCTATTCGAATAGAAGTAATTTTCAAGTTGGGCCATGCCCTTGCCTCCCTGTCTGGAAGGGAGCTGGGGAACAATAAGCGTCCACAGCACTTGACCTTCGCAGTCGTAGTTACGAGATAAGGAGTCCCGGGCATAAGACTACAACATCTGCGGTCCACAATTAGAATGTAACTCCCATTATAGAGTCTTTGAAAGAATGGTTCTATCTCTGTTGCAGGTGTGCCTAGCTGGTGACATGAAAGGTTATTTGAGTTCCCTTCACAGGCTCCATGCAAACTAATTCCGTTACACAGAAGTGTACCGCTTAGTGACATTGCACAATTATTGCCACTAAGAAACACTTTCTGTCCTTTATTACTGACACATGCATGTGAATAGGGCAGGTTCCATGTTGTTTTAATGTACCCCTTTCCCAATTTTTCGTACATGCCAGCCTGTATATATTTTTGGCAGTATTGAAACCTGAAGGTTGATATTGGAATATTAATTATCCCATGTATTATCCATTCACTGACAGGTCGTTCTGACATTGTCACTGGTAATCTCTCAAGTTTCTCAATGCTCAGGATTGTATAATCAGCACCCTTTTGTGCCATACTGATTTGTTTATCAGTAAGGTTAAAGATATTGAATAGTGACGTTGTGTTGATTAAACGCCAAGGCACATAGCCTGAACGCAGATTTTGTAACGTCCAGCCAAGCTGTACAATAGAACGCAATTGAGACTGACCGTGTTGTAACAACAGTAAGTCTTGCGATAATATGTCGATTGCTGAAGACACAATGCTGTCCAGAGAAAAAATTCTGGAGGACAGAGTCATTAACCCATTGTCCACTACAGAAAGTGATTTTTCCAAATTAAGACGGTCAATTTCCCGTATACTTTCTGCTGTCTCAATTTGAGTCACCTTCCAGGCCTCGTTGTATGCTGCATATACAGAGGCTGCTATGAAACGTTTCTGACGCTGTTTGCGCGGTCCCATAATGAAATCACGCAAGTCAGCACCATCAGTAAGTAAAGTTAGGTGTTGCTTAATTTCTGCCAGTGTGGAAGTTTGTAGCCACTGAAGGCATAATTTGCCCACACTGTAGGTGGTTATTATCCCTGGGTGTTGTCTTTGGGAATATCTAGGGTCTGGCCTGGTCATTTTGAACCCCTGTGTTTTGTTCAGGAATCTGTCTTAACAGTTATTAGTATCTGTGGGCCAGATCAACCACGTTTTCCAATCAGGATGTGTTCTGTTTTGGTTTAATACATAATTTACGTCTATCTCCTCATCTGTAGAGCTATTGCTGTTCATTGTTGGTTTTGGAATAGACGGTTTATTTAAGTCTTTGATTTTGGCTAAGCCAAGACAGGTAGTTTGTTGAACAGTGTCATTTAAAAATATAATTTGTTCTGGGATCATGCAGGCTCTAAACAGAGATTCTACACCCTGTACTTGCCATTCTTTTGTACCCCAAACACTCTTTACTTCAACATTTTTGTCCCAATAATCAAAACCAAAAGTATTCATTTGTTCAAAGAATGAGTCTGAATATATCAATTTCGTGTTTGTTATCATGGTCTTTGTCCCTGTCTTATTTGACAATTTGAAATAAAATGTTTCAGCATTACTTATGTTAAAACCTGAGAAGTATGAATATTTGTCATAAACGGTTCTTGAGCTTCCTTTTGGAGGGGTTGCACAATGTTCCCATTGATTATAATTTAAAACATTTCTAGGTTGTTCAGATCTATGTAGAAAATGGTTACCATAGTGGTTATAACAGTACATACTATCATAATTTGTCGAACCCTGCAAATAATCATGTTTGGTAAATTTAGCAGACATTACTAAGTCAGACATCATATTATTTATACTTTCAAAGTCCCAATCATCAGCAAATGAGCTTGGTTTTACAAAGTCACTCAACGAGATCTTAATTTGGTGTGGATATTTCAGAATTTCAACCGGACCATAAATTTCGTAGTCAGTGTTGTCCCATGCTACCCCACCCGGTATAGGATTGGCTGTGAAGTTGACTGAAGAAAGTTCTCTTTTCTCGACGTGTGAAGATGTGTGTGGTTTGAGGATCAAGTTGATTTTCTGACTTGCTGTGTCCATTTTAGCATATTTTCCCTCAATGAAGCGTCCCAAAGTTAGTATCGTGATGAGCCAAAGTATGAGGATAAATGCACCAAAACCCACCCAAAATTCAATCCATGGAGAAATCAGATATGTTTCTTTCAGTTGTTTCAAAAGTACTTTGACTTTATCTTTAAAGGTTTTTGTTGATGGCTGTGTTTTTGATTCACTTAGGTCTTCAGAGGAATCATCGAAGTTAATGAAGTAGCCGGATGCAGTTCTGTCAATTGTTCCAATTGCTTCAGGATTACTTTTTCTTGCATAGTCGTTTGTTACTTCATTATAGATTGGTGTGTCTCTGCTAAATGTTTTTATTTGGGTTTTCAGAGGTCTAAGTTCCATTGCATTGTTGCATAGTCCTTGTTGTAGTTCTGTAGGCGTTTCAAATGTGATTAGCCTCTTAGATTGAACCTCTGTGTTTGTAGCAAATCTTGGTGTTCTACTACTTATCGGGAGTCCACTTGGCCTACTATTTGTTATCGGCCACATGATTGTGGTTTTACCAGGTCGATGGATACAACTCGGTTCTCCTTTTTACCAGCAAGCGGCGGTAGTACAACTGATCTTGTCCCGTTGATGGACAAGACAGGAACTGCTTTTCTGTAAGAAGGCCCAAATTCCTTCTTTACCGCGATCTTTTCTCTGACTAGATCCCCGACTTTTGGGATCCAGACAGGTCTTGCTGGGACAGGTGGTGGTTCTTCAGTGGTTGTTGGCTGCTGTTTCAACTTTATGTTGCTCAGGTCTTTTCTTGTTTCGTTTAAGTCCTGCAAAATAGCCAAACGATCTTT
This sequence comes from Lissotriton helveticus, assembly GCF_964261635.1. Taxonomy (NCBI): domain Eukaryota; kingdom Metazoa; phylum Chordata; class Amphibia; order Caudata; family Salamandridae; genus Lissotriton; species Lissotriton helveticus. The sequence goes on from NC_136061.1 coordinate 539,745,535, forward strand.
GATATCAAAGCTTTTTTCCTTCACCACTGAAGTCTGACTGTCGAGGTCTAAGACTAACATCCTAGTTCCAAACAATAATTCGTACGGACTGAATCCCTTCAGAGAATTTCTTGGCAAGTTATTTAGACTACGTTGGACACTTATTAGATGTTAGACCCACCCAGCTCCCGAACCTAATACCTTTCTGCTATAGATAGCTTTATGCCTTGGTTTTTTCTTTACACCATCCCGTATCCCTCAGGAAGGAAGTGAGAAGATTCCCGCTGTGCTATGCTCATTTGGCCATGTTTCCACTCAGGCTGGAGGGCTAGAGTGAGAACAATGGTCAAACGTAGCATGCTCTTAGCGTATATGCCATTTAGACTCGCAAATCTTTGTATAACAGTCCAGACGTCAGCCGAGTGCTGGTGATCTACATTATAAGTGGAAACTAGCCTGTATATGTTAATCGGACGCTTTGCTTTTTACTGTTGATTCTTTCTGGAGTGAAACGACACGGTATTACACCGTTTCTCTCACCACTGCGATTTCTGTTACAGTTTGGGCAGTTCTTTACAAACATGGTATGATGCAGGCTCATGCCTGGCCACCAGTACCTTGATTGTAATTCTTCCAGAGAATCTTTTAGTTTGAGGTGTCTGAGACCCTCGCCCATATGTGTGTCTGCTATTAACAAGTTTCTCCTGTCCATGTTTGAAATTACTCTATCCCCCACTCCAGGGATTCGAGCAAAAGGGACGGAGTTTGCATCGATTATGTATGTATAATTGAGTGGATAGTTGATCGGTAGCGCTGAGCAGTCGCCTTTTGATGACGTTTTCACCGCCAGCACTGTTTCACCGTCAATATACTTCACTGTACGCTTTTTTCGAGCTACGGAAGCCGATTTAGTTGCTACCGCTGTGGCTGTTTCAGCCAATGAATTCCCTGCAACGTGAACGCCATCACGCTGATGACTCAGTGAGTGTGTCACGTGAGTCTTTGGTAGTTCTTTTTGTAAAAGAGCTATTTGTTCCCAAAGCAGTTTCTGCTTTATTGTTGCATCTGTGTCATCTTTGTAACCGTTTTGAATCCATGTCTGCAAATCCTTGTTATATGATTTGACGCAGTAATATGAATCGGACACTATAAGTGTCGGGAATTCGCGATCCGCATTATCTAGCGCCATTTTCAATGCTATTATTTCAGTCTGTTGTTCTGAATTAGTTTCTACTGAGTGTGTTTTTGTTAATAGAGGTCTTAGTTTACCTCCGCGCCACACTTCTTTTGTAATCTCACATGTCGGGTTGTATGCTTGTTCTCCCCAAACGGAGGGTTGAGCATGTCCGTCTGTATAGATTACACAAGCGTATTGTCGTAAGGGCAGAATGTCGATTGGCAGAGGGAATGTTCTTTCATATTCTAGATTTTTCAATTCCTTTAGTTCTGGATCAAAGTAGTAGTATACTTTGTCCGTTGTAATTGAATTTACCCATTGTATCCATTCCGGATTCAATGTTGTTGTTGGTAAATTACACGGTGTTGTTAATGCCTCAAAGGCTGATTCTGCTGTTCTGACTGTGATGTGTCTACCGTCCGCTTGATCTTTTTCTCTAGCTATTGCGGTTTGAACTGCATGAACAATGTTTTCCTTAACGCTGAATTTCTTTTCAGCTTCTGTGTACAAGTGTGATTTGAATGCAATTGGTACCTTTTCTCCCTCATTAGATGTCAGGTATGTGAATCCGCATCTTCCTGGGATGACTCGAATCACAAGATTGCGTGTGTTATCACGTGTTTCTAATTTTGTTTTAATTAACATGTCTGTTTGTAAGGATCTCAACATTTCTGTGTGTATTTGAGTCCAATTGGTTCTTTTAAAATCTGGTTTTATTAGATCATAAAGGGGTTTGACCCTTTCTGCGTAATTTGCAATGTATGTTCTTCCAAAATTTAGGAAGCCTAGAATTGACTGTAGGTTTTTTAGTGTTCTAGGTGCTTGGAGTACGGCACATTTCTCTAGGAAATTGTCAGCCAGGCTTTTGCCTTCACTTGATAATTCATATCCTAAGAACAGGACTGTTAGATGGGCAATTCTGGATTTTTTAAAGTTGAATTTGTAACCCTCTGCTGCGAACCCAAGTATTATGGTGTTCACTCTCTTCAAGTGAGTATCCAAGTCATCATCTGTTAGGTATATGTCGTCGACATAAGATAATGCTTCGTCATCGTATGTTTGTAATAATTCTGTTACTCTCGCTGAGAATACCCCTGGGCTATTCTTGTACCCCTGGGCTAACCGACAGAATTGTTTTTGAGTGCCATTTATTGAGAACGCAGACAAATATCTGCTCTCTGGTGCTATGTTTTGACAAAAGAATCCATTAGAGATGTCTAATGTTGTTTTGTATTTTTTGCGCACTATGTTATTCATTAGTGCAGCACTATGCGAGTTTTGTACTGCAAAAGTTTTGCAACATGAGTTAAGGTGTCGGTAATCCAAAACTAGACGATATGAATTGTCTGGTTTGGAGACCGGAAACAAAGGGTTGTTCATTTGTGAGGTGCAAGTTTCAATCACCCCCTGGTATTCTAATTGATCTAGGATTTCTTTTACCTGTTTTTTAGCTTCTTGCTTAATTGGGTACTGTCTTTGTGCAGTAGGTTGTGATTTTAACTGGATTTTGTGAGGAGGAAAGTCCTCATCCCATCCTACATGATTTTTATATAAAGCAGGTGCTAGAGCTACTGCCCACTTTCTGGCAAGTGTATATTTTTTATGAATTGGGATATGATTTGAGAAGGCAGGCATAATTATTTCTTCGCCATGAGGGCACTCCCTGACAAACTCTGGTGGCCAGTCTTTTTCAGCTAGAAGGATGTCATAGCCCTTGGAGAGATTATCCCAAAATAGTCCCCTTATTTTTCTAGTCTTATCCCCTTCTATTCGTAAAGTTATTTCATATATTTTGTGAGGTTTGCTAACTCTGGTGTCTGCAGTTTCCACTTGAAGATATTCATTCGTGTCCACTGTCTCCAGATGATTCATAAGGACTTTGCGAGCTATGCTCACTTCTGCTGCGCTGTCTAGCATTGTCTGAGCCCATTCTCCGTTTTTCAGTTGTGTCCTCAGTATTCTCGGCATTGTTAACTACCTTGATACTGGCTACCTTCTTTTTTGGAAATTGTAGTTTCTTTTTTAGATGAGCAGGTTCCTTGTCTTTGGACTTGGCGTGCTCTTCTCTTTGTTCTGATCGTCCTCTTCTTTCCGATTTCTGCGAGGAAGTCTGAAAAGATTGAGAGGGACGTGTATCAATGTCTTGATATCTATCAGGCTTCTTTATATTATCCCTATTTCTAAGGTTATATCTTTTCCCAGAGGGGTCACTTTGGGGTGACCTGTGTCTTTGGTTCGGCGACTTTTCTCTTCGCCGAGGAGACCTTCCTCTGGACTGGAATTTCTTTTCTTTAGGATTGGATTGTTTGTTTCCATCCCAGCTCTTTTTTTGTGATGTTGAATTATTATTAAAAAATATTTTTTCAGGACTTTCAATCAGTTGTGGTTTTACTGGTATTCCACCTAAACTATCTCTACCTAGTTCCTCATAGGACTTTTCTATAATTCTGGCAATTTCAGCTGGTTGGTCTGCTATATCTGTCTCCTTTAACCTCTGGCGGATCGCCACGTTTGCTGCTTCTCCCTTTATGTTGGCTAATAATATAGCCGAGACCTGCTTGAAGTCTTTTAGTAATTTCATACCAAGAGTTAAAGCAGGTTCTGGACCGTATTCGTCTTGAATTTGTTTTAGCACATCTGGTATTACCGAAATGGATGGAACACCGTGCGTTTTTGTGTAGATGGAAGCAAAGACTGTACCCCAAGTGTCACAGTCCTCCACGTGTGGTGCGATTCCCATTGGAAGACAGATAGTCAGAATCCTGTGTTTTTCTAACGGGGTGGTGTCTGGAAACACCGCCTCTATTTGGGTGATTTTTTGTGCTAACCAGAATGGTATTTGTTCCCGTTTAGCTGGTACTTTACCTAGGCAGGATTGTATGTTCTGTGGTGTAATTTTATTTGTGTTCCCCTGGTGAGGGGTCAGCTGTGGAATTTTAATTGCTGGTTGAATTGTTGAAGTCCGCATTACATATTGGACTAATTGTCTATGTACTTTTATTAATTGTTTTAGCTGTGTCAAAAGCTCTGGTGCAGGCATTCTTTCGATGTCTGGATGTGGTGTGTATCCGGCTAGGACCGGCCACGTTGCTCCTGGTCTACCTAAGGGACCGAGCCTGGTGATGTGATTATTATGTTTTAGGGCGCCATTAAATAAGAGCAGATGCTCTTGAAATTTAAGTGGTACTTCCACCTCCTCGAAAGGAGTGTACTCATTAGGAGGTTCCTCTGATTTGTAATAGTGGAAGACCTTTGTTACAGCATTTGCTGCTGGAAAGTGTATCCATGAATAGAATACCTCTGTCTGCCGATATTCGTGTGCCTCAATTACGAATATGACTGTGCCACCTCTAGGTGTCAGTCCATTTTCTATAAGTTTTAAAGTTATAGATTTTCTTGTGTTGACCGGGATGAGTATTATATCCTGGTCAGCGTCTTGCAGTGCATTATCAGCTGCTGCGAGTTCAGTTGCTATCCTAACTGCCTCTCTTTCTCCTTCAGTGTCTGACATTGTACTGTCCAGAAAGTTATTTAGTTTGTTTGCAGATCAGGTTCTTATGGAAACAAAGATTAGATGCACAATATTTTGGAACAGTGTATCCTTCAACGTTGACTAAACCAAGAACCATACATAGGAGTTTCCTCCTGCGAGGTCTGGCGGATATTACCTTTCACCCACTCCAGACGTCTTTGGAGTATTATGGGAAAAAAGGGGTCTGAGTGAAAAAGCACGACTGAGTTACTCTAAATGTCTTACGTTAGTTTTATCGCCCTTCCAAACGCGTTGGGCGCCATGTAGTGTAGTTCCTATTATCCCAATAGGCTCTGCGCATTGGAATAATACCTTCAATAGTATAGGCCTAGACCAGACGTTAACTAGGTCTACTACTGTCGATATTAGACTTAAAGTTTTGGGTTTGCCAGCTAGCTCAGAGTTCACTAGAAACTTTCTCGAATAGGCAAGGAGGAGTTGAACCTCCCTGGATAGACAAGAAGGGATTTAGTTTCTGACAACCATAGAACATGACAACTTTGCTCTCCCCTAATCAAGAGTGTATCTCTAGAGTCGTGTGAAAACAAAAGACGACTTATTTTACTCAGTCAGTACGTGCATTCTTAGTCTCACCAGATTGTAGAGAAAAGGAAGAGACGGGCGTGTTCAATAAAAGATGTTATTTATTGATCAGTCTCTTTTCTCGTACAAGAGAAATGGATCGATATTATTGCAATACTTATGGTTAAGTAAAGTGCATACATTAAAAGCAGAAGTATAAAATAATACTGTAAAAACATTGATATGGTTTCTAAGCCATATGATGGTTTAAAATGAATAAAATGAATACATACACATATACATTTGACTAATCGTACTCAACTGGTGTTTCTAACTACGCCTACCCCGTGTACCTGACCTAAGCCTAATACGTGGGCGGGAATAGAAAGTTACAGTTTAAGTTAAGTTTGTTTTGCCAAGTGACTGACTAAAGAATTCTCTGCAAGGGGTTATTCAGTTCTGTACCTGGAATCTAGGATGAATGAGGGATGGTATCTCTCGTCTCTGGTCTCGATATTCCAGGCTGCCTGCAAGGGCTACCCGGAAGCGCCGGAGCTGGATTTCTCGGCAGGAGAAAGCAGCGTCTCGTTCTCAGCGCGTCAGGAAGGCGGGGCTGCGCCAGCGGGGTCTGCTCTGCTCTGGGCTTCGGCAAGTCTGGCTGCTCCGATCTCGTCACCACCGCGTGTGTTTGCATAGGGCAATATCGGTAATATTTATACCTTTAAGGTGCCGAGATTGACGTAAGGATGGACATAGATACGTCAATAAGGATGTCATACGACCTGGTCGTTAGCACATTCTTTGCTGAAGTTCTCGGTGAAATCAAAACAATGGCCGCAGGGTTTTTCCCAGGTCTGTCATAGGTTTGATTTGTTTTGAGAACTCCGTATGCCTTATCAGGGGCTGGAGGAATATCGCTTGTCTAATTAGATGGCAAGCGTTATGACCTAATCAGATAACACGTTCCTGTGCCGTAGTGTGGCTTAATCAGATAACGGTTCCTGCATCATGGGGGTTTTCTGCCTCATGGGATGGCTGCTAGTTAACTTGTTAACCAGAATAGGGTCAGGAATAGGGGGATCGATACAGAACCTATAGGAATACATCACAGTCCTCAATGCCGACACATCCCCACACAAGTCCTCGTAAGCAGTGGTGGCTTCTTCAATGCTGACGCAGCCAGATGCAATATATCTAGTTCCCTGTACCGAAGCATTACTTGCAAGTCTCCACAAGCCCCATTGACTCCTTTGACAATGACATAGGATCTTGCACCAAAGCTCTTCATCAATGGTCATCGACTCTACAGTTGCGTGACGCATTTCAACGCTGAACCTTGCATCACCTGTCCTAGTCGACAGCTCCTCAACGCCACCCAGGCCATCTTGACACAAAGACTTTGCATCTCGACACTCAGACCCACAAGGTACTTTCTCAGTGGACTGAACTCAGTCCTGTATCTGGCCCATGCTCCATGTGTATGTAGTTGAGCTTATATAGCGCACAGCTACCCGCAGTGGGTTTCCCGGCGCTTGCTTAGGGAACCCTTCCTGGTATTCCCCTGTGAGATAGCAGGGTATCCACAAGGTGAAAGTCAGGCATCCCGCCACGAGGGGCCGTTGTGGAGATTAAGCAAGCTATTGCCCAGAGTCGCAGAGTGTGAACCCGTGAGTCGAGGAGGCACCGGGGCGAGAATTATCGAGTCCGTGGAATTTTTAGCCCAAGACCCCGCCGAGGCGGGGAATTGAACCCTGGTCCAGGACCAATCTCAGCTTCCGGGTCTACTGCCTCTAACCCCTGAGCCACACTTCTCCACATCCATCATAATAAGCATGAACTTGAGACTTGGGCGAAGTCTACCGCAACCAGATAACCACTGTTGGCACTTTTTTGCACCTTAGGGTTTCACAAAGCCTTTAAAATGGCATATCTCCGGTTCTACTATTTGGGTGTTCATTGTTTTGGTGTCAAATAGTTTATTCAATTTTACTTTATTTTTCTAATTGGATGTGAGATTTTTCTTATGTTATGTTTTTACTTTATTACTGTTTGAAGTACAACATAAATCATTTACACATTATGTGGAAACTAAGCCTGTCTGCTTTTGGGTTAAGCACAGGTTAATTTGGGGTGTACTGGTGTTTCACCCTGGCACTGGGTACTGCTTGAGTAGGGATTCACCCCTCCCAACCAGTAACCCAGATCCCTACAGTGAGTATGAGTGAGTCAGAATGAGTAACAATAAGAGTCATGAGTCAGAAACTATGAGTAAATGAGAGTTAGAATGTATGTGAAGGAGAATGAGTGTGAATGAAGGAGAGAGAAGGAGCAACAGAGTGTGGGAAAATAAATGAGCATGAGTGAGAATGCCAGAGGGAGTGCAACGGAATAAGCATGATTGAGTCAAAGTAAGAACGAGTAATAGACTGAGTCAGAGTGAGTACAAGATGGTGAGTGAGAATACATTAGTGCAAGTGAGAATGAGTAATGGAGTGTGAGTGGGAAGGAATGTGATTGATTGTAAGTGTGAATGAATTAAATTGTGCTGGTATGCTTGCTAGTCTGCCATTGGCCCTGGCATAACGAAGGTATTAATTGGCTTATAGAAGCACTCATTGAAAAATACTGCAGCTGGCATACTGGAGGCAATTGATAGCCTTATGACAGGCACCTGTGTAAAATATTGGCAATGGCATGCTGGAGTACATTCTTAACATAATGGTTACCCGTGGAAAAATGCTGGCTTTGGCACACTCAAGGAAATTGTTGGCATAAGAAAGCACCCTGGGCAAAATGCTATCACTAGTTCATTGGAGAAACTTCTTTGCATAAGGTGGACAGTCATGACAAATGGGAGGGGGGAACCATAACAAAATTCTGGCCCTGACATACTGGAGGTAATTGGACATAGCGGTAACCTAAGATATGATGGCATTAATTACAACATTCTGACATTGGACTCATAATATGAGTAAGTGTCCTTTCAGGACCTATGGCTTTTTAGCAGATTTATGCGAAAATTGTGTTTCGAATACACTATTTATCCTCATTATTCAGAACAATTTCTCAGTGGGACAAGCCCTCTACCCCGAGGTGATCTAGAAGAGGTATGGCTCACTACAATTCAGGGTAAGTATTACAAGCCATCAATTTCAAAGATCCTGTCAGATTCCTAATATAGGTGATTCCTAAAATGGGCATTTATCTGTGTTGTGTTATACTAATCATGCAGTTATTACAGAACTTCAGTGATGTCAATAATTGCAATGTCTTCAGGGTTAAGGTCATGTGACACCACTTCCTGGGGACATTTAGGGTCAAAGGTCAAGTGGTGTCACTTTCTGTGATGTCATTAAGGTCAAAGGGTGTGTGTTGTCACTTCTGCTACCCCTGGCATTTTGGTGGATCGACATTCGTGGAGGTGAATTGTTGCAGAAGCTCTTTTAGCCCAATGGTCCTTGCGCCTGAACCCATATAATCCTGACCCCCTGATATATCTCTGTAAAAAAAATGTTGGCCAGAGATTTACATTTTTGATGTGTGTTTTGGGATAATTAGAGAAACAAATTAGCTTGGGTAGACATTGCTGATCCGGTCCAAATTTTTATGGACAACATTGTAAAAATTGGTAGATGTGTTGCAGTGATAATGCAATATTTCAGGAACCACGAGACCTATATACTTCATTTTGGTGTCAAACATAGGTTTTGGGGGTCAAGAAGTCTTATAGAGACAGAAAATAACTTCTCAGAGCAACCCTTCCATCATTTTTCAAAATTGCTGCTATAATAGAGAAAGAAGAGCCATATAGAAATGAAACATTTAATAATGTTTTTTAATCATTTTATGTATACAACAAACAATATTTATGATTTGAATATGAAAATAATATTGTTGATCACTCCTGTTTTAGACACATTTTCATATTTCACTTTATTTACTTGTTTCGGCAATCGCTCGTGGTACATTTGCAGAATGTGCAACATTTGAGAAGAGCATATCAACAGGGTCATCTTTTTGTAGGACAGGTTTTGTGTAAGTTCTGTAAGTAGAGGCTTTAGAAATTTCGAAGGTTTTAGCATCCCATCAATATCTTCTCAACCAAACTCACACTGATCCTTCTTTAAATATGCACGATCCAAAACATTTACATATCTATTGATCAAGTAGAACGCTCTTTTAATGTGTCCATGCACAGTATATGACATTGGTGGAAGGTCACTTAGTGGGACTGATCTCTTGAACTCACGGTATGTTCAAATGTATGACAGTCAAAACTTGCTTTCCACATATGCACCAGGTATTTTTCTAGGGCTTTAAAGTCCCACTCTTCTTCTGTCCAAGCAAATTCTTTAAGAAACTTCACAGGTTCAGCAGTTAAAGCTCCAAGCTTTGTTCCAATTTTGCTCATAGTGTCATCAACCACAAGAATATGTGCCTTGATAAGAACACTGCTCATCTCTGGGTCAAGTTTCTTGTACAGAATATGAACCGGGATAAAGTGTCTTTTCTCTCTTGTTCTATAACGTATCCATAACTCTGACAGTCTTTGACTTATGAACATTGCAACAGATCTAAGTAGCACAATAATAACATATGTGTCATTTGAAAGTACAATGACTCAGTTGGAACCATTTTGAACAGCCCACTCAACATGTGGCACAACATGAAGGTCAGCTTCCTCCAATTTGCTGTCAAGTTCTTGAACAATATGACTCATATGAACCAACTCTTCATTGACAATCATTTCACTTGAAACAATTGGAAACTTAGGGGGTCATTAGGATGACGAGCGGACTTAGTCCGCCCGCCATCCTATCGGATAATGGGACCGCCCGCCATAAGGGTGGGGTCCCTTGGGGGGTATTAGGATGCGCCGGCCACAGAGGCGGGCGCATCCTGCATTTTTAACATTGTGGCGGGCGGTGCTCTCAGCACCGCCCGCCACAATGCTAAAAATGCATGTATGCATTTGCATACACAAAGCGGCAGGCACCGTGCAGTGCCTGCCGCATTGCGTATGCAAATGCAGGGCATCCCCCCCCCACCTCGCCTTCACCATGGGGGCCTGCAGGGGGCCCCCAAAGTGTAGACTGCCTGCCTTTCTGTGGCGCATTGCCGCCACGGAAAGGCATCTGTTTTGGCCCATGCTAATATGGCTGGCAGTGTCTGATAGACACCGCCACCATATTAAACCTTTTCCACCGGGGCGGAAAAGCGGCGGACGGTCTTTCGGTCCGCCGCAGTCCCCCGCCATAGTAATATGGCGGGGGAAATGGGTGGCGGGTGGGTAAGGATGTCTGGCGGATCGCCACCGTCCGCATGGTGGTAGCGATCTGCCAGACATCCTAATGGGCCCCTTAGTGTTCACGGAACCATCAGCAATGTTTTGGCGAGTTAACATCTCCAAGTTCATCCTGTTCGATGTTGATGACCAGAATGTATCAATTTGCATGGGTATAGGTGTCAAAGTTTTGATGGGGGCAAGGTCAATTGTTCCACTTGTAGACATTCTTCTGATTCTCTCACATTCTTTGCAGATAGTTCAAGATAGCTGTCAAAGACGATGGGCAGTTCTTGCAAGGTACACACTGACTTTGGTATCTGTAGAATAGTCTGAACAACCTCTCCAAAGTCTTGCATGGTTAAAATCTTGACGATTTGCAACTACAGCAGTTTTCAATTAGGACACCTTTTCTAATTGAAATTCTTCAGATGAAAGTGTTTTTTTTTAGCTCTTGTACAAGTTTGTGCTTCACTGGTTTGGTTGCATCATCTCCATCAAATAATGCGTTTGTTGGAAGAAGACCATTCAACAGAATATACTTGATAAATTCACCCCTTTTTTAGGCTACATCCATCTCTCTATGTGATTGCGAAAGTTGTTTTCTGTAACCTGTTATGTAGTGGCTGTTTGGATGAAACTCTTTTTATGGCAATTAAAGCATGGAAGTTAGGCTTTTATGATTATGTCAAACATCTTTTTCTCTTTCAATACAAATCTCTCCTGCATCTGTTCTGCATATCGTTTCGATCCATGTTCCAGTACATCTCGTAGACGTGTCTTTATATCAATATCCACAAGTTGTTTGGTCCACAAAGTTATGTAATTGCACAGGCTCAGTCATTTCAAAGGGGGTTTCTTCCTGCTGCATGAAATAAAGAAGGCTGTTAGCATGATTATTTAAATGTTCCCCCTCTCTTTCCGACAAGTTCATAGTGAGGAAAGGTTTCATGATGGTATATTAATTTGGAATTTGTCATCTCTCTGAAAACATTGCAAATAGAGAGGACTTCAATGTAAACTAGCTGCCATTAGGCATATTCACTGTCACGTGTCTGACAACCGTTCCCTTGAAGCTTTTCTGTGATCTCTGTATCGTCTGTTCCAGTTTCATATCTGGAGCCACAGCATTGAACCTTTACTCTCTATCATTCACCACAAAATGTCTTTGGATGAATTTTCGGGAGAGGTATGGTGTTTCCACTTCAAGCTTGCTCACTCTTCCCAAATACCAGGACCCATATCTCTGTGTTTTAAGAAATCAAATTTGTGAAACACAGTAATCAGTGACTCCACAGTCTTAATGTACAGCTCCCAATCACCTTCCCGATCAGCATGTCCCAAGTTTTTCACTAGAGCTATCATGTATAAAACATTCCCCCAGTGATTGCAAAGTTCAGATTTTTCTTCACACTCTTTGACAAACTATACCAACTTGGTTTTCTGATTTTGAACTGAGTGTATTGAACATTGCCTTGCTGTGCATTATGTCTTTTGAATGAAGTGCACCCTGTGCCTTGTTCACTTCTGAGATAAGATAAGCAAAACCTAATGTGTCATTCTTATTCCAGAAAGCATTCCAACACAATGTTTCTATAGCCTCAGATATGATGAGCATACATTGTAATGAACAAACATAATGTGTTCTGCTCAATACTGACTGGACAGCTTTCCTTACAAAAATGTCAGCCTCAATTAGTGCATTGTCTATGCCACATCCACTGAGAACTTCCTGCACACCACAACACAACTTTTGTCAAATGGAAAACTCCCATCATTGGATAAAGATCATCACATTATACTGGATTGCTCATAAAAATGTCAGCTACAATACGGAAAACACCATCACCACAGAAAATTGGCAGGATGGGCTGGTCTTCAAGCTGAGCATGCACATTTTCGAAATTATTTACAGCTGTGTCTACTGTTGCATAGTTTGTGACTGGAGATGATATTACTGGTAAAACCCAACCTTCTTCAGTAGGACAGTATTCTGGGAGATCAGAGCATGAATTTCAGCCCTTTGAGGAATTGCCTTTTCTTCATCCTTCAATCCACACCAAATAAGCGATATGATCAATTCTATTAAATCAGCTATGCGGACTGCAGCCTCAGGTAGAAGAAGATCCATGTCCTCGGCCACCTTGAAATTTTTAGGAAGACTGGGAAGTGTTGATGACTTGTAGTGATTTTGCACACATTGGCATGGCAGTTGGGTTATAAGTTTGCAGCTTCATTTGTTTATGCCTCCAGCTGACACAGCTTGCTCTCCAGTAGCTACTTCATTGGCAGAGTCTTGGAAAAGCACCATGGCAGTATCCTGTGTGCTGGATGTTCCTGACAAAGAAGAGCTGTTTTCAAAATCAAAATTATCAAAAGGAGCAAAATTAAACTTTTCCTGGTAAAGTGACTTGGAAGTGATGATTTACAGCATGAGATGCTAACAAGTTCCTACTGCATACTATGTCATTATAGCTTAATGATAGACCAATCCTATTCAATGAAGCAATTAGCTCTCTACTTTTGCACTTGTCATAGATTGCGTGGCAGTCATCATGTGTATCGGAGTTTTCTTTTTGCCACAATGCAATTCATAAAACATGATTTTGAAAAGGCAGTACATTTGCACAGCATAAATCTGTAGGTTCATGAGATTATCTTCAACTTCTTTGCTTATATCTTCAAAGTCATCAATGTTGTCGGCTTCTGTTCCAAACTCAAGAACTTTAGTTTTCACCAGTTTTGCATTGCTGATATTAAACAATGATGTAAAAATGTTAAGACAACATTAGGCATTATTGTTGACTCCCATGATTTGCGAAGCTCTGGGGCATCACAAAATTTGTCATTAAGTACAAAATCTAAATCTTTCAGGACGTTTCTTAAAATGGTTCCTGCTGATTTTACTGCATCCTGTGATCTTATTTTGGCAGCAAGAACTTTAGTCAAATCACTTGAGAATACCATAATGGGCTCATTCTTTTTGTTAAACTGACAATAGCAAATTATGTCATTAAACATTCTCACCAGAAAAAAATCTTAATTTAATTATTATTGATCAATACAGATTTATCAATGTTACCAATATTTATCTGATCTCACTGAGTGTGAACCTGTAGGCAGCACTCAAAAATGGCTTTAAAACTACATTTGCTTTTTCAAAGAGTGCAAACTTAACTGAAGGCTGGAGGTTATGTTGCTGCTGTACCATGGTACATTCATATTTTAGAATGTATGCATGCATACATTCCAGGTGGGCATACAGATTTGCAGCAAATACATTCATCTTGCTGTTTAGATTTGCTGCTCAGCTGAAAACTACATCCTGGAATAAACTAGCTGCAGATAAAAACATGTTTGCCCTTTGAGACTCACACAATCTGTACTTTGTTAATCCATTTGGCCCTTGTACTGCCTAAACATCAGATAATACAATGAAGATCCTTTGCTTTCTGATCAGTTGTTGGACGTGGACGAGGGGTGGCCATCGATCTTCTAAGAGGATGGGCATTGGATTTGGTTGCCGTCGCTTTCTCAGAAGACTCGGATTCTTGTTGTGATTCACTGGTTTCTGCTATATTTTTTATGTCTTTTTCCCAGGCTTTTTTCCATTGTATATGACTTGTAGCACTTGTTACCAAGATAAAATATTTGATCCTCTTCACCGATCAGTTTAAATCTTCTGTGAACTTTGTCTTGCATCTCGAACTCTCTTCTGTCAAGCCGCAGTTGATGTTAGCTTTTCTTTTGGATTAGTTTGGCATATGACACATTTTTCTTTGTTGAAGGAGTCCTCAGATTTTGTGATTAATAAACAATCTGTCAGGAGGTAAAGATCCTCTGCTACCTGTTTATGAATTTGAATCAATGGAAAACCTTAAACAAAAACAATATTAAAATAAATGCTGGCTACAACATATTATTTTCCAAAATGGCAGAAGGGTTGCTCTGAGGAGTTATTTTCTCTCTCTATTAGACTACTTGACCCCCATAACCTATGTTTTAACAGCAAAATAAAGTATATAGGTTTCATGGTTCCTGAAATATTACATCATCACTGCAACACATCTGCCATTTTTAGGTCTCGGCCTGATCCAGCGCATGCGCTGGTCTGGCCGAGACATTTAGTAGCGCTTTGAAAAGTGCTACCATAGCGTCGACCAGCTTGCTATCACGCGCACATGAGCACGCGTGACTTGCCATTTGCCACTCGTTAGTGTGCGCGCGCCGTCACTTTCAGGGCTCCGACAACCCGCCCCAGCAGAACACTTTCGATTTCCGAAGTCACTTTCGAGGACGCCCCCCCACCCCCTCTTCCTCGCGTGCACACATCTTAAAGTATTAGGCCATAGACAGCAGCTTGTCAGAACAGCTGTTGCCAAGTACTGATTGATTGTGTTTTCACTCTGGCTGGAGAAGTGTCGCAGACAGCCACCGGTCTGAGGCCCAGCGCCAGGGCGGACGCATGCGCACATAGAACGCACACACAATGTCACTTAACAGGTGTCTAAGCTGCATTAACCCTCAGTATCTTTAAAAAAAAGACAATATTTCATATCGTGCAAACTTCACGAATAGGAATTTCGAATGATAAGACTTTTTTTATCAAGATGATGAACTAGCAGAAATAAAATCATTTTCTGATGCTGGTCTTCAGACTAAAAACGAGCACTGCTTGAGAAGTACGTTGCATTAAAAATCATCGGAAATTAAACGCCGCAGGCAATGAAAAATTATTCGTTTTGTTTTCTTCTTCAACAAAATAGATTCGACAACAGAGGCTTTCTCACACAACAATGATTCGAGATACCTCCTTTTAAACTTTTTTGAAACAACACCTCGCAGTTGCACGGGATGCATTAATTATCATATAATTAACTATTCTATAAATTTGCAATGCCCATATTTCAACATTAGTGTGAGCATTTCGGTGTGGTTATAAGTGTTTTAATCCACATGTGCACCGGAACTTCATGGTCTAACCCACGGGATGTATTTTCTTTGTTGCCTATTCCTTCTGATTCAGCAACAAAAGTTGGCTTTGCTGCGCACACAGCACTTGTCATCATATAATTTTCGTAAGCTGTTGCAACAATGTGATTTAACCCTCTGCCTTTTAGCCGATAAGCAGATATCTGTGTTGTATTCCTTTCTGGCATTTACTTGCCTTCTATTTGGTCGGGTGGGTGGAGGCGCAAATGACAGCCCGAACGCTGCCTGGAGTTGTCAAATAACGATTTAACTGCAAAACGAAAGCAACAGTTTGGTGGGACTCTGAACTGGTCGGTTAAATCAGCTGAGCAGATCGGTTTTGGGGGCCCTCTGTAGCGCTAGCAACTCTGGCACTGCTTCTCTATTTATACATGCCTACTAAACTGTTTATTTGAACACTCTGGTAACTTTTCCGACAAACCAGGCTCCAGTAATTGCTGCTGCCGCCCAGCGCTGGCTAAGTAAAATTACAGGAAGACTGATGGCTGTCTACGACCTCCTGACCTCGCTACACAAGTACATGTTACTGCCATTCAATTACTGGTGCTTTGCAGCAGTTTTAAAATCTTCTTTGGCCTTATCATTGATTAAATTAGTGTAATTTCTGATATTTGTTATGTGTTCCTCGTCTTTATTGATTGATTTTGCTCGTGAGAAAGTTGTTGAAATGTCACTCCTAAATAGACCGAAATTATGAAAATGTCACACATGGCAATCTGAAACCTTGGCAGCTATGGTTTTATCACATGGATTGTCACTTGTCTTCACTAGAAACTGCTCCGTCTGCCATACATAGCTCTGTTTGCAGCATTATTTGAGCCTGTCTAAGAATCTAGCGCGTTTACTTAATGAGCTCGCTTGTAAACCAGACAAGGACGTTGGTCTTCTCACTGTCTCCTGTAGCGTCACAGAGATGTTTGCATGAAGTAAGCACCATGGTAATAGACTCAAGTACTTGCCACTTTGTGGTCCTTACTCCCAGAGAACACACTCTGTTTTTCTAGTTGCTTGTCTAATACTCGCAGGTACATACTGCCTTGCATTAGATTACATATAGTTCTTCTTGAGTGGCCTGTCAATCCCACTCATGCTTCAGCCATGCTGTTTCTTAAAGGCAGCCACGAGCTTCCTGTACGCACTCTTGGTCTGCCCAGTAGCGTGACATGATGCGCTCTATCATAAGCTGCTCAGAAGTAGAGGTTTATCAGTGCTGTCTCAGGCTCAGTAGCATGACACAATGCGCTCTATCAAAAGCTGCTCAGAAGTAGAGGTTTAGCAGTGCTGTCCCAGGCTCAGTAGCATGACATGATGCACACTATCGTAAACTGCGCAGAAGTAGGGGTTTGTCAGTGTTGTCTCAGTAGTGTGACACAATGTGCTCTATCATTAGCTGCTCAGAAGAAGAGGTTTGTCAGTGCTGTCTCAGTAGTGTGACACAATGTGCTCTATCATAAGCTGCTCAGAAGTAGATGTTTAGCAGTGCTGTACCATGCTCAGTAAAATGACATGATGCACTCTATTGTAAGCTGGGCAGAAGTAGAGGTTTGTCAGTGCTGTCTCAGTAGTGTGACATGATGCGTTCTATCGTTAGCTGCTCAGCAGTAGAGGTTTGTCAGTGCTGTCTCAGTAGTGTGACACAATGCGCTCTATCATAAGCTGCTCAGAAGTAGAGATTTAGCAGGTCTGTACCAGGCTCAGTAGCATGACATGATGCACTCTATCGTAAGCTGCGCAGAAGTAGAGGTTAGTCAGTGCTGTCTCAGTAGTGTGACATGATGCGTTCTATCATTAGCTGCTCAGAAGTAGAGGTTTGTCAGTGCTGACTCAGTAGTGTGACACAATGCGCTCTATCATAAGTTGCTCAGAAGTAGAGGTTTAGCAGTGCTGTACCAGGCTCAGTAAAGAGTAG
The DNA here is from genome assembly GCF_964261635.1 of Lissotriton helveticus. Classification (NCBI taxonomy): domain Eukaryota; kingdom Metazoa; phylum Chordata; class Amphibia; order Caudata; family Salamandridae; genus Lissotriton; species Lissotriton helveticus. The sequence continues at coordinate 539,762,930 of NC_136061.1, forward strand.
TTTCTGTCCTGTAACTCCAGTTCTGTAGTAGGGGTATCTCTGTTATAGTCATAATCTAGTGAATAGTCCCGCCCATGTGCGCGGACCCCGGAGCAATCAAAAATAATCTCTTAAGTTGTCCAAACATGCAGAACTGCACAGACACTTAAGAGAGAATTTAAAGACAGATAATGCAGCCTATATCCACAGGCTACACTGTCCAGTACTTCGACTAGAAATTCCACCAAAAGTCCACAAACAGCACAGCCTGTCCAGGTTTTCTTACAGAGAAAACCTTGCCTGTAACAGCAAAACCCTCTGGAATGATAGAGAGGAAGAAGTGGACAGACAAGCCCCATAGGCTGCCATTATGTGGCTCAAAACAGGATACTGTGCCTTTAAGAGAACTTTCCAAAAGCCTCACAGTATCCCAGAATGCACTGCAGGTCCCTTCTACTTTCAGTTCTTCTTGAAGGCGTAACACGCCAGACCTGTAGTATTTCTTACATGAATATCTCTCTCCACCGGGGAGGAGGGCGGGCGCTTATGACTATAACAGAGATACCCCTACTACAGAACTGGAGTTACAGGACAGAAACTACTTCTTCTGTAGTAGGGGATCTCTGTGTATAGTCATAATCTAGTGAATAGAATGGCAAGCCCATCCCCACACCAAAGCGGCGGTGGAGAAAAGAGAAATAACACCACTACTGTGCGAACAGATTTCGCAGCGAAGCCTGCCCAACCCGAGCATCTGCCCTGGCCTCAGTGTCCAGACAGTAATGCTTAACAAGGTATGGGCCGACTTCCAAGTGGCCGCCTTGCAGATTTCTGCAATTAGAACACTATGGAGCAAAGCAGTCGTGGCAGCTTTGCCCCCGGTGGAATAAGCCTTAGGTTTACCCCCTAAGGTCTTATCAGCCTCTTGGTAACACAATTGTATACAGGACACAATCCACCTCGAGATGGACTGTTTGGAGGTAGCAAGACCGGTCCTGACTGATCCATAATTGATAAACAATTGGTCTGACCTACTAATATCTTCGGTTTTATCCAGATAAAAATTTCAACACCCTCCTAACATCCAGGGAACGCAAAGACCTTTCCGCTGGAAATGAAGGATACTGAAAAATCGTAGGCAAAGTTATAGTCTGGTTAACATGGAAGTCAGATATAACCTTTGGAAGAACTTTAGGGCGAGTACGCATAACAACCTTAGCAGCATGAAATACTGTATAAGGTTCGTGGCAACACAAAGCCTGAATTTCCCTCACCCTGCGGGCCGATGTAATGGCCACGAGGAACGCCGCCTTCCAGGACAGGTGCTGCAATGAAGCTTTATGAATAGGTTCAAAAAGCTCCTTCATCAAACTGGACAGCACCACGTTCAATTCCCATGAAGGCGAAGGAAACCGGACAGGAGGGAACACTTTCTTCGAGCCTTCCAAAAACCCTTAGATCACAGGGATCCGAAAGAAGGAAGTCTGTGAAGGCCATTTCCTGTAGGCAGTCAGCGCAACAAGAGGAACCTTAATGGAATGGACATTAAGGCCAGACTGCGCCAGCTGTAGAAGATACGGAAGGAGGACATCTTCCTTACACGTCGTTAGGTCATAGTCCCTGAACTTGCACCAGATGCAAAACCTCTTCCACTTGTAAGCATAAGAAGTCCTAGTGGAAGGTCGCCTAACCTCCTTCAGTATGTCCATACAAACTGCTGGTACATTCAAATGGCCAAATTGCACTAACGCAGGAGCCATGTCGCCAAACTCAAAGACGAGAGGTTGGGGTGCAACATCTGCCCCCACCGAACTTCGTGAGAAGGCCCGGCCTGCACGGCAGCCGTATGTGAGGAAGGAGAGACCGGTGAAGCAGGTCCGTGAACCACCACTGCCTGGGCCATTCCAGGGCAATCAGGATCATCCGTGCCCTGCACTGGGACAGCTTGATGAGTACCGCCGGAAGCAGGGGGAACGGGTGGAAAAGCGTACAGAAAGCTGTTTGACCAGTTAATCCATAACGCATACCCCAGCGTCCCCTGCTGGTAGTACCTGGAGGCAAAGTCTCAGCATTTGCTGTTTTCGGCGGTGGAGAACAGATCTACGTCTGGAGTCCGCCACCTTGCGAAGACTTCTCCTAGTACTTCTTTGTTTATGACCCATTCGTGGTTTTCCTGAATCAGGCTGCTCAGTGCGTCCGCCTGAACATTCTGCACACCTAGCAGATGGATAGCCGTGATCGTCAGTCCTCTGGCTAGAAGCCAGCGCCAGATCGCCTGCGCCTCCTGCGACAGAGTGCGCGATCTCGAATCCCCCTACTTGTTGAGGCAAGACATCGTGGTCGCATTGTCCGTCTGTACAAGCAGAGAGTTGGTCTGGAAGGACGTAACAGACGCCTACAGTGCCAAGTGAACAGCTCTGAGTTCCAGGAAATGTAAGTGATACGTGGACTCCATCGGGGACCACGTTCCTTGTATCTGTCAGTCTCCGGAATGCGCCCCCCCCCCCAGCCGTGGAGAGACACATCCGTCACGATAGTCCGTGCGGGAATGTCCTCGTGAAAGGGAACCCCTCCGAAGAGATTCCCCGCTGAACACCACCACTTCAGAGACTGAAGAGCATGCACAGACAGTCGTATCTTGTCGTCCCAAGAACCATTCCTCTGATCCCACTGATCCTCCACGCACTCCTGCAAAGGTCTCATGGGCAGCCGTGCGTCTGGCGTGAAGAAGATGCAAGAGGCCATCGACCCCAATAGAGCAGACACCGTCCCACCTTTGTAGATGGAGGGATCATAAGAGCCTGAGCCTTCCGAAGGAGCGAGAATCGTCTCTCCTCCGAAGGAGACGCACTTGCTGACAGCGTATTGACGGAGGCTTCTCAAGTACTGTATGCACTGGATCAGAATCGGGACAGCCTTGGACATACTGATGCGCAACTCCAGCTCGTTCAAAAGAACGCACGTCTTCTGGAAGTGTGCTTGAGCGTCCGAGAAAGAGGAGGCCTTGATCAACCAATCGTCCAGGTACGGGTAGACAAACACCTCATTTATCCTCAGCCGTGCAGCTACCACTGCCATGCACTTCGAGAATGTTCTGGGCGCAGACGTCAGTCCGACTGGCAGTACTGTGTACTGATAACGATCGGTGCCGACTCGGAATCGCAGGAACTTCCTGTGTATGTGTGCAAAGGGCACATGGAAGTACTCATACTGTAGACCTATGGCACAGAGCCAAACTCCCTGTTGCAGCCGAGGAAAAAACCTGATGCAACGATAGCATGCGAAATTCCTCTCTCTGCGAATCCACTAGTTTGCTTGTCGCAAATCCAGAATGGGCCTGAACTCGTTCTTGTCCTTCTTGCGAACCAGAAAGAACCATGAGTACAGACCTCTTCCCCTTTGAGACAGAGGTACGTCTCCTATCGCCCTTTTCCTTAACAGGGTATCGGCCTCCGCCTGGAGCTCGCGCAGGTGAAACCGCGCGCAGACCGGAGGAATTGCTGGAGAAGGACTGATGAACTGAAGACTGACTTAGACCCGGCCGGCCTTTGTTCGCTGAGGAGCATCAAGCTCTCCCGCGTACGCGCACAATATACTTGTGAAGTATTTAAAGGCGGCCCGGGACCACAGACAAACCCTGGGAGGAAAGACGCCGCTAGAAAGGGAAGAAGGCCTCAAGCCGTTCTCCACGCCGCAAACCTACAGCCTTCCAAAAGTCTCCGAGGTAGACTTATGCGGACCACTTACTACCCTCAAGGTAACCCAAAGGTTGCCCAAAGAACGGGAGAGCAGATGCACACTGCTGAGCCGTAGGCTGCAGAGACGCCCGACGAATACAAGTATGGCAACGTAGGACAAACCCACAATACCTAGGGGGTCCGCAGGAGAGAAAAAACTCCGCTCCGACACCGATGCTTAGACCTGAAACCATCAGGTTCATAGACTATCTCTTGTAAGGCTTCCCTCCTGTCTCTCGGCAGGTGAACCATTAATTCATGAAGAAAACAACCCCACACAGGGATCTTACCACAACGGCCCAGCAACAGCGGGCCACCACATGACGCCTACATGCCACCACCCCTGCGGCCAAGTCAGGAGCACGTTCGAAGCCAGAACCCCCTGGCAGGTGGTAGCGGACCAAAGCTAAGTACCGCCAACCCGTAAAGAGTCGGAGAGAGACTCCCCGTACTCATGGAAGACGCATCCCTGGCAACAAGGCACGGGGAATCGCAGACTGAGGGGCCAAAGACCCCTTGGGTGGTGGAAGGGAGAGGGAACCGAGAAAAATCCGAAACATCCCCGGTGATCTCACCAGTGGTGGCAGAGCAGGAGGCGACCTAGCCGATGAGTAGGTATGCGCAAACTCAACACTAAGCAAAAGGACCAACGTCCCTCGCTTACACGTGGTGAGTAGCCACAGACTACCCATCAGAAGGGTTCCTCGACGCTGATCATCTGCTCAGCGTCGTGGGTGGACGGTGCCGGGAACAGAAAGTCCCCTCCCACGCAGAGGGGGCTCACCACGGAGCGAGGCCTGGAACAAGACCCAGGCCGCAAGCGCCGGCAAGTATACTGCGGCTGTAACCCATGACTTCGACCGCACTACGACGTCACCATCACTAAGACAGTGACTGTCTCTACGCCCACACTCCGACGTCAAAATGTCACTACGGTGTAAAACACCAAGACATCGAGCCATCCATAAAGGTGACGTCTGTACCCCAAGGCAGATAGCGGAGCCCAAGCGACCAATGCCCCAAAAAGGAGCATCACTGCTCCATGACGTCGAGCCACACCGCTCCATGACGTCGAGCATCACCGCTCCATGACGTCGAGCATCACTGCTCCATGACATCGAGCATCACTGCTCCATGACGTCGAGCATCACTGCTCCATGACGTCGAGCATCACTGCTCCATGACGTCGAGCATCACTGCTCCATTACGTCGAGCATCCCTGCTCCATGACGTAGAGCATCCCTGCTCCATGTCGTAGAGCATCCCTGCTCCATGACGTCGAGCATCCCTGCTCCATGACGTCGAGGCACTCCATCAACGTCGAGGCACTCCATCGACGTCGAGCATCACTGTTCCATCGACGTCGAGCATCACTGTTCCATCGACGTCGAGGCACTCCATCGACGTCGAGGCACTCCATCGACGTCGAGGCATTCCATCATCATCGAGGCATTCCATCGACGTCGAGGCATTCCATCGACGTCAAGGCACTCCATCGACGTCGAGGCACTCCATCGACGTCGAGGCACTCCATCGACGTCGAGGCACCCCATCGACGCCGAGGCACTCCATGACGTCGAGGCACCCCACGACGTCGAGGCATCTCCATGACATCGAGGCACTCCATGACGTCAAGGCACCCCATGACGTTGAGGCACTCCACGTCCTCGAAGCCGACCGGAACCGCGTCATAGCTCAGACGTGCCCTTACCGGGGAGAAGCCCAGAGGTTACAGCATGGGACTATGTAGAGGACCCACCCTCTCCTTACCCAGAGGCTGAAGATGCCTTCAAACTCCTCTGTTCTAAACCTGGGAGCCGAAGCTTCCCAGAAAAGAAGTCACAGAGAAGACAGCTGTCAAAAGACACAGGCAAACACAGAATACAAACCTGTGAGCTCCAGCTTTGGTCTTTAGTACAGCTGCAGACAAAGCACTTGTCAGACTAGAAGTAGTATAAGACAAGAATACTGCAGAAATCCTGCCCAAAAACACAGCAGAATGTAGATAAAGGCCAAAGACGTCGAGTGAAGCTGTAAAAATCCAAAATTATCACAAAAATAATATAGAAAAAGCTAAAAAAAAGAAGAGCTAATGCTCCAGGGTCCTGCTAGCAGGAGCCGGAAAAAAGAACTGAAAGTAGAAGGGACCTGCAGTGCATTCTGGGATACTGTGAGGCTTCTGGAAAGTTCTCTTAAAGGCACAGTATCCTGTTTTGAGCCACATAATGGCAGCCTATGGGGCTTGTCTGTCCACTTCTTCCTCTCTATCATTCCAGAGGGTTTTGCTGTTACAGGCAAGGTTTTCTCTGTAAGAAAACCTGGACAGGCTGTGCTGTTTGTGGACTTTTGGTGGAATTTCTAGTCGAAGTACTGGACAGTGTAGCCTGTGGATATAGGCTGCATTATCTGTCTTTAAATTCTCTCTTAAGTGTCTGTGCAGTTCTGCATGTTTGGACAACTTAAGAGATTATTTTTGATTGCTCCGGGGTCCGCGCACATGGGCGGGACTATTCACTAGATTATGACTATACACAGAGATCCCCTACTACAGAACATGACATGATGCACTCTATCGTAAGCTGCGCAGAAGTAAAGGTTTGTCAGTGCTGTCTCAGTAGTGTGACATGATGCGTTCTATCGTTAGCTGCTCAGAAGTAGAGGTTTGTCAGTGCTGTCTCAGGCCCAGTAGCGTGACGCTGTCCGAAGTAGAATGTCGCCAGTGCTGTCTCAAGTCCTTCATTTGGAGTTTTTTATTTGACTGTCCAAACATGGCAGAAGGGTAGCCAGTTTTGATGATTTTTTTTTTTAATGAAACCGTCTTTGTTGGACTTCCTACTTGTATAAATACTACATCTGTTACACAAACACAAAGGAAGTGCTGTGGTGGGCCTGTTGTCAGCTCTATCTAAATAAGGGCCAGCATCCTTTAAAGAAAGGATTACAACAATTTCATCTGGCTGTGTTGATTGAACATTCCCCAACCACTACACTGCATTAGACTATTGTAAGTATGCTTATATATTCCTTGTTAACTATGTTGTCCAGAGGAATTCGACCCCGATTAGCAATTTTGACCCAAGCAAAATTACCTCTCTAATGATACAAGAACACAGATCAAAAATTAAAATCTCTGGACAACAGAGTTTTTTAATGGAGGTATATCAAAGGGCTAGGACTAATACATTTTAATAAGCCAAAAGATTGGGAAAATAGTACCAAAAACTGAATAATATGGCTCCATTTAAAAAAAAGCAACAACTTAGTGGCCTCCTGCTACCTCTTCTCCCCAGATATTCATAGGGACAGCGAGAATTAATAACTACGTTCACTCGTTCAGAGTGCCACTGGTTCTGATGTTGTAAGAGCCTACCTGACCCGACGGCATTAGAATGCTTTATAAGAGATCCCCTTGTTATACATTTTTTTTCTGGATGCACAGCTGGATTAAGCAATTTGGCCAGAATCAAAGAAGGTTGAGCCAAGGCTCTAATCTGGGTCATTGATTCTAAATTCTTCAGTTCTAGCTGCTAGGCTCCGCTCTTCCTTAATTAAGGCCTTTTCCATGGGAGCTATTAGCAGGCTGTCCAGCGCTGGTATCATCCCTGTGATAATGACTGACTTTGAAAGCTGCAAGTCTGATAACGTGCAAGGACCCTAAACCATTCAGAACAAAACTTGCTTTCAAACTAAAATCGTTTTTAAAAAAGTATCTAATGGCATTTTTTGCAATTTTATATAGCGCAAACTCGGCCCTAAGGAATTGGAAAGTTTTACACGAGCACCAGATACATTACACAAGGTCCCTTTTTTTCCTTATGCACAGGGAGATGATTTAACCAGAATCACAGGATATTGAGCCGTCGCTGGAACTCAATCCTGGTTCCCAAGTTCCTAGGTGGGCAACTATAGCAGTAACACCACCTCCTCTCCCAGTTATTCCTTTACATCGTCTTATGGTGTGAAACCAGCGTAACAAATATGCCAGTAGGCTTTCCACCATGACCAAAAATCAAATGGACGACCGAGGATAACCCGTGTCTGAAGGTATCTCGAGGGCCAACTTGTGAACATCAAACATTTACATGTATTGTGATCGCGAGAGTTTCAAAAGGCATGCACACACTAAAAGGTACGAAATTTTGCTGGGCATTGCGCACGCCTATTACAACACAGCACAGAGAAAATCATCTCGGCAGCGAATGCAAATTCCAAATCTTTTAAAGCCACTTACTCATTACAAGAAAAAATGCCAGGCCGGTTCGACATCAAACGCTTCAAAGATGAATACTGTAGCTTCTGAGAGCGGGAATCTCAGTTCTTACATGCAAATGAGCAAACGTACTGTACCCAAGAATTTCATGCAAGGAGGAATACAAGTGGTTCACATTCGTAATAAGAGAAGAATCGGGAAATGCAACAGGACTAACTCTTGCATCACTAGTGCAGCACCATTGGCGTGCAGTGGTGTGTGTAGTGTTCATGGAGATGCGCAGCCTTTGTTTGCAGCAGTACGTGTGTTCCTCAGTCATGAAGCGCCTTGTGCTCACACTGTTGAATAACTGCTATTCTGCAGCTGGCTGCGTTGGGTGGGGCTGCCCTCTCACGACATCAACGTTTCCAGGGTTTAGAGTCACTCCTTAGACCTCAATGAAAGATAAATCGATATCCTCCAATCCAAGACACTTTAATGAAGCTGTATCTCAAAGCACTGCTGAAATGTTAGCTGCCGAAATTGTGTATAACCCGAATGAAGAGAAGTAAAGGAGCAAGATCTAATGAAAACCAGAAAAGCAAGGCACTGAACAGAAAAATTCATAAAAAATTGTGCCAAATGAAAATGAAAAGTCAGTAATCGAAAATGGAAAATTCAAAAAGTTATGATCCTGTAAATTGCGAGGAGTTTTAATAATTTCAAGCACGAAACCTACAGGAGGGTGATGAATATAGCTGCAAATAATGGAAGACAGATCAAAAGGGAAACAACTAATGTGAAAATATAACATACATGGAGAAAATTAATAAAGAAAGACAAGGAGAGAAAAAACTGAATGGAAAATGGTGGATGAAATGACCCATTGGAGGGTTTGAAAATGAAGAAAATAACAGGATTAACGAGAATATACATGGATAATAATACAAAAAATAAATGGAAATGACATGGCCCATCAAAGGGCTAAAATCAAGCACAGCAGTCAAAAAAAGGAGAAGTGATGGCTCAGGGAGCTAGCATTTGCAATGCAATCTGTCTCGCCGTTTGGGACCTTATATGCATTTAGCAATGCAGGACATTAGCCTGGGTGCTGAAACGTCTACTGTTCATTAACATGGAGTGAAAGTAAGCACCAAACTGCATGTCACGCCAGGTATGGGAATACAGGGAGAGAAATATTGCCTTACAACAGGAAATGGTATAGTCCAAAGCTCTGTTTTTATTGTAAAATAAGGGCCTTCTGTGATCATATCACTGAAAATACAAGATTTGAAAAAAATATTATTGTCTATGGGTGCTCGTGGAAGACAATTTCTATGGACTAGAAAATGCTAAAGTCTTCTGGTATTTTACTGACCTCTGCTGTTCGTTTTCTATCAAGAAAGTTAAATATCATCCGAGGCGGCTCATGTTTTTTCAATACTTGCAATTGAGTTATTTTATAAGAAAAGTTGTAGGAAGTTTCGATACAACACCCAATGCTTTGTTATCAGCGTTATATGGGGAGAAACATAAGGGTATAGGATTTTGGTATAAAAAGCTACCCCCCATTCTGGAACATCTAATATAATAAGCAAACATTTGGAGAAAATAAGTCTCACATTGCAGTGTGTATTGTCAGACAAAGATTGGGAGACAATTTGTTATTTAGGAAACAGGGCACTCCGAGCAGCTAATTATAAAAGAATGTCTTTTCTTTGTCGCTGGTTAGCATATTATACCCCGCAAGCCCTACAAAGAATGTTCCCTGAACACGAGAATAAATGTTTTAGATGTAAAACCAGGGGACAGGGTGGGTGGCATCATATTTTCTTCTCATGTCCAAAGCTAGAACCCTTCTGGAGGGAGATTTTCACAGATTTGGAGATGGCAACTGGGAAAATTCTTCTTCCAGAAGTGGAAGTGGCCCTTTTTGGCATTAGTAAGGACAGGAACATGTTCAATGAATCAGAAGAACTGTTTATTTTTGTTTCTACTGCCGTGGCACGGTCCCTGATTTTGCAAAATTGGAAATCCACGGCGTGTCCTTGCCATGTTAAGTGGGTCAATAAAATGAGAAGAACATATAATTTTGAGAAAGCCTATGCAGGTAGAGTGGGTGCGGTTGCAAGATATGAAAGGAATTGGAAATATTTTAACCAGCTTGAACTATTAAAAGGAAAGTGATTGTTATATTTTAGCTATCTGTAAGTTGGTATGACATCTACATCTGAGGAAAGATTAGTATCCATCTGCCATGCTATATCAAATTGCTAAGCATTTTTATTATGAAAGTTTTTTTTGTATGTTATCGTATTTTTAATATTATGAAATGTATTATTATCTGTGTTATTAGATATTGGCACTTCATTGCACTCGTCACTTTATATAGGTCTAAAAATTTTGCACATAATAATATTAGCAATTTTAAGCGTCGGACTTTCTACTCTTTTGCTTAAGCACTTTATGAACGGTATAGTATTATTATTGTGTCACTATACATTGGCACTTTATTGCATTAGTCACTTTATATAGGCCATATTTTGCACATAATGGTACCCTCAAGCGCTGGTCTTTCTTCTCTTGCATTAGCACTTTATGAACGACATAATAATACTATTCTTGATGCTGCCCAACCAACAGCTGTTTATATGTTGGGTAATCTAATATGTTTTGGAGTTATTATTTTGAGTATGGTAATGATAATGATATTTCTTTCTTTATATTATTATTGTATTATATCAATAGGTTTAAATTTTGAAGTATAATACTGGTTATTTTCTTGTTATTGCTGTGGCACTCTATTTTCTACGGTTGTCTCTTGGATTTTGTAATTTTCTGGGTTAATGTATGTCTAATTATGAAGAATTTAAAGTATTGTCTTCTATAAAGCCATAATAGCTTCGAAAATTAACAAACTATTGTTGTGTTGAAACTAGAATCCAGAACCATCTCACTCCCTGTATCCCTTATTACCTGGAGCACCTTGCACTGAAGCTCCTTTGAATAAAAGGTTGCCACCCCTCTCATTGCAGCGTTGAGTGATGGGACCTGGGATGCTTGGCTGAAGTGACGTGGATTTAAGATGAGTTTCCTGTAGGAAGATAGCATTTACATCACATGCTCTCAGCCAAGCCAAAATTGACCTATACTTGATTTTATTCTAAATACCATTGGCGTTACAGGAGGCCATCTTTATGAGTTTGGTACCATATTTTAACTAACGTATTGATGGCCGGAAGCCTTAAGAAAACTACAAATAGGCCGTGTTTTCTATCTTATTGAAACTACTCCATTGTGTTATGAGTAATCGTGCTTATAGACATCTAGTCCGTATCTTTTGGAATGCTTCCAGGAAGACCCTCCTACTTTTTATTTCAGTTTTGCTTAAGTGCATTCCCCCCACCTAGCTAATCCTCCCCCCATGTTCATCCCCCATGAGCCCCACCTGTCTTGTCTTCCAAGGATCCCAACTCACCTGCCTCCCACAACTGACCTCCCATGCTGTGCTCAACCATTGCCCCACCCTGGAATGAGTGCCCTGGTAATGCATCCAGGACTGCTAGCTCAGGTGGTATTTTTCACCCTCTGGAGGCTCGTCTTCGCCTCAGCAAAACAATTACATCACACCCTTAACATACATATATCAAATGACCTTAGAAATTCAATAATGCGTGTGCAATACAATAATGAAGCTGCACTGCCTCCATTAAAAGATGTCAAAAAAGATAAAAAGAGAGCCGCTCACCCTAAGGGAGCCAGACACAGCATCTGCAAAATAACTGTATTATGTAACCTCATCGAAATGCCTATTTACAATGTTCATAGTATATTTCAGGATTCATAGTTCCTGCTAATGTGGTAATCAAAGCGGTACAAAAGGGGGTGGTGATGGACGGAGCATCTGAACCAATCAAACACTCACACCCAGTGAACAGATCTGGGTTTAATCCATCACCGTTCTTTAGCCCTCTCTGCCACCCCAGTTCAGACATGGCCATATGCAAATCAGTCTGACCCTGTGCCTCATGGGAACAGTCCAGCCCGAACTGCCAAGCCATGCCTTCCCTGGACCGGACTCAAGCTTCCTAGGACCGGTTTCTGGCATTACAGCCGTCTTCAGCCAGGCTTGCTTGAATCAAGTGTCAAAGTGAGCAAGGGACTCACGTCTGAGCATACCCTGCCAACTTATGGCGAACAAAGAACGGTGATGGATTAAACCCAGATCTGTTGACTGGGTGTGAGTGTTTGATTGGTTCAGATGCTCCGTCCATCACCACCCCCTTTTGTACCAATGTGGTAATCAAAGCATACAGTATTAGTGATCAAATACAGTGCAAGAACTCAAAAATTTCTCCGCCAAAAAATTTGAAGAAAAGAATAATAATCTTAACTGCAACAATGCCAGCCTTTACTGCCTTTGGAGGGTGGTACTGTGGTTTGATGTAACTTCTAAGAGACTCGTTGTAATTCTTTCACAGTCTCATCATTTCCGAACGGAAGTATTTTCAATATTATATACAACGAAGCCATAGTTGTTGCTTATTTATCTTACACAACTTACAACTATTGGCAAAGCCAATAGCCCAGCTCTGCTGTAGGTGTAATGTTACTTGTTGTATTAGATATCAGTATGCAATGACAGAAGCAGCAAAATACCAGTCAGGTGGCACGCTATGTTAAGCACAGATTTTTAGTGTATGCGTTTTTAAACCACGCCCTTAACTGCATCAGCCACGTTCCTTTAAGAAACCCCCCAGTTTTTTCATCCCACTTAAAGCCCTGTGTAAGGGGCTTCCTGCACCCCAATTATGGTTGGGGGAGAGGGAGCATTTTCCATGTTTTTCGTAGGATTCATGACTCCCTTACCACGCAACTTCCTTCAGTCATGGTTAAGCAAAACTTTATTTGTGATGTAGGCCAGATCAGAAAAAACTGTTTTTTAGCGATAGGAAGGGAGTGGCAAGCGGGAATAGGTGTTTGGATCCTTGGTAGACCATTCTAAATGTGTGCAACTGCAAATGGCTGGGCCACCTCAGCTGTTCAGAAGCCGGCCCACCAAGTTCTAACAGAGACCCATGGTAGTGAGCTGTATCAAAAAGTCATTTCCTGAGCTTTCTTACCAACATTTTACATAGACTCAGCTTTTTTAAAAGCCATATGTAAAAGATGGGGGAGGTATGGAATATCGCAGGGCAGGCTCAAAGGCAGTATGACCAGTGCCATGGCACCAGGCGATGGCTTAATGGGGCGTGTACCTAAGGGGCTGCTGTGTTTTCAAATATATTGTGGATCTAAAAGCACCTGCTGCAGATTGATTGCTTCCAGCAATTTCCAGGCAACAATAAAAATGTCAAGATAACTCTGGTGAATAATGGGTCTGCTGGAGTGAGATTGGAGTTCTGTCTAATGGAAGTTTTGACTCATCAGCAGGTAGTGCAGACGGTTAATATGCCTGCTGCAAAGAATATGCACCATGCAGAGCACAGAAGCGCATTGAATGTAATTAGTTCTGTGGGTTACCACTTTTGTCACAAAGATTATTTTGTTACTTGCAGTTTATAAGTTAAAATCCTAATATAGACCTATGAGCTAGTATCAAAGTGCTGCATGCCAGATTGCATGCATAGATTAGAAAATTATGTTTTCTTATCCAGTCTTTCATTATTCCCTAATATAAAAAAAGGATTAATTTGGGTAGAAATCAATTCTTATTAGTAAAGACGACCCCCTTCCAACCATGGTGTTATGTATTAAATTCTGAGTATGTGCTTCTCCAGACCAAGCACTCTTAAACTCTAATGCATGTTAGTATGGGTGACACGTGACTCCTACACCTTGTTGTCCTCTGTCGTATGTAATATTTCCTATACATGGACTCACAAACATATGAATCATTGTCTCTGTGTAAAATTAGTGTGATGTAAAGTGCTATGACGCCCTGCACTGGTATGAGTGACGCTATAAAACAAAAGAAATGCATGTGAGAGACAGAGTGGTTATGGAGACTTGAGGAGGAGTGCTGTTAAAGGCGGGTAGTGAGGGAATACGTAGCAAAGGAGGTCATTGGGGGTGCCAACCAATATTGTTGCACTGGGTGCCACCAGCATGAAAGCCGGCCCTGGAATATCGAAATTCCCAAATTCTTGGCATTCATTCATGAACATCGTAATTCACAGTGTGTTCTGAATATGTTCGAATATTAGACAATAAAGACAGTGCTTAATTTGAGCCGGTGGTTTCCGGTGCTCCTCACCTACACTTAATTGTCAACACCGGCACTTAGACAAACATCGCAACCATGTGGCAGACTGCAATAATTTAGAGATCATCACAACATTTGTTTATTACTTCAATATACATTAAAAATGTCAAAAAAATGTGGCACAAGCCATTCTTATAACTATGATACTCAGATAACCAGAGTAAGGACATTTTTAAAACAGTTAAAGAGTTTTTAGCCCCTTGTGCAATGTCTAGCATATTTACCCCCACTGAAGCATGGACTAATCATCTAGCCTCTTTTTTTCACGAGAAAATAAAACTGATACAGGACACTTTTATAGAGACGCCAAGGCCAGAAGGGGAAAGTCAAGCATCTTTCATTCCTCTCTCTCAGCCAAAGGGTCCACCACTTATGCACTTCCCTCCGATACCCTTGAACAAATCCTTGGAAATAATGAAGACCCTAAAATCAGGATCTCCTTCTGACCGTGGCGGACCAAGATAATGGTGGCTTTTGCTGAGATTATTAACCCCACACTCAATCGGGTTCTGAATCTATCGCTGGAGTCCGGTAAGGTTCCTGATAGATGGAAGAAGGCAAAAATATTGCCCCGATTGAAAAAACCTAGAACAGACCCTGAGCAAGCCTCAAATTACAGACCAATATCTCTGCTTCATTTCTTTTCCAAGGTTTTGGAAAAATATGTGAACGAAGTGATTACCACCTATGCGGAATCTAATCTTATTTTCCACCAAAGCCAATCTGGATTTAGATCCAACTTTAGTACCGAGACCGCACTCCTAGAGGTCTCTGAAGTCATCAAGGAGACCTTAGATCAGGGAGGGAAGGCCGCATTGATTTTGTGAGACCTGTCTGCGGCCTTCGATACTGTACCCCATGAACAGCTCCTTAGCAGACAGATGGAGTGCTGGTATCGAAGTAAGGTACTTCAGTGGTTTACCTCATTTTAAGAAAATCGGGGGCAAACAGTTTGGTCTCCCCCTTTTTCAGCATCCATTCCATCACTTAAGGTGGGGGCCCTGCAGGGATCTATTCTTAGTCCCACACTGTTTAACCTTTATATGTCTCCTTTAGCAGATCTGGCTGAAGCTTATGTAGCCAAAATCGTCTCGTACGCGGACGATACTCAATTGCTCTTTACATGTGATAGAAAGTCAGATCTAAATGGTGAAACCATAAAGGCTTGTCTTTTAGAAGTATTTTCTTGGTTTCAACTTCACCAACTAAAATGTAACCCTGACAAGTCTGAAATTGTCCTTTTTGGTCTTCCCCCAAATATCATATGGCGTAACTGGTGGCCACAGGATATGTCTCCCCCCTAGCCTCGGTAAAGTCAGTTAAGAATCTGGGAGTAAGAATGGATGACAACTTATCCATGAACTCCCAAGTACAATCGGTCGCACGCTCTTGCTTTGGAGTGCTGAAAATGCTTAGACAATGTCTGCCCCTTCTCACTATAATGCATAGAAAAATCGTAGTCCAGGCATTGGTTCTTTCTCAATTGGACTATGTCAATAGTCTTTACTTGGGAATGCCGGACTATTTATTGACATGCCTGCAGGTTGTGCAGAATACTGCGGCCAGGGCCATCCTCTTGCTCGGGCCCAGAACGCATATGTCTAGTCATTTAAAATCTTTGCACTGGCTCCCAATCCGGAAGAGGATCATATTTAAGTCTATGGCCCTGACCTTTAAGTTTCTTCACGGGCTGGGGGCCCCGTATCTCAGGAATAGAGTACAATTTTACCATCCACGTCGCACTCTTAGATCTGCAACATTGCATTTAGCCTGCGCTCCCAACTATTCTCTTGCCAAAATTGGTGGACGATCATTTCAATTTCAGGCAGCAAAGATATAGAATAGTCTCCCTTTGGAGCTGAGACAGACACATGACCTCCTCCTTTCAGGAAACTACTGAAAACTTTTCTTTTTTTACAATAGTTGGCTTCTGTTAGCCCATCGTCACGTTCCTGTTAGCCCTTCCTCCCATTTATAGCGCCGGGACACCCTTCGGAGTAGCCGTGTGCTTTAGAAATCCCTGATAACATAACATTACATAACATAACATATGGTAGGGTGAACAGATGTCCCGGATTTCCCCAGACAGTCCCGGTTTTCCAACACTTTTCTTGATTTTAGGGTAATGTCTCCGTTTTTGGGACAAAGGTCAGGCCATTTTGTACAGATATACGCTCCATTCACAGGCACCTCGGAAAATTTAAATGTTTTCAGAAAGTTATTTTGTTTCTGTCAGGCAGCACAGTAGGGAAAGGACTGGCTACTCCCATCAGAGACAGAGTTGGGTGGAGGGCAGGGGGATCTCAGGGTGGAGGGGTCCTGCCACATATATATATATATATATATATATATATATATATATCACACATGCATGCACAGTTATAGGCCTAGCGCGTGTGTGTATGTGTGTGCGCGTGCATATATATATGTACAAACACATACATTTACAAGCCTATGTGTGTATATGTATTTATGCGCACATAGTTAGTTACAAGGCAATGCAAAAAACTGGCCAGGTCACATATAGAAGTAAGACTAAAAGCTGTAGTCATACTTTTATGTCTGGCATGTCCTGGTTTTTGCTTCTCAAAATCTGGTCACCCTATGGGAGCCTGGAATAGTCTGAATTGTGACGCTGATAGGTGTGCGGTGGTAGTAAGTGTGTTGGTTCTGTTATTGGCAGCGCTGGTAGGAGCAATGGGTGGTGCAGGCAGCAGTGATCTCCTGAGAGGGCCGTGGCACATGCCCCCAGATGCATCAAAGTTATGTTTTGCGAGTCCTTAATAGCGAATTTTAAGGATTCGCTATTAAAGACTCACAAAACGGGATGCATGTAGGAATCGCAATGTTATTTGCGATTCCTACTGATTCCTTATTTGCGATTCGCTAATTGAGAATCGCAAATAAGGAATGGCTTTCCCATTCATTCCTATGGGCCTTTATGGTGAGTCATTCCTTATTTGCGATTAGCAATTAGCGAATCGCAAATGTGCCGCAGTTTCAAGGGTGCCAGGGTGTCCAAAGGACACCCTGTTGCACCCCTGAAATGGTAATGTTCACTGGTGTTGCGCACACACATGTCCCAAGGACATGTGTGTGTGTAATATACAACTCAGACAAATGCACTAAAGTGCATATTTGTAAGTTTTTGCTATTTACCACGTAGTTTGACTTCGCGGTAAATAGCGACCCCAGATTGCGAATTCGCAATCTTGGAATGGTTCATGCATTGCATTTAAGGAATCGCAAATTGCGATTCCTTAAATGCAATCTCAATTTGAGAACTCGCAATTATTTGCGAATTCTTAAATTGCGAGTGCATGAACCCTTGATGCATCTCAAATGCCATTTTTGCGGGCGCAAACGGCCGAATTTTGCGATTCGCACCGTTTGCGCTCGCAAAAATGCTTGATGCATCTACCTGTTAGTGTTTTACAAATTAAGCACTGAAAAAAAAGCGAACGCTGTAAACTCTTCTACTCGGGAAACGAGGTCTGGTGCAGTCAGAGGTCTCAAGGTGGATGGATGGCTGAACTGAGAAAGATGTGAACCATGTACGCGTCTGCAAGGAAAGAATGCGCGTAAAAGTGGCCGCGCAATAGCGCCGTCCTGACAGACCACCAATTTCTTCCAATGAGAAGGTTTTGAACGAGGCAACGTAAAGACGCCCAATTTCATAGCACAATTACTTTATTTGTGCTGCAGAGGTCGTTATCTCGGCCTCGGGTGCTTCAACTTTTTAACACGCGCCTTACACAGAGATTGTGCTAATACTAAAGGATTTCTTGTTGGAAAGCGCCTCCTCTCTGCTCAGCCTCAGTAGTCTCACCCTGCAGGCGGCAGTGGGCTCTTCATCATTCCGGGCATCCTCCCTCATGACAGTTATTTCCTTTTTAGGAAACCAAATATTTATTTGATCTTGGCCTGGCAACTTCTTCCCGCAAACTGTGATCGAGGGTCTGCAGGCAGATCAGCGCTGACAGCTTAGAAAGAATCAAGGCACTCTCCTGTCCGCCAGCATCAAAGGGGGGTGAAGTGTGTGTGTGGGGTGGGGGGGGGGGGCGCGTCGTGGGGTACGCATCCATCGTCCTGTGCTTCTGGCTTTCTGTGCCTGCCAGGGAGACCTCGGGCCCACGGATCATCGAGGCAGGATTCCCCCAGATAAGCCTCTGATAGGATCTGCTCAAGAGCCTTTCTCTCCGAGGGAAGTATACGTTTTCTGTACCACCATGCTCGTGGCCTAGCAAGGATGCCATGGGCCCGATGCCAAGTACGGAAGCCGAGCTGCTGCCATACCCCCTAACCGTGAAGCAGATGCCTCGGCACCAGGCGGGCAACTAGAGCCACATTTCGGAGGGGGGGGGGCTGAAAAATATTTCGGGAGGGGCTAATTCTTCCAACCATAGGGTGTTGTGCGCCTGATCGGCACCCATGGGGCAGGGCCCCCTGAACTTCAATTAAATCCCACCCCAGGATGTGGGGCCTATGTATTATGCTTGCTCTACAGTTCATGGCAGCTTTGCTACACCCCGATGAGTGCAGCAGGTGCAGTGGCACCACGCATAAAGTTGTTAAGGGCCCTCTGCATCCCATGTACTACCAAACCGAGTTTGGCCCAGTTGTCTTGCTTGCATCGCACAATCGCATGGGTCCGAGGCACCTTTGCTACATCACAGGCCTGCGCTACACAACTGGACGATGAAAGACAACCATTTTTGGGGTGTATTGGACCCCTCCCTGGCCCTGGGTTCTGATGCCTCTCCATCTACTGCACTAAAGATAGCCGTGCAGCTGAGTGCTGCCTCTCGAAAGCTTGCATTGTGTGCAGACTTGTAGCTTCATTTCTGTGCCTGGGAGTTGTGGGGTGCTACTGAACTGAGATCGTCTTCTCAGCGCGTCTTATATGGGCACACTGATGATCTTTTCTGTGAGTTCTACTGGAAATTATTTGATAGTAGTATGAGGCATGAGAAGAACCCACATGCACACAGGAGCGGCACATATGCATCCTAGCGCCTCATTTGCCAGTAGCCTAAACAGGCCATCTGCTGCAAATTTAAGCTCCACTGGACCCTTCGGGTGAAAAGGGCCAATTGCATTAGCCAGGAATTGGCGGGTATGTATCCGATGTGTAATGCGTGAAATCACCCCTAGGGGTCTTAAGGCGCTGGGGACCGTGGAGAAGGTTAAGTGAGCTATTGCCCAGAGTCAAAGCGTGTGGGCGGAATTTGAGTAATTGCGTTACGCAAATCTCAGCGAAACTGTAAAAAATCTCCATGAACACGCAGAAATTCTGCGAACATGCGGAATTGCTTGTTCGCGATGCTTTTTTCCTGTTCGTAATTGCTTTTTGTGTGCTCGGGGGAAATATCTCGCCAACATGCATTTTGAGAACGCGAACAAGCAAAAAATTTCGCAAAGTCGCGGAATGCAGAATTTTGGGCAATTTCGCATCCTCCTCGGAACGTGAAATTAGCCAAATTCCGCGAGCGGAACAGAATTTACCGCCCAGGCCTAGTGCTGACCTGTGTTTCCGCCGGCGCCGGGGATCAAACCTTGAGCCCCCGGCTCCAGAGTCAGCCGATAATGGCAAGTGGACCACCTATGAATTGGGAATAGCATAGGGAAATTTGGGGCATCCATGATTCCTGGCATTTCAATGAGGGAAACGTTCTCAAAGTATGACCAGGAGGATTTGTACCCCGTGAAAAATACAGTATAATTGCACTAGGGAATCCCACGTGTGGGGAAAAAGCAGCACTCCCAATCCGGATTTATCGGATTTATCCAGCTCATCAGCATGAAGAGTAAACCTTGCAGATTATATTAACTGCATACATAGACACAGCTCCTGGTGGACCTGCTACCTTATCTTTCTTCTCACTTTTGCCCAGTGCTTAATTTGCGCCGGTGGTTGCAGCTAATGGGGCACACCGCCACTCATTTTTTGGGGGCCAGCACTTATTTTTCCTCATCAGATATTAACTCCACGCAAAAGGGAAATAAAACACACATGCGGGAAAGAATGAGGAAGAGAAAGACGTAAAAAATGGACACAGAGGGAGAAAGTAGGGACTGGAAAGAGTCAGATAAAGTAGCAGCAGTGTCTGTGAGAGGATTAAAGAGGCCTGAGGTGCACTCAGGACTACACAGCTTTGGCATTCGGCACACAATTTTTCATAGCACCGCCAGAGCCGAGCTTTGGGCACCAGTACTCACCTTTTACAAATTAAGCACAGCTTTTACCTGTTGGATAACACTATAAAAGTGACTGCTTGTGTACGGGAGAACAACCACTTAAAAATGAAGGTCTACAGAAGGATGCTCTCATATTTGGACTGAAGAAAAATCTTTAAACTCTCAAGGAAAACGGTGGCCAATCCTTCTACCCTTCGCTCTTCTTATATCACAATCACAACGGACAATATATCCTTCAGGGATGGACATTTCAAGGTCGGGTTCAGAACATTTGCTCGGCCGTGTTTCGGTAATAAACGCTCCAATCTCTGTTTCTGAATTACCAGCGAGTTTAGGAAGATGACATGGTAAAGATCTGACATTCATCATAGCACAGTTAAGAACAAAACTAGTATTCTTATTAATACCTGGGACATTTCAGGATAGTTCTGTTAAGGGAGGCATGTATTGTTTAGTTAAATAAAGAGAGAAACGAATAGTTTTTACATTTACTCACTCACAGAACAGGGTTCTTAAAAAGAATAACATAACCAGAATACCGGAGCCAGCAAGCACTGGAATCTCCTTACCTCTCACATTAGAGCTGCATCCTCACTGCTCGCGCTCAGAAAGCTCCTGAAAACCTGTCTCTTTAATAATTAACCTCAATCTACAGATTCATCAGTTGTGCTCGAGCTCTGCTAGCGCCAAGACGCCCCAGGGTAAACGAGTGCTTTATGTTGTTTAACATAACATAACCCTTTCAGTACCTGGGAGGAGGATTGCGCAGTGCCTTCTGCTATACGCGCAGGCTCCACATGCCATTTGCACTCTCACACTGCACCTCCGTAGTGCAACCACAGCACCCTCTGAGTTTTATAGTAGGTGCCTTCAGCCATCTTGCAGGGTAGTGAGCAAACTGGCCTCTACCTGCGAGAAAGACTGCTCCGGTTCCACTCACAGACAGCAACCAATGTATTTTGCATCCTACAGGGGCCCTGCACGGGCCAGCCACTTTACAGCGACAACGAGGATAGATTCTTGTCACTGACACACTAGGGGGTTACTTTATTGTTTGCCTAGTTGTCTGGAAGACGCTATTATGCCATTCCGTGGTCGGGACAACATTAGTAGGTCCATGAATTTTTTTTAGTCCACCTTCAAAGATGCATTTAAAACATGAAACCATTATGACCTACAGTTTGGATTGCTGAGGTGGAGACCTGGCATCTTACATAACATTACAGATGCAGGTAGTAATGAAATGAAATGTAAATTTGTAACACGCGCTAATACCCAAAGGTGTCTAGCGCGGCAGCTCTGCAGTGATGGCTAGACCCGGAGGGGATGAAGGATGGTGCAATCGGGCTGGTTGTTAAAGAGTCTGGTTTCTAGGAGCTTTCGGAACGCCAAGAGATTGCTTTCCATCTTGAGTGACTGGGGGAGTGAGTTCCAAAGTCTAGCTGTACCTGCGACAAAACTTCTAACACCCCCCCAATGAGGCAGTTTTGACCCTCGGGATTACCAGGTTTAAGGAGGCCACTGAGCGGAGCTGCCTCTCTGGGACATACTACCTGAGACTAGATGTAAAGTAATCGGGTATATGTCAGTACAACGCGATCTTAAAGATCGCGGTACTTGACAACGCTGTTTTAACAACGCAAGTCGTTACAACGACTTGCGTTGGAGGGCGCGGATTTTGGAATCTTATAATTTTATATTCCAACACCAGTCCACGTAACAGTAGGGAAGGTGTTGAAATATAAAATTACAACATTCCTTGCCAAACAGCGCCATCCAGCGCACGTCGTAGTAACGACTTGCGTTGTAATGGCAGCGTTATAAAGGCACTGCGGTGTAAACACCGCGTTGTAAACGATGTTTCCCAAGTAATCGGGGTCAAGACCGTGCAGTGCTTTAAACACAATGCAGAGGGTAGGAAGTCATCTCCAACGCAGGGACAATCCTCGTAGGGTATGGAGGAAAGTTACTCCAGAAGCGTTCAGGCTGGTTTTTAGCACCCCTGTATTTGAAGAGGGGGTGGCTAGTGACATGGCCCTAGAAAGATGGGATGCCGCCATTAGCAACACCTTAGATAGCATTGCACCTCTCAGAGTAGTGAGTGCTCAGGAGAGGCCGTCGCGAGCCCCCTGGTACTCCGAATGCCTTAAAATGGAAAAGGCACGCTGTAAAGGGAGCGAGAGAAAATGGAAGAAAACTAAGTTGCCGGAGGATAAGCTGTCCTATAAACTGGCACATAGAGCATACCTAAAAAGCTGTAATACAGCAAGAAGAGAGTATTTGGGCACATGAATACGGGAGGCAAAAAACTCCTCAAAGGAGCTCTTTAAGATATTGAAGGAGTTCACTAACCCCAAAGTAAGCAGCCCGGCTATTCCCCACACACAAGGGCTTTGTGATGATCTGGCCAGCTATTTCAAGGAGAAGATCGATAAAATCTATAGCTCTCTGGGGGTTGGGGAGGCATCAAAGGGGAAAGTCTCCTCTGGGAGGGATTCTACACTACCTAGGCTCAACTCTTTTGTAACCATCACCGCTGAACAAGTGGAGTCGGTACTTGCGGCGACGAAATCTGGTTCGCCGATTGACCCGGCTCTGCCGTTCATCATGTCAGAAACAGCTCCGGTCTTATCCGCCTCGCTCTCAGAGGTCTGTAACATCTCGCTGGCCACGGTCACACTCCCCAGGAAATGGAAGAAGGCGCACATCAAACCTCTGCTGAAGAAGGCGTTGGCAGACCCAGCAGACATGCAAAATTATAGTCTAATCTCCCTCCTTCCATGCTGTTCAAAGGTCATGGAGACTCTGATTAAGCAAGAACTCACAGGTTATCTGGAGTAGTTAAATTTGTTGGACCCCTCCCAATCGGGCTACCGAGCAGGGCATAGCACTGTAGCGGCCCTGGGGGAAGTCACTGATACAATAAGGATGTCATTGGAAAGGGGGACTCCAACAATGTTGGTGCTCCTGGACCTGTCGGCGGCCTTCGACACCATCTCTCATAGCATCCTGCTGGACAGGCTGCGAGAGATTGGTGTCGGAGGAATGGCCTTGGTCTGGCTACAAAGCTTTCTGAACAACAGGACACAATGTGTCCAATTGGACACATTTGTGTCCCAGACCACAGCACTGGACAAGGGGGTTCCCCAGGGGTCCATCTTAAGTCCCACATTGTTCAACATCTATGTGTCCCCCTCTGCCTGCCAATAAGATCTTGCGATTTTGAGACAATCTCATATGTGGATGAAACGCAGGTGATAATCCCCATCGAGTCGGATCCCGCAGCGACCATAGCTAAGTTTAAGTTCTGTATGTTGAAAATAGCCACTTGGATGAGCAACAATTTACTTCAGCTAAACTCCAACAAAACAGAGTTTCTCCTGTTTGGGAAGGCTGAGGAACTATGGTCGGCGGACTGGTGGCCTGCAGAACTGGGGGAAGCATAAATTCCAACAAAGCAGGCAAGGAACCTGGCAATCATGATAGACAAAAATCTTTCTCTGAAAAATCACGTGAAGACACTCTCGGGCACATGCTTTGGAATTATGCGGCTGTTGAGGAAGATCTTTCCGTGGATCCCCCTTGAGGCCAGAAAAACCTTAATACAGGCACTACTAGTTAGTACATTGGATTACAGTAATGTACAACTAGTAGGAGTGAGGGAGGGCCTATCATCTAGGCTGCAAGTTGTGCAAAACACTGCAATGTGGCTGGCTCTCAACAAACCGGCTTGTACCCCGTCTCTACCTCTCCTGTAAAAATTGCACTGGCTTCCCATCAGGAAGAGAGCAGTGTTTAAGATCCTGACTTTAGTATTTAAAACAGTGCAATGGAAGATCCCGGCATACCTAAGGAAGAAGTTAATTCCCTATGTTCCGAGTCGCCAACTCAGATCGAGCAACCGGAAATTGCTATGCCCTTGTAAAATCAATAAAAACAAAATGGGTGGACGTGCTTTCTCTCATTTTGCTCCTTTCCACTGGAATGAACTACCTGAAGAGATCCAAGCCTGCACAACGTTGAGGCAGATTAAGAAACAGCTTAAAACATTAATGTTTTAATGGCCATAGTGGTGTAAGCGACAGGGAGTGTGCAGCCAGGGCGCCAAGAGATCCCTCTGGGGATGATGCGTTGGGCAATATAAATTTTAATAATAATAATAATGCAGTGCTTTAAACATGATGCAGATGGGGGCTTGGTATCGATTCGTCTTTTAACTGGTAACCAGGGCAGCAACGGTAGGGCATGAGCCACTGATTGATCTTTCGGTATGGCAAGCAGCAGACGGGCTGCTGCATTTTGGAGGATCTGCATTTATTAAGGAATCGTGATTTTATATTAACCCCTTCGATGTGGATGACAAAGCCAGCTCGTCATGGGCGTTACCTGCGCTACGCGGATGACGAGCTGGCTTTGTCACAAACCGGCTGTTTTTTAAAAATCAGCGCACAGCGGGAAAACGCGGTAGCGCGGTAGCGGTTAAGAAAAAGCCCACTGCAGTAATCAATTTTTGACAGGACAAGTGCTTTAACAATCACTTTTTGAAGCTCCATTGGAAAGTTAAGTAAGATTTTCCTGATAGTCTTAATCATGTTAAAACAGGAGGAAGTGACCGCAATAATTTACCCCTAGAAGGATAGTTTAGTGTCAAAGTAAACTCCTAAGACTTTTGCCTTGGAGACTGGAGCCCGGATTTCTCCCAGTTCCTGTGGCCACCAGCTTGGTTGTCAAAAGGAGGTGTCATGACCAAAAAGAAGCACCTCAGTTTTACCTGTGTTTAGCTTCAGGCAGTTTTGAGATATCCTGTGTCCAACCTCACACATGCAGTCATGGAATCTCGATGCGGTATCTGTCAGGTCTCCTGCAAAGGATGCCACAATTTGTGTGTCATCGGCATATGACACCATCTTAAAGCTGAAGGACTTTATGAGTGCGCAGAGGGGAGTGACATGAAGGATGAAAAGGGTCGTACTCAGCGAGGAGCAGTGCGGCACCCACATGTGAAAGTGAACAGAGGGGACCTGTGTCCACCAAGCTCCACCAATTGCTCCCTATTACTGAGAAAGTACTTCAGTAGGTCCAAAGCTCTGCCCCTGTTACCGATAGAAAGAGTCGACTTATAAGAAGACTGTGATCAACCGTGTCGTAAGGGCTGCCGAGAGGTCCAGCAGGACCAAGGCTGTCTTTTTGCCTTTGTCCAGGACCTCTCTAATTTTCTCCGGCACGTTGATCAACGCCAGCTGAATGCTGTGTTGACTTCTAAAGCCATATTGAGAGCTGTCTAGAAGTTTATTATCATTAATAAACTGGGTTATCTCTATATTAAGGCCTTCTACACAATCTTGGCTGGAAAAGGTAGTCGGGAGATTGGCCTGTAGCTGTTCAGATCTTTATTGTCTAAATGGTTTTTTTTTTCAGCAGCGGGAGAATAGATGCCCTCTTCCATTGTAAAGGGGAATACCCATCGGACATCATCGGGTTGAAGATAGCTTTAAGATAGCTGGCTATGACCTCAAGGGCCAAGTGGAGAACTTTAGGGGGGCAGGGGTCCCAGGGCGATCCCAATCTTGTCTGAGTGAGAAACATCATGACCTAAGGCATCCAAGATGGGATTGAATGAACTAATTAAGGCTAGGGATAACAGCTGCTGGAGTGCCTGGACAGCTTGATACCTCAGATGTAGTGGAGATGGGTCCCTCAGTGCACCCTCCCACCATCCAATCGGTGGAAAGAAAGGAGTCTGAGACAGCCTTAACTTTTGCCCGAAAGAAGTCTCCGAGCACATTGCAGAATTCTTGATCTACACCCGTATTTTTCTGTACGTGGAGTTTGCTCAGCTTCTGTACTGTGGAGAAGAGTTCCTTTGACGAGTTGTGGGAGGTCCTAATTTTAATAGAAAAATAGCACTTTTTTGTGGTTAAAACTTTTGTTTTATATTCCGCAATGGCTTTTTTTATAGGTGCTCTTGTCGTCATGGTTATAATGCGTGCACCATTTCCTTTCCAACCTTCGATAGGCTTGCTTCTGACATCTGGATTATCGTCAAACCATGGCTCAGAGGGGGAGGTCCTTTTATTGGATATAGTTTTTAAAGGTGCTATTGTATTTAGGTTGTCACTAATCCAGTTATGGTAGGTGTATAGAAAACCTACATCTTGTTAGTAGAAAGGGCAGCTTTAGTCCTGATGAATGTCACTTACACCTTCCTAGGGGGCTGAAATGGGCAGAAACATGTCGACTCAGCTGGTAACTCTTCCTTCATTGTGCCATTCCCCACACAATTCAAGCAGACAGTTCTTTTGTGGTATTTAGTAGTTATTGAGAGGATGTACTGACTGCCGTTAATCCTCTGATCCCTGATGTATTTGATGATTTCTTTTGTTACTTTATTGCACCACCACTTGCCTGCTACAGACAGCCAACCAGCACACATGCCTTTTCCCTGCCGAATTTACTAAATGTGACGTAGTGGTGCTGCCGGTACAATCCTGAAAAGCTAAATTCAGCTACGAAGCTGGCACCAGTAGCCTGGAGCCAGCCAGAGACTATGGGTGCATGATGAAGCCTTTCCCTGCCATCAGCACTGCTACATGACAATGCTGCCGTAAGAGAAGCGATCATGGGCAAGCGCAGTACTTCGTGGGAAGCGGAAAATGTGCTCCAGGTATATATATATATACACCCACTCAGATACCCATAGAACCACTAACACACCCACTCACAAACTCACATACCCACTCACTGGCCCACACAACCAGTCACAAATGCATTGACACACCCACTACACACAACCACTCACATGCCCAGGTTGCTGGGACGTTATAGTAAGAAAAAGCATTAAAAAAATTGACATTCACAGCAAAAACTAAAGGTTACAGGGACATTGTAGTTAGGAAATAACACTAAAAATCCATAGAAATTCACAGAGGAAAACAAAGGTTATAGAAACGTTATAGTTAGGAAATAGAACCAAAAAAACCTTAGAAATTCAGTAAAAGCCAAAGGTTAAAGGGGCATTATAGTTAGGTTAAGATTTTACACACATGAAACCTTAGAAATTCAGCAGTTATAGTTATCTCAAGTAACTCTACCTTGTGCCCTAAGGTAACTAATGCTCGTGCCATCACTTCCTGGGTATGTTATGGCACTTACACTGTGCTGCAGCAAATTTGATCTACTATTCAAAAACACACATTATTAATGTGCACAATTATACATTTTAAAACAAGCATGTGCTAAATGCAAAATTTAAAGTAGGTAACCATACTTGAATGTTACAGGCTTGCACGCAAATCAAATGCTGGACTAAGTTAGCCTAACTGGCCCACACAACAGTCACAAATGCATTGACACACCCACTACACACAACCACTCACATGCCCAGGTTGCAGGGACGTTATAGTAAGAAAAAGCATTAAAAAATTGACATTCACAGCAAAAACTAAAGGTTACAGGGACATTGTAGTTAGGAAATAACACTAAAAATCCATAGAAATTCACAGGAGAAAACAAAGGTTATAGAAACGTTATAGTTAGGAAATAGAACCAAAAAAACCTTAGAAATTCAGTAAAAGCCAAAGGTTAAAGGGGCATTATAGTTAGGTTAAGATTTTACACACATGAAACCTTAGAAATTCAGCAGTTATAGTTATCTCAAGTAACTCTACCTTGTGCCCTAAGGTAACTAATGCTCGTGCCATCACTTCCTGGGTATGTTATGGCACTTACACTGTGCTGCAGCAAATTTGATCTACTATTGAAAAACACACATTATTAATGTGCACAATTATACATTTTAAAAAAAGCATGTGCTAAATGCAAAATTTAAAGTAGGTAACCATACTTGAATGTTACAGGCTTGCATGCAAATCAAATGCTGGACTAAGTTAGCCTAACTGCCGATGCCATAGTAAATTAAACATAATGTATTAAAACAGAAAGGCCTGTTTTCACATTGAATAGTTGTTTGTGCAAAATGCTTTTTTCTTGCTTTTGTTTTTGCTCTTTCTTTGCTACAGATGTTACAATTTCAGAAGCCTACTGTTAGGTAGTGAATATACACTTCTTGTGTATTAGACAACTGATACTGAGGTTCTCATTGGGAAGAGACAATAATAACAGGAAGAATGATTCATGGAAAGAAGTTTTGGACCACAAGAAAATAACATTGTAACAATTCCTAGGACTAATGTCCGAAAGTCTCTTATGCTCCAATGAGAGTATGGGGAGTGAACCTGTTCCCAGGAGTTTGCTGAAATTCTATTGGTGGATGAATTAGATGAAAGAAAATAATGTTGTATTATAGAATGTTTGTGTTTAAATTAGTGAGTGTTCCTAGAGTAGGGTGGAATTCCCTTTTCCCGACATTCTGACAAGAGTTCTCTCTGATCTCCAAGACTACTCCACATGAGCGGTTACTTACCCTAATTCTCTGTCTGCCTAATTATGACTGAGAAGAAATTTCCAGTCTGATTTGCAAAAGATTTTGCTTACGCATTGATCCTCTCTCATCATAACTTTTTATGGATTTCTGAACTGACACCTTCCCTCTCCTAATCCAAATTGTATTTAGAATAGGGAGTTTCCTTTATGTAACACACTTATTGTATTGTTACTATTTTGACTGTGACCTTGAGGAACATTCTGTTTTATTTTATAATCAAATATCAATTGATGGTTTGGCGAGATAGGCGCTAGATTAGAGATACTCTGCCTTAGGGGATGCCAACAAACTGCTACCTTCTATCACACAATTTGGGAATGCCCTGAGCTGCGGCGAATATGGGAGGGAGCCACGACTCACATCCAGAATGCCCTGGGAAAAAAATTCATCCTTACACCGAGACTAGGTCTGTTTAACATTTGGGCACCGGCTGACCTCATGGAGGTGGAACAACAACTGACTACACTAGGCTATACCCTGTTTAAGCGGGAATGGGGGGCAGGCAGATGCACCTTCTACCCGAATGTGGGCAGAAGAGTTTGATAAGTGCATGATTACAGAAACGGAAGTATTCAAATAACGAGGGTGTCTGAAGAAATGGGATAGGAAATGGGGCAAATGGAATGTCTATTGTGGCGACCTGTGTGTATCCCCATTGGTGGAACTGGAAATGCAGCATGGTGGAGAGCAAGATATTGGAATATTATGATTGTAATTACTCACCCCTTAGCTGTTGTGATGACGCATTATACGACTACTCGAAATGTCAAATGGAATGTGTATATGATTATACTGTTGAAATTAATAAAATGATTAAAAAAATAAAATATCAATTGATGGATTATAGTAACTTTTAATGCTGAAAACTAAAATAAATGCCTAATATGTAAATAGATGAACACTTAAAAGATCTGAAAATAAAACCCTGTATCTCTTTTTATTAGCTCAATAATAAGTATTTAACGGTGTACTGTTTATATAGATGATTACTCGTCATTTCTCTTTGTAGTCCATCAAAGGTCCATATAATCAGTGGGGGGTTATTTAATGATTACATCTGAAGATTGAAATACAGAAAACTCACTCTGTCAACTGCAAGTAGACAGAGAAACGAACAATAGTGTATTTCTATTTTAATGAATTGCACACAATAGCAGTTCAACAGGTATCGTTTTTGGATAGTGAAGCACCCAGTAGCAAAGAGCCTCTCTAGCCACCATTTTTCACACATATAAAACCATCCAAGACAGCCTAACACATTCATGCATAAATGTGATGACATTGGAATAAAGACAAGAAGTGCTTGGTACACACTTTGAGTGTCCTTAGAATGACGTTCTGACAAAGGTCTGTGCACCCCTACAGGCACTTTCCATATAATACACAGAAATAAAAATGTATTTAATGTCACACGTTAACATATATTCGTGGAAGCAAAATAACAGAGAAAATTAAACGAGAAAGTTGATAATCTACTCGCCACTCAATTAAGGAAAAAACATTTTCGTTTGATTTTGTTATTTTTTAGGACAGAAGATTAATGCATTATATTCTGGCACTTGGGGTGCATTTAATTAATTTGTTTTTAAAAAGTCCATGCTATTTTTCCATAAGAAATTTCTCATTGAAATATATTACCAAACCCTGGAACTTTTATGCTATAGACAGTCATTTATTGCAACTCTGTGTTGCTATAAACAGTAATTTAATAAACTCTGTTTATCCTGCCCTTCATGCTAAATAGGTATTGAGTGTGCACATGCACACACATTTATTCGTATATTTACTTTAATTCTACTTAGGTCTAATTTTGTTTCTGAATATTCTTGAAGATGGAGTCCGTCTATAAGAACAGAACACCCGAGGTGGGATTTGGAGAGGTCTTTACATAGATAGAAGCTAAACTGTGCCTTTCTTTACCTTCCTGCCCGTTTGGGTCCAACCAACTCTACATTCTAAACAACTACGCCAGGCTCGCTGAGCAAAGTAGAGGTATTCGCATTAGGTCTCCCAGCCAAAAGTATATATGCTGATATTTTTCTGATGTACTTATTATGCATATATTTTTTATTCGTATCATCAGTCCTTTGGCTTTGTGATGAAACAATATACAGCTGCATGCCAGCAACCACTCATGACGCGGTACCACAGTATAATTCCGCACTGCATGTGAACGCATCTCGATAATTTTAATATGGGCACGCTTTCCTTTTGAAGGGGCACAATCGCTGCCTTTTTTTTCAGTGGAAAGACCTGACTTGTAATTGTTTTTGTGAGTAGTTAGCACACACAGTAACCTTTTGGGGTTTAACGCATGGAATGTTGAGTTCCAAGGTGTACTGCATACAGTTCATTATTTTAGGGTAAAGCACACATTATATTTTTATGTTAAGGTGATTTACTATAATTAAGCTTATAAGAAGTTATTTGTCCCAGGTCGACCCCCTGACGGTGCCAGACCACAATGCTTCCAATAATAGCAGAAATCATTGTAAGGAAGTGCTAATGTCTTCACTGTATAGTTGATTGTCACTTTCAGAGCCAGCCCTGAAGCAGTCCACAGGTTATTGATGTGAGCCGAAACAGCTCCAGACAATGTATTATTACCACTCCTACTCCAACTGCACAGAACAATGCCTTTGCATATCTGAGAGGTAGCCATGCTAAGTTTTTTATGCCAACTCTAAGCAGGTATGCCATAGCTGGCAGGGATCTTTGAATACATCCATTTCTGGTTGAATCCATAAACATGTAAAAAGCTAACAGTGAATTATTTAATTTGTTGCAGTTCACAATTTCAGATCACACCTATAAGCATGACTGTAACATGACCAAAACAGGAACTACCATCAAACAACACGCACAAAGAAATATTATCCTGACAAACAATGCCTGTACATTTAAATCGTTTCTCCAGTATCTAAATGATGGGCAAGTGATTTCAGTATTTCATGTTCCTTAAATCCCTGATTCTACATATAAAACAGATGTCAATGGGAAACGAACATGACGGTGAATAATGCCACAATACATCTCAAAATCCAAGTTGGTATAATCAGACAAAGCAATCTTCTACAATACCCTCTGCTGATGATTGTTAGTGATGCAGGGCTGGGTGAAACGTGTTTTTCTTTGCACTGGATGGCCTCTTTAAAGTAAGGAAAGGCTTGCTACACGTTTCTAAGACCTCGGGGACCAGCCTCATAACATTTTTTGGGGTTACTTATCAAGGGCATCTCCCGAACTGCTTTAACTATTTTTATCTTAGTTCTCTTTATATGTATCCTCATTAACAAATGTGTTCCAAACTCCACTGTGCGCACTTTTTTTTAATAGCACAGCACGTACAAAACTCAAATAAGAAAGTGAAAGAACTTACGTTCCATAAAATAGGGTCCAGGCTCAATTCGCCAAACGATATGTCCTTTTTGGGTACCCGTCACACCCCGGTTCTTTGAATCCCAGAAATTTGCAGGAGAGTTTTCATCTGTTGAAACAAAATTGACACTTTGAATATTATGTCTGAGCGGTGGTTAGGGGTGCCTCATATAGGTCAAGGAAGGTCACATCTACATCGGATTTTAAGGATACCCATTTACAATGCAAATTGGATGCATTTAGATTTGCAGTATACAAATATATCCTACATGAATATTTTGAAGATGTGACATGTAGCCAGCCCTCCTGGAACTAAGGTGGACCCTCTTACAATAAAATAAATGAATGAATGAATATAAGTTATAGCCCACAAAAATCATTGACCAAAGCATGCTCATTTAAATTAAGGTAATACAATCCTGAATAAGAAACGTGTTGAATTGGGTGGATAGTGAGCAGGTAGATTTTGGGAATGCAAATGATGTTTACTATAGCCTATGAAGACGGGAAGAAAGTTGCATAGTATGGTTCCTATGGTATGGTGTTCCTCTCCGGATTCAACAGAGAAATCTAATGCATTTTTCTGCTGGAGGCATCTGTAAACATTCATCGTTTGCAAAGACCAGCAGCTATATCCTGACGATGGTAGTTGAGATGTTTGCATGTCAGAGAAGAGGTCAATTTTGTGCAGCAAAGATGTTTTATGATATAGTGGCACCCAAAATAGTCCAACACCATTGTATGGAAAACAACAGTGTCTAAATGTAGATAGACTAAGGAAACATACAGACACTAGATACATCAAACATTTACTGCACAAATCTGGTCCTACACCCAACTTATGAATAATAATGATTTGGAAACTTTGGGCCAGGTTTAGATCTCGGCGGACGGGTTACTCCGTCACAACGGTGATGGATATCCTGTCAGCTGAAAGATAAATCCTATAGGATGTAGTGGGATTTATATTTTGGAGGACTGGATATTCATCACCGGTGTGGCGGAGTAACCCATCTGCCGAGATCTAAATCAGGCCCTCTATGTGTTAGGAAGAAGATGCAGATTCCAACGGAAGCAGTAATTCAATATGGCTTCCAGTGTAAGGGGAATGCATTCACTATTCAGCAATGCAAATCATATCTCTTACATAAGTAACATCAGTGGAGTGGCGGCTTGCAGATTTCACAGTGGGCAGATTTTATTTTAATCTGAACCCTCAAGCCGAGGGTCCCCCCTACAGAAGGATTAGATCCACCTACACAGAGTGGCTGCTTACAAACCTCTGGGCACCGTCAGCAAACGGAGATGCACAAATATTTCTTACACATCCTAGCGCCTCATGGGGAGAGGCACTGTGCGACTTCAGGTCCGGTAAACAGTGCTATGCGGCACATGGCAGTATTATTTTATTTCACTGCCACACTCACTCATTCACTGAGTGGTGAAGAAAAGTTTGTTACTATCTTTGTGAGTGAGTCTCAATCTTTCCTGCCTTGCAGAAAGACCTAATCCTCCGGTCAGAGCCAGCTACCACCCTGGCAACTATAGCGGTCATGATATTGGCATCATCTGTTAACAGACATTGGTCCAGCCGCGGCCTGTGCCGGTAGGGGCCATGTGTGAGGGGGTTTCAACAGACGACAAGGGAAAATTATTTATTTATTTATTTAATTTTCCCTCATGGTCGTCTGTCGAATCCCCCCCAACCCGGCCCCACTATCCCACCGCTCTTACCTACACGGGCCACTCCTGCCTTGGTCTAGAGGTTTGCACTGTAAGGACGAGATGATCTTGTAGCTGCTGTTTTTTGTAACACATGCAGGCTCTGGTGGTTTTACAACCTTACAGTTGAATCACAATACACTTATGGAATATTTCATGTATGAAAAAAGTACAACTTTTTTTTGCAATGCTTTTCTAAAAACTGTACTTCATTAAGTGACATGTAAAATAAATAAAAATAAATAAAATGTAAATGGATTACTTTACACATTGACAGGTCAAAATGCTTGCCATAACCTTGGTGTGAATAAACAGATGAAATAATGGTGAGAAGAAATAAGAAAAAGATAAAGCAAATGCTACCTGGACTCATGGAATGATGTACAGAGCATGAGCAATATGGAAGCACTATATTTTTCATTTAATTGGGCATAGAATCATGTTTTTTGTTTTGTGTATAGAGAATGGGCATAGGAACCGAGGGGGTAAGATTTATCTCGCTCCACTCCCACATTTTAGAAAGGGGGAAGACAGGGGTGACGTACCAAACAGCCAGCTAGGTCTAACTAGCTTTCTTTTGGCCGCACAGTAAGCCAAACAAATAGCATTTTAGAAAGTCTGTGTAGTTTGAAGTTTCTGTATTCCAATAAACTAGAGAAAGCAAAAGAGACACAAGTGATGGATGGAATGGGGAAAAAATAAAAAATAGACTCCCAGTCAAGCGATCTGGGTTAAATCTATTGTTCTTTTACTCACCATGCCACCTCAGATAAGACCCAGCCATTTGCAAATTTGTCTTGACCCATGCTCCTCATGGGAACAGTCTAGCCCAGTGAGGCCAGGCCCTCACTGGACCAGAAACAAGCCTCCCGTTTGACATTGTTCAGCATTCCGTCCATCAATTGTTCTTTTTCCAATGAACAAGAGAGCACATACTAACCAATTAAATCATAGAAAGGAAACTTTGAGAAAACAAAGGAAAACTTCAGCTTAGATGAATAGTTGCTTCTGAAAACAACTACAGCAGATCCCAAGATACTTTGTAACTATCAGCCTATCTCACACCTCCCCTTCTATAAAAAAACATTTGGAGAGGGAGGTCAACAGGAAACTTTCTTCCTATAGAGAAAGTAATGCTTTATTGGAAGACTTACAATCTGATTTTTGTCCACACATCAGTACAGAAACTGCAATGACTGCTGTTGCACATACCATCAAGCCTATCACTAACAAGGGGGGATCTGCTACCCCGGTCCACTTAGACCTATCAGCGGACTTAGTCTCATATCCCATCTTGGTCAGACTCCTATCAGAATCAGGTATCCATTCACATGTCTTGAAATGACAAACTTCTTTTATCTCAGACAGGACTCAGTTCGTTCTTCTGTCCACTTTCCAATCACAACATAAATCAGTACAGTGTGTGGTTTCACAAGGATCTTCACTCAGTCTAACCCACTTTCATTTCCATATTGCTCCTTTTGCAATGGTTGTTCAATCATTTGTGTTGATTTAATATCATATGAGGCTAGGACCATCTCTTTTGATCCATATATCCTAATCACTGTAAACCTTTTCACCTCTGGCATCAAAGCAGTGCCCAGTTAGAGGTGCAACAACCGTTTAACACTCAACAGTAAAAAATCTGAAATCTTCTTTTGCCCTGGAAACCACTTTGCCACCTGGTCTCGAGCCTGGTGGCCTCATCTCCTCAACGGGCCCACCAATTCCACCCAAGACTGTTAGGATCCAAAAGAAAACCTAGATTCTGACCTATCTTTTAATTCACAAGTGAAATTAATTACTTCATCTGTTTTCTTAATTGTGAAAATGTTAAGTGTTAGAAAGCGGGTCTCTAGGTTGCAGAGGTGTGCACCCTGTCCAAGTAGGGGCCACAATACTAGTCAGGGTAAGTCAGATGCAAAACCCAAATTAACCTGTACTCGCCCTCTGATAGCTTGGCACACAGCAGTCAGGATTAACTTAAGAGGCAATGTGTAAAGTATTTGTGCAACAAGTAAATTACAGTATTGCAGTAAAAATATCATAAAAAGACTCCACACCTGTTTAGAAAAATCAAGAATATTTTTATAAGTAGAACAAAACAAAAATGACAAAAATACAACACGTAGAACGTAGAACTTGAGATATTCCTTTGTAAAGAATAAACTGCAATACAGTGCTTAAAAGCAAATAGCACTTAGGCGTTTCTTGAGGTCACACTGGACCGGGCTAAATCCAATGTTCAGGCCGGCCGTGATGGAAGGCAGTCCAGCTACAGGAGCCATGCAACCTGGATGGAGCAAGCTTTGGTGTCAAAGACTCGATACACAGGTTCCATCCACACAGTTGAGTAGATGCACTGTCATTGAGCCTCACAGTCAGGTATGGCATTGCTGACGAACTCTTTACAATGCAGACACGTCGGTGAGCCTCGTAGTTGGATCCTGTGTCATTGTCGAACCCCCACTCACAATGCAGTTGCTGCCTCGTTGTCGATCCTTGCAGTCAGGTTCCGCATCGTCTTCGATCTGCGCAAGAATATCCTCGAGGCGGCACTGCGTCAAAAGGCACTACCTCGGTTCTGATTGGTGCAAAGTCATCACTGCATCGAATTGTTTTAAAAAAACAGCTGCAGAAACCACTTTTAAGGGTCAGGACTGGATTGACACATCTTGGCAGGGCAGGATTCACAGCTGGCAGAGTCCAGCAGCTGAATCAGAGTTGAAGGATGTCTTTGATGGCCCTGAGATTTCAAAACAGGAGGAAAGCCAGCAAACCCTTGTAGTCACTTCAGTTCTTGGAGCATGTAGCGATGCAGGTCCATTCCTTCTCACTCCCAGGCAAGAGGCAGCAGGTCAACACAGCAAAGCAGTTCAGCAGAGTGGCAGTCACTCCTGGCAGCACAACAGTCATTCTTCCTGGCAGAATATCCTCAGATCCAGAAGTGTACTGAATTGGTGGGGTCAGGAGTCCAGGACTTATACTCAGTGGTGCCTTTGAAGTAGGGGAGACTTCAAAGAGGCATTTGAAGTACACTAGGTCTCTGACTCGCCCTGAGTCCAGACTCACTACAGGGGGTATGCAAGTGTCTGTTCCTCTCTCCCAGTATAGCTCAGGAAGGTACATCAGCCTTGTGATGGCACATCAGAATGTGAGTGTCACACCCCATCTCCCTTTGTATGGATGAATGAATGAATGAAGGATTTAAAAGCACATAGCTACCTCGGCGGAGGTGTCCCGGCGCTAGCGGTGTGCTCACAAGTAGGGGATTGAGAGGGTCGGCAGTCACTGTCTGAAGAACCAGGTCTTTAAAGCTCTACGGAATTCAGTTTCTGATTCCAACAGGCACAGATGTAATGGGAGGAAATTCCAAAGTTTAGAGGACTGCACCACGAAGGATCTGCCATCCAGTCGTGCTTTCTGGTATCGAGGGACTTTCATGAGTCACAAGTTGTTGAATCTCAGGACACGAGTTGGCTGGTATATCTGCAGCCTTTTCCGAAGCTATCTTGGTCCCAAGCCTTGGTGGCCTTACCCCTTCGGTGCTCATGACGAGCTCAGCTTGTCATGAGGCACAGTGCTCGTGTGCTCATGACGAGCTCAGCTCGTCATGACCACACCCATTTCTATTATGGTCCAGCACAGGAGGGGGAGAGCTCAAGCAGCCAAGGTGTTAAATACAAGGGTCAATGCTTTAAATTCAATTCTCCTGATTATCGGAAGTCAATGAAGATGCTTCAAATGTGGAGAGATATGGTGCCGCCTGGGCACCCTCCTAATTAGTCTTGCTGAAGAGTTTTGTATAACTTGGAGCCTGCACAAAAGATATTCAGGTGACCCCAGGTATAGGCTTTGTGCATAGTCCAGTTGAGGCGTGACCAATGCGTGGACTACAGTCTTCCGATGTTCCTCCGGCAGGAAGCAAAGGAATTTCCTAATAGCCCACATATTCCAGAAACAGGTGGACGAGATATGCTGTATCTGGGCATAGAAGGAGAGCTCTTTGTCCAGTTTAATTCCCAGATTTCTATCCAAATCTTAGGGATGTGGGGGTGGAATCAGTTCTGACGGCCACCACAAACCTGGAGGAGGCGGAGATGCTTGGCTAAAAAAAAGGACTTCCGTTTTGTCCGCATTTAATGTCAGGCAGTTTTTATGCATCGAGCCTGAGATGTCTTTTAGGCAGGACGTGAAGTTGTAGAACGTCTCCGCTGAGTGTTCTTTAAAAGAGAAAACCAATTGTGTATCGTCCCCGTAAGACACCACTCTCACACTCAGGATTCAATCAGAGTTGCAAGTGGGGCGAAGTAGATGTTAAAGAGTAGCGGGCTGAGTGCTGAGCCCTGCGGCACACCGCACCTCAGAGGTTTCTGTGACGAGAGAAAGAGCGTAACCAGGATAATGCCATGCCACGCACACTGGCCTGAAGGAGTCTAATAAGCAAGATAAGATAGAATGTGAGACCGTATTAAATGCTGCTGATAGGTCCAGCAGCACCAACATAGGAGAGGAACCTTGGTCCAATGACTCTTACAGTTTCTGAGACTTCTAAAAATGCCGTCTCTGTGCTATGGCCTACTCTAAAGCCCGATTGGGACGGATAGAGGCGGACGTTGGATTCTATATAAGTTGCCAGTTGTTTATCCACAAACTTCTCCTGAATTTTAGCGGGGGCAGGTAGCAGTGAGATAGGTCTGAAATTACAAAGAATCTCAGGATCCGCCGCTGGTTTCTTAAGAAGTGGGAGTAGGAAGCCATGTTTCTAAATCTTAGTGAAAATGCCTATCTTCAGGTCCAGATCTGATTGAGTATCGGATTTACCCTGGGTGCCTGCACTCTAAAAAAGCGGGCAGGGCAAGGGTCTACTGGAGAGCCTGATTTACATTTCCGTAGTTCCGCAAGTGTTTCCTCAAGGGGCAATGGGACAAAATCTGACAGCGAGAAGTGAATGCTGGAGGTCGTTGATGGTGAGAGGAGTTCCTCTTCTAGGGGAAATGTAGAATAGATGCTGAGAATCTTGGTTTCGAAAAAGTCAGACAGCTTAGAGCAGAGTGTCGGGAAAGGAGGTAAGGAGCCATCCAAGGCAGTGGGGTAAGTAAAAGATTTACTGATCTTGAACATTTCTTTAGTGGAGTTAGCTGCATTCTCTATGCAGTTGGCAAAATATTCTCTCAACTTGTGGCATTTAAGCCTGTGAATTTTTTTATGCCTGCTTTGTAGATGCCTATGCCAGCCTGGTTATAGGACTTATCCCATAACCGTTCCAGCCTCTTACAGGCACTCGTCTCCCTTCGTAGTTCTTGAGAGAACCAAGGGGAGGAGGGTTTAGCTCTTTTCCTGGCTACTGGCTTTAGGGGTGCCACCGTCTCTAAGGCAGTTGCTACCCATGCATTGAACCCCAAAGAGTCATTATCTGGATCACCTGTCAGTTGAGGCAATGATTTTAGAGTACAGGCCCCAGTGATTCTGTGGTGGCTTTACACCAATCCCTTGATCTTTTGGCGTTTGGCCACTGTTCTGCGGGCATTGCCTCAAGGCTAAAGGTAAATGGAAGTAATGACCGATGTTGAGGTTCGGTGTGTTCGAAAAAATTTAATCCAGCATGTGACCTGCACTGTGAGTGGGTGCAGGGACCAGTTGCCTGAGGTTAAGGCCATCCAGAGTTTCCAAGAACTGGTTGGCCTGAGTGCAGCTAAGGTTATCTGTGTGTAGGTTAATCTGCCCTAGAACTGGGAAGTTAGAGTATTGGAGAGAAAGTTGCGAGATCGTTTCGCAGAGCTCTACTAGGTGGATGGCAGGACTGCCAGAAAGTCTGTATACTAGCATATACTAGCAAGCCAGCCAAGGATGTAGAAGGTGAAAATCTAATACAGAAAAAGAGAGCTTCAATACTACCATTGGGACCCACACTCCCTGAGGTAAACCCCCACTTTTCTCTGAAAATGACAGCAATGACTCCTCCTGATCTATTCTCCCCTCTATTAGTACACACAATCCGGAAGCCGGGGGGGGGGGGTGGCTAGCATTATGTTAGGATTTGAGGCCTCATTTTATCATGTTTCCATTAGGAACATTAAGTCCCATCATTAGGGTCTAGAGAAAGCCAAATGTCCTCCGCGTGTTTCTAGAGAGATCTGCAATCGATTAAGCAGGCTCTAACTGCCAGTTGACTGTTGGTGCTGAGGACTGAGAAAGACCCTATTCCCCCTTGATGGCCCTGCTGCTTTCATCAAAGTAAAATGACAGTCCTTGCAACAGTAATCTCTATCCACTGTGTGTGAGTGTCTAGAGGGAAAGCACAAAGCCCAGCTGTCACCCACCCCAGACATGTACCCAGAGATAGGCAGAGGCACAGAATGGTTCAAATAAGAAAACTGCAACTTTCTAAAAGTGGCATTTTCAGGCTTACAATTTAAAATCTTACTTTACCATAGGTTGTGATTTTAAATTATGAGTCCAGAGATACCACACTTGAAATGTCTATCTTTTCCCAATTGGAAATGACACTTATATAATGTAATAAGGTAATTCCAATGTTAATTTATGGGAGAGATAGGCCTTGCAGTAGTGAAAAACGAATTTAGTAGTTTTTCACTACCATGAAATGTAAAACTTTAAATTTCATGTCCAACCTTTTAAATACACTACAACCCTCTCGGACCGGCCAAACATTCATGTGCACTTTCCCTTTTGAGAACATGCCCAGGCCCCCATTCCCTGGCTGAGCGCCGAACTGCGACGCTCAGACCAATCACAACACTGCCTTGTAGCATTGTGATTAGTCAGGGGAACCTGGGTGCTTACCTATCACAATGCTGCAATGCAGCCTTGTGATTCCCTCAGGGAAGCCTCGGCTGGGTGCTTCCTGTTGTTCCAGCCGGCACGACGAGGAGGACCCAGCGAGGAAGACACAGCGAGTAGGTAAGTTAAAATTGATTTTTTATTTACTCCCTACCCACATGTTCACCGCTGCCTCCACTCCCCGCCAACCCTGATCCATGCCCGCCGCCACTGGTATTGGTTAGCAGTCGTAAAGTGCAGAGAGTCCAGCAGGCAACATAGATGTGGTCAGCACAGAGAGGAGGAGGAAGGTAAAATGTTTGGGGGTGACGCTGCAAAAAGGTCAAGGTCCAACATTAGGGAAAATCATTTTCTTACCTTCACATGTCTTCCTACAAATCTACTGGGCAAGCGCTTATCCCTTCCTGCCTAAACTGCTGTAAATGTCAATACCTAAAGTTGCCAGATTATCTTTTACAGTGGCTTCAGATCATCCAGAACACCAATGCCAGTCTCATCCTCTATGTTCCTCTACACCAATCAGTTTACTCTGTCATGCACAACCTCCACTGGCTTTCATCAGGAAACAGGTTGTCTTCCAGTCAACCTTTCTCACAAACAAGGCTTTCCATCGTATTGGCTCGGTTTACTTACGTAACAGATTTAAACCATACATCGCTTCTCATTCCCTCACTTTGAGTACTGGCCTACTTGTTCAAATTCCTGGAATAAATAGAAGTTGAGTAGCACACAATCTTTGTCCTATCTGGCTGCAACAGCGTGTAATCCGATAACTTACTCCATCAGTCCCCACACTTACCATTTTTAGGTTTCGACCTGGCGAGAGGCCGAAATCTTTTGAGTTACAGTATGGATGTTCGGCCCGCCTCTGTTTCCCATTGGCTAGCTCCATAAATGGACGCTAGCCATTGGCAAACAGAGGCGTCCGTCATCCTGCGAGGCGACTCGTGGGCGTTTCTGGAGAATTTTTCTCATCCGGCCCCTTTTGTCACGTCAGTGCGGCGGTGGGCGGGGCTTTTTTTTTTGGGCGGGGAGGTTTGTTTTGGTCATTTCTCCTCGAAGGCACCGCAACGAGGAACGTCTGCCTGGCATCGGCTAGCAGGTAAGCGGCATATTTTACTCTCGTTTCAGCCCCCCCTCCCACTGTCCGTGAGCCCGTCCCCCCTCCCTGAGCCCGTGTGTAAATGCGTCGTAAATGCTTGTCTTTGTCCAGTAGCCGCCGCCAAATTGTAGTTTTATTTCTATGTCAAGTGTATGTCACGACCTTACAGCACTTGCTCTCGCTTTACGGCTTGCTGTATAGCTCTGTTCGTGGCCGGGGCTCCTTCCCTCCTCCCTTTCTACGCTTCACCAAGATGGCCGCCGGGGTAAGAATACGGAGCTGAGGGCCTGGATTAGGAAATCGGTTGCCATCCGCCTCCGTGAAAGGGGCAGCGGGTTCAGAAAAGTGTGGCGGTCACTCAGGGTAGTACAGATAGAGTATTTAGATCGGGGGGCCCTCTGAAAGAGCAGACTGACTGATAAATTTGAGTTGTTTCTGGGCTGAGAAATCACAAGTTAAGCTTAGGGACTATCATGTTGGGTAGGGTGCGCGAGA
Organism: Lissotriton helveticus; assembly: GCF_964261635.1. Classification (NCBI taxonomy): domain Eukaryota; kingdom Metazoa; phylum Chordata; class Amphibia; order Caudata; family Salamandridae; genus Lissotriton; species Lissotriton helveticus. The sequence continues at coordinate 539,805,242 of NC_136061.1, forward strand.
CCACCGGTATACCGGAGGGCGCTTGGAGACCTTCTAGTTGGGTAGAATTTCAGTAAGTTCTCGCTTAGGAGATGGAGTCGAGCCATTCAAACTTGGAAGATTTCGTTCCGGAGCTCCACAATGCATGCATGAAAGTTAACATTTTCCGGTGGCTTGTAGACGAAGCCACATACACAATATATGGTAATGTGCTACCTGCTGTGGTATCAAGTTGATTGACAATGGCACTTTAGCATACGAATGTTGTATACCGGTTCCTAAGGTGGTGTATCTTGAGTTGTTACTCCCCCCTTTTAAAAATAGTCACTTTAAGCCAGTCCTAGATTTTCTCTCTCCTGCTCTGTCTCTCAGACTCTGTGTCTGTCTCTCCAGTTCTATCTCTCAGTCTCTCTCTCTCCGGCTCTGTCTCTCTCGGTGCAGTGTGTCTCGCTGCTCGGAGAGGCCGGGCCTGGCCTGACTCCAGCTTGGAATTCCGATGTACCATGGCGAGGGGGGGCAGTTTGGGGGCGCATGTGGGGGGGCTGGAAGTCATTCCATGTAATCTCATTTAAAAAGACATAAGCAAGCATGTGTCGGGCCTGGCTGCGCAGCGGAGGGGCAGGGGGGGGCGCCCTACCCATACAGGCCCTGACAGCCTCACAAGCGGCGGCGATTAATCCGGGCCGGTGTCAGGGGCTTACCTCCCCCTCCCCTCGGGGCCTGGAACAAACACCCCCCGCGGCCCGGGCCGTCCTCACACTCCCCCCTTTGTGCGGCTCCCAGGGGGGCTTGTACCCCGCTCCATGGACGACCACCCAGGCTGGCGGGGGCGGGGCGCTCCGGGCAGAGGGGGCTGCCCTGGGAACGCCTGGATGAAAACTGCCCCGCTGCCACCTCCCCGGGCACCCGGGAGGCACCGACAGCCACCTGCACACAACACAACGCAACACACTGCTGTGTGTGAGAGGGGTATGGGAAGGGGCAGCAGCACGGGGCAAACACACGGGGACCCCCAGGGGGGTGGAAGTACCAGGACTCTGCCCCGCTGCCCCCTCCCCGGGCACCCAGGAGGCGCTGGCAGCCACCTGCACACAACACACTGCTGGGCTGTGTTTGAGGGGGGCAGGGGAGAAGCAGCACGGGGCAAACAAGGGAGACCCCGGGGGGGCAGGGGGATACCAGGACTCTGCCCTGTAGGCACTGCCCCGACCCTCCCACACTTCACTGTGAGAGCCGCGGACGGACAGACAGACATACACACACAGGCACACAACACAACACACTGCTGGGCTGTGTGTGAGGGGGCACCACTGGGTAAACAAGGGGGACCCCCAGGGGGGTGGAAATACCAGGACTCTGCCCAGCAGGCACTGCCCCGACCGTGCCACACTTCACTGCGAGAGCCGCAGACGGGCAGACAAACAGACACACACAAGCACACACATAGACACAGAGTACACACACACAGACGGCAAGGAGACACAAACACAAGCACACACATTCATCTACGCAAAGGCAGACACACAAAGAGACACACAACCGTGCACAAAGACAGACACACAAACATAAATGCACAAATAGGCACACACACAAACTCACACATACAATACCCACGTTCAACTACTGAAATACGACACACTCAAACACAAACATACAAAGAGGCACACAGACAACAGATAGCCATGCACAACTCCTCAAACGACAGAGTCACACACGCAGACAGACAGACACAGGGGGGCAGACGCGTCCGACTACTCAGAGACAGACAGGTGCACACAGAGTCACAGAGGACAGAAACACACAGACACACCGACACCCCAGACAGGTGCACACAGGCGAAGATTGCAGGATGCCTACACATCTGCACCAATAGGCGACCAGTCACACAAACACACGTCCTGCAGCGCACTGGAGCTGTGCCATTGTGCGGCTGCGACGTTTTCCGCACATTATGGAAGCGCTGCATTTGCCGCATAATTCGTCCTCTGCTCCACCATGGCATGATTCGAACAAAAAACAAATCCGTTTCTATTTCACACACTTCAAACGTTACTAAAGTCGCAGTGACAATTGATGGCGGGCAGTGGAAGCCCCTCGTAAGGTTGTCTTCTCTCCTTTCTGAGGCTTGTTGCTGTGTTTGTGTGTTAAGACGAGCTGCAGACTATTGTTCCCAGACAGTCTTAACGAGGGTAAAAATGACAAAATGATGATGTCATGCTATCAGCAAATGCGTCGCATGACGCTGCACCATTTGCCTTTTCTTGCCTCATATTTCAGTCAACCCTGCTGCATAATGTGCCCCCCTCCGATGCATAATTCCAGTGCCTTGAGGTTATGTCAGATAAAGCACCCAGCCGAGCCGTGGCTTAGCTGTTCATCCTTCCAATGTCGATACATTGAATATCATCAAGGTGGTTACTCGGTGAGGTGCTCTGGATTATGTAATGAGATCCTTACAATGACACAATCCAGACGGATTGGGCGTCTAGGCGCTACATTACGCTAATCTAGGAATGGTATTCAGCGACCAGGAGTCCTCAATGCGCCCAGCACGTGTCCCAACGCCTCTTGGCGCTTCGTTGTAGGTTTGCACTACGGACGGTGTGATTCTATGTGGTGTTTACTACTACGAGCCCGGCTGCTTCATAAAATGTTATTTAATGATTGTGGTTTAATTACACTAAAATACACATTGGTAAGCCATACCCTATCCATCCCTGGGCCCTAATAACACCTTACTGTAGCTAGCTGCCACCCTGAGCTGACCCTAAAAACGCCTTACATTTGATTGATTTGATTTGATTTATCCATTTCTAAAGCGCACGAATGCCCGGAGGCGTCTTGGCGCTATGATTTGTCCATTGTCCTGAGCAGGTCTGTGGTTAGCGCAATTTATACACCGAATAGCCATGTTTTAATTTTCTTTCTAAATATTTCCAATGTTGGGCTGTTTTTTATATCCAGTGGTAGTAAATTCCATGTCCGTGCTGCGTGAACTAGGAAACTTCTTCCTCCCCAGTTTGATCGCTTAAACTTGGGTATCGCTATCAGATTTTGTTGTCCAGATCTGAGTAGCCTAGAAGGTTCGTAATGTTTTAGGTGCATTTTCAGGAAGTGTGGTCCTTTACCCTGCAATGCCTTGTATGTCAGGCATAATGACTTTAACTTAACTCTTTTAGCCACTGGAAGCCAATGTAGTGACTCTAGTTTATGGCTAATGGGCTGGAACTTTGGAATTTCCAGTATTAGTCGGGCTGCCGCATTCTGTAGCCGCTGCATTTTTTCCATGATTTTTACTCTGGCTCCCGCATATAGCGCGTTTCCGTAGTCCAGTCGCGACAGTGCAAGAGCAGTCACCACCGTTTTACGAGTGTCTTGGGGCAGATACGGAAGTATCTTTCTTATCATTTTTAAAATCAGCCAGAAAGACGAAGCTAGCTTATTTACTTGTGCTTCATATGCTAGTTTTGTGTCGACCATGAATCCTAAATTTTTAACCTTCTCCGAGGGTTCTGGTCTGATTCCCAGTTCAGGTGTTCACCAGTCTGGGGACCAGATGTCTGCATTACCTCCCAGAATCATTACCTCACTCTTCTCTCCATTGAGTTTGAGGCAATTTTGTTGCATCCATTGACTAACTTTTAGCATGCATATTTGGAATTTTTTGGCTGTTACCTTATTGTCTTTGCCTATGGAGATGACGATCTGTGTATCGTCTGCGTAGGAAATTGGCGTAAAGCCATTTTCTCGTATTACTTCGGCAAAGGGGGCCACATATAAATTAAAAAGTGTTGGGCTTAATGAAGAGCCCTGTGGGACACCGCATGGTACCGTGAAGGAGTCTGATTTTGCTTCTCCTAGTTCCACTGAGAATTTTCTGTCCTTCAGGTAAGATGCGATGAGATTGCATGCATGATCGCTTGCTCTGACTTCTTTAATGCGTTTTATTAGTATCTCGTGGCTGACCGTGTCGAAGGCCGCCGAGAGATCTAATAGCACCAAGGCGGCCTTTTCTCCATTATCTAATATTCTTCTAATTTCTTCAGTTGCCGTAAGGAGGGCTGTCTCTGTTCCGTGCCCCTCGCGGAAACCGAATTGGGAATGGTCCAGCCACTTGTTTTCCAGTAGGTACTGTGAGAACTGTTTGTTTAACAGTTTCTCCAGTATTTTCGCAGCGAAAGGGATCCTAGCTATAGGTCTGTAATTGCTAGGGACTTCACTGTCCGAATTAAGTTTTTTCAGAAGTGGCCTGATCGATATAATTTTCCAGTCATTTGGGAATGTGCTGGTGTTCAGGATTACCTCAAACAATTTTTGCAGTGCTGGTCCTATTTGTTCTGAAAATTTTTGCATTACCTTCGGTGGACAAGGGTCTAAGGGGCTGCCCGAGTTGGTTGTCATTATTTCTTTACTAATTTGTTCCACTGTAGGTAGAGACCAGTGAAAGGAGGGTGTACCGCTGGATTGGTTATTTAATTTTGTATTATTGGTGAGGCTTTCAGTTATATGGTCTATCTGATTGTTTTTGAATAGTTCATAAACTGAAGACACTTTACTTACGAAGAAATGACCTAGGGTATTGCAGAAATCGGATGATATGTTTTCGGGATTATTATTTTCGATTTTAGCAAGTTTCTTGACTACTGCAAACAGCTCTTTACTCGAGTTCTTGGATTCGTTTATTTTATGTACAAAGAATTTACTTTCTTCTGCGATTGTCATATTTTTGTAAGTGGCCAATTCTTTTTTGTAATCTTATCTTTAACTTGGGGTCATATTGTATTCTCCACTTTTTTTCCGCTCTTCTGCATATCTGTTTCTGTGTTTTTAAAGCATCCGAGTACCAGGGTTGCGAAGGTGACTTCCTTTTGAAGATCGCTCTTTTCTGTGGTACGGAGCTCTGAATTGCTGTTTTTAGCCAGTCATTGAATTGCGTACAGGCTATATTGCTATCGCTATCTAGAATTGGATATGAGGAGTTCAATGCCTCTATTAATATTTGGGGATCAACTTTTGACCAATCAGGGTAAGTGACTCTTTTGGGCTTTTCAATAGGTTTTCCTAGATCCTCTGCAATCTCTAGTTGGAAAGATACAAGTTTGTGATCTGTCCACGCCATCGGGTGGACTTCTACTTTTGTTAATTTTTGGCAAGATGTAAAAATACCATCAAGTGTATGTCCTGCTATATGTGTGCCTAGCTGGACTTTTTGTTCTAAATCGAAATTAGCCATTGCATCTTTAAAGGTGCTAATCTTGGGGTCTGTGGTTTTCTCCAAATGAAGGTTGAAGTCCCCCAGTATTGTGTAGTCTGGGTTCGTTACACAGGATTCTAGGAATGGGCTTAGTGATTCAATGAGCGGTCTTTTTGCATTTGGTGGTCTATAGATTAGTACTCCATTGAAACTGTAATTGTTAGTAATCATGATTTGAAATGTCATGATTTCACAGTCAGGATGACTTCCTTTTTCAGAGCTCTTGATCCTGAGGTTTTCTTTAGCTATAATTGCTAGTCCTCGTCCCCTTTTCAGTTTTCTGTCTACTCTATATAATGAGTATTTTTCGGGTATTGCCAGTGCGAGGTCGGCGTCTGACGCCTCGTCCGCCCATGTTTCCGTTACAAATAGTACATCGATTTCTCGATTTTCCATCAAAAAGGCGATGTGGATGTTATGTTTTACCATTGATCTGGCATTTATGAGTCCTGCCTTAATGAAGCGCTTTTTGGTACTCTCTGTATTGTTGTCTATTAATGTATTATTTGTATTATTTATTGTGGCGAATTCGAAATTAAGAGGGCAGCAAGGACATCGCTTACCTTCTTTATGTAGATCTATTGGAGGGCATGTTGCAATGCATCTTAGTGTCAGGATCTCTTGTGATGTATATTTCCTGCAACTGATCCCTTTATCTTTTTGATCAGGGGGGCTGGCCCTGGGCTCTGTCCTGGCGCGGACGGGCGCAGACGGGCTTGCCTTAGGCGCGCCTTCGGCGCGCAAACGGCGCTCCCGCTGCGCTTCCGGTGACAGCACATGATGTAGGCGGAGTAGGGGGTGTGGCCTGCAAGGTGGGCGTGGCCCAAGATCTCGCCGGAATGGCGTCTGAATAATCGTTGCAGCCGGCGCTAAGGAACGCTCTCGGCTGTTTGTGGTAGGCTTGAGTTGCTAACAGATAGTTTTAACACAGAATAATCACAATATTTTTAAAATTCGCTTTTAAAACGCTCCGGCCGTGTGCCTGCGGAGTCTTGTTCAAATCTGTTGCAGCGCTCGGTTTTTGGCGCTTTTATATGCTTCCTAGCGGGGGGGGCGTGGCCTGCAAGGTGGGCGTGGCCCAAGATCTCGCCGGAATGGCGTCTGAATAATCGTTGCAGCCGGCGCTAAGGAACGCTCTCGGCTGTTTGTGGTAGGCTTGAGTTGCTAACAGATAGTTTTAACACAGAATAATCACAATATTTTTAAAATTCGCTTTTAAAACGCTCCGGCCGTGTGCCTGCGGAGTCTTGTTCAAATCTCTGCCCCTAAACACTTCCTATGAGTGACCCTTAAAACTCCCCACTCCCCGCACACTGCCCACGCATGAGGCCTACAATCTGCCCACTGCCCCTGTGCACTGCCCCTCTCTGAACCCTAAAGGCACTTTTGTGCAGTTTTAAGAAGCACAAACTTGGCCACGGCAGTTGGAGCCCTTGGATTATATAATAGAGGGGAGGAGGCATGTTTTTTAGGCCCAGGGAGTTATGTGTTTTTTTTTGTCAAGAATCACACAGTATATTGGTGGAATGCGTTCAGCTGTGCTATTTGGCACCCCATTTGTAGGGTGATTAGATTGAGTGTATTTTACCGTTAAAGGACCTAGCACACTAGTGTAACCAGGTGCTGTATGTAGCACACGGACATACCAATAAAGGGAATTTAAAACTGCATAGCTGCGCTGCTCTAACTTTTCCAAAGGCGAAACCATTGAATTGTAAATGCTTGTTAGGAAACTGGTTAAAACCTGGATTTTCTAGCAAAGCTTTTCTGCCTGGCGTGCCCCAAGCGAATTACTCCCTAGCACCGGAAAGCCCTATGGGTAATATAGAGCACTCTACAGATCCTTAACTTTCATTCATTCAGCACACGGCCATTGCTGGATTTTAGATGAAATCCTGCTTTTACATTTGGTCACCATAATCTTTAGTGGATTCTACACCTATGAGATGGAGCAAAATTCATACCTTATTTGATGGAAGCTACCTTATTAGGAATGCATCATTGTTATGCTGAGAAGTTTAGGAAAGTGTATGCTTTGAGCCTTTGCTTTGTACTCAAATTAGCAAAACTGTTTCTTGCCATTAATTGTGAATAAGTAAAGAAGTATGCAGTCCCTGACATAGTTTTGTGTATGTTGTGAAATTACCTAATTAACATATCACAGAGAGGAGTTTTCACGGGCAGCAGCTGTTGGGACATTTTGTATCGGTTTTTTCTTCATCTAGTGGCGCTTTGTTCTCTCTGTTCCCATTACAGCTTGGAACTTTTTCTTGGCTACTTTCTCGAGGCAAAAAAAAAGGAAGTAAAAGTATGTTCTCTTTTTTTCATAAATTCGCAGCAGAGTTTCACATAAATGTGTAATGCTCTAAAATAACACATATCACACATCTGAAACACAGGGCTTTTCACAGGCTGCACCTTTGGCTTCGCCGGTTTTATAAACACGCGCTGTGGTTAAGGCCACAGCAGTACGGCTGGTTTGAGAGTGTATTGGCAGTTCTGGGGAAACATACGAAATGCTCTGTGTGCATTTGGCTGCTGTTCAAATGCTTTCTGTCCTTGGGGAATAAGTGAACTGTTTATGTATTTCAAAGGGAGCAGGTCGGTTCTGTGCTTCGTGAGTTCCAAACGGGTTTTAGGTTTCGTAGCACCTGATAAAACGTGCTGCCACTTCCAAAACCAGTTCCCCTGAGTCCTTGGTATTTTCTTTAAAATGCAGTTTTCAAAAACCGTGAATGAAAAAATGCAGGGCAAGAGAGATACTGAGCGAGAAAACTCTGCATAAACGGGAAAGCTGTTTTTTTTTCTGTTTAAAAGACTTTAATTCGTTTCAATAAATTCCATAATACAGCATAAATAATTCTGATAAATAGTTAGCAACTTACATACAGCATTAAGTACATGAGAGAAATACTAAAGTCTTTTTTAATTTTGTATGGGAGGGAAAGAAGGAGGGGAGAAAAAGATATAAAGGAAATAATCAGAATCCTAAATATAACGATCTAAAAAACAACGTTCTCACCTATATCTTAGAATACATATGTAAAACAAATAAAGCCTATTTTTAAAGGTAAACATACAGTAATGAAGTCAGCAATGTGAAGGAAGGTTACAATTATACTTACTGATAAGTAATATAAGCTGTGGCTACAGAATATACTATAACATGAAAGGAAAGTTCAATATATTTTTTTGTTAATTATAGACAGGCATATGTATATTTATATATCATGCCAGTGAAAATAAATGTGGTTTAAGAAGTTTGGCTTTCTAAAATGGCCTCTTACCGCACAAGGTTGTTGGGATTTCGTCTAGATGATGTCCAGAAGTCCTGGGTGGAACTAGATGGGCTTCAACCGTTCCAATGCCTTCTTGCAACAGCTTGCATCGTGTTTTGTTGGCTTTCTTTACCATGTCATTCTTATTTGCCATTACATGTGCTCTGTCTTGCAAGTTGCTCTGATGCCTTTGGACGGGCTTGCACACAAGAAATGGGCCCAAAATGATCAACAATGTGGATTGCCACAGTATCTCCAAACCATTGTCATAAAAAAACTCTAATGGTGTAAAACTGAACTCCAGTACACCTTATATTTGTTTCTCTCTGAATAAGCTCCTTTACATACCACTTACTGGAACTGTCTTGAGTTAATATATTGCAATGTATTAACACAAAATACAAGTGCCTGCAGCCAGATTCAACATAATGAGAATAATTATTGACACATGATCCACCTGAGAAGTATGAAATCTTAAGAGGATCTCAATACTAAACCTTGTTCTGCTACATTTAACAGAGTTGCGTCAGAGCAGCGATGTATCGAATGACCAGCCCTGCAGTAGGGCAGGTGTCCTGGGGTCTTTCTTCTAAATTTCTGGCCTAGAGAGAGCCGAGCCTCGTGAGCCTCTCAGTAGTCTCCCTGATGCCTGCACACACAGAGGGGTAAGCAGGTAACTCCTCCACCAGAAGTATCCCAAAAAGGCAAATGATTCTTAACTTTTTAAGGCTGAAAACTCAGACAGAAGAGACTATGGAAATGGGCAACCAACTGCCCCCAAAACGTGTATTGCTAATTTCAAATTATGAGTCAAGAAACACCAAACTCCAAATCTCCATCTTTTCCCAATAGGAAATTACACTTAAAAGATGTTTTAAGGTAATCCCAATGTTAACCGATAGGCCTTGCAGTAGTGGAAAACAAATTTAGTAGTATTTCACTGTCAAGACATGTAAAACTCAAAGTACATGTCCTACCTTTTAAATACACTGCACCCCCCCCACAGGGATGCCGGTGGCCTACCTTAGGGATGACCTATATGTATTAAAAACGAAGGTCTGGCCTGACAAGTAGGTTAACTTGCAAGGTCGAAATAACAGTTTAAACTGCACACACAGGCTCCGTAGTGGCAGGCCTGAGCCATGTTTGATGGGCTACTAACATGGGTGGCACAAGCAGTGCAGCAGGCCCACTAGTAGCCTTTAATGTACCGGTCCTAAGCACTTGTAGTGTACTTTAATAGGGACTTACAAGTAAATTAAATAGGCTAATTATGGATACGCCAATGTTACCATGTTAAAGTACAGTGTGTATGCCACGCTGGTTAGCAGTGGTAAAGCGCCCAGAATCCTACAGCAAGCAAAAATGAAGTCAGGAATTCAGAGGTCAAAAAGTCAGGAAACCCCCCCCCAAAAATGCCAGGTCTAACAAACAGTGACATCAATCTGCCAGGAGGTACTGGGTCCCAAGAAACAGCAACATAAAGCATAAACATCCACCGAGAATCTCGGCAAAATCCAAGAGAGAAAGGAAAATAAGTTGTAGACAACACCGGCCTGACAGGAGCAGAAAAAGTGGAAGCTCAAGAGAAATACACCAAAAGCAAAAAGCAAACAAAGCTTAAGAGCAGACAAGCAAAGATTCATTTATAGTCTACCAGAAGAAGTTCAGGAAGCAGCAAGCCATGGAAATTTAAAAGAGCTCTACGACATAGAAAGGACACTCTCCGGTAAATACAGCATGCCAGAAAGACCTGTTAAAGACAAAGCTGGGAAGACAATTGTGTGTAACGAACGGCAACAACGAAGATGGATGGAGCACTTTGAAGAACTGCTGAACCAGCTGATGCTGCAGTCTCCAATAGACATACAGCCAGCTGACAAAGACTTGCCAATTGACAGCAGCAGACCAACCAAGGAAGAAATACAGCTAGCCATCAAACATCTGATAAATGGGAAGGCAATGGCAACATTACAGCAGTTGTACTAAAGGCAGACATTGAAAAATCAGTAGACACGGTCTACCCCATGTTTGGAAGAATCCGGGAAGAGGAAAATGTGCAATCAGACTGGCAGAAGGGATATCTCATCAAGCTCCTCCAGAAAGGTGACCTGGGCAACTACTCAAACTACAGAAGGATAACTCTTCTAGCAACCTCAGGCAAAGTGTTCAATAGAGTCATCCTGAACAGAATAAAGGAACAAGTTGCTAGACCAGCAAGCTGGCTTTTGTTAAGATAGATCCTGCACAGACTAGACTGCAACACTATGCATCATCATTGAGCCATCGATTGAATGGAACTCCTCCTTCTAAATCAACTTCATCGCCTATGAGAAGGCATTCAACAGCATGGACAGAGAGACCGCTTGGAAACTCCTACCCCACTATGGTGTGCCAGATAAAATTGTAAGAATCATCAGGAAATCTTATGAGGGAATGACCTACAAAAGAGTCCCAGTTTATGGAGGACAACTCACTGAAGCCTTCCAAGTGAAGACTGGACTCCACCAGGGTTGTTTGCTCTTACCTTTTCTCTTCCTATTGGTCCTAGACTGGATCGTGAAGGCATCCACAGCAAGGAGAAAACATGGGACCCATTGGACATTTTGGATGCAGCTTGACGACCTGAACTTTGCAGATGACCTGAACATACTCCCACATACCCATCTGCAGATGCAAAAAGAAGACCAACAATGCTGTAGCCACATCAGTTTCACTTGGCCTCAACATCCACAGATGAAAAACCAAGATCCTGAAGGCTAACACAGCCAGCACAACTGCACTCAGTCTTGCAGGCGATGCACTGGAAGAGGTTGAGGCCTTCACGTACCTGGGCAGTGTCACAGACAAGCAGAGTGGCACAGACGCCAAAGTCAAGGCAAGAATCTGCAAAGCAAGGGCTGCCTTCATTCAGCTAAAGAAGATTTGGAGTTCCAAGGACCTGACACAACAATTAGGCTTTTTAACACCAACGTAAAACCGGTTCTTCTGTATGGAGCAGAAACTTGAAGCACAACCGTGACCACCACCATCAAAGTTCAGACCTTCATCAACACCTGTCTGAGGAAAATCCTCCAGATCAGCTCTTCAGACACCATTAGCAACAGCTACCTATGGCAGCAGACATTCTAACTCCCTGCTCATGAAGAAATCAAGAAAAAATGCTGGGGCTGGATAGGTTACACCCGTTTCAAGCCAGCATCAAAAACCACAAGGCAAGCATTCACCTGAAACCCTCAAGAGGAAAGGAAAATAGGTAGGCCAAGAAACACCTGGTGCAGAGGCCTCAAGGCTGACTGCTAGGAAATCAGTTACACATGAAGCCCAATTGAAAGAAAAGCCCAGGACAGACATGGCTGGAGACTCCTGGTTGATGGCCTATACCCGATGAGGAGTAATCAGCACAAGTAAGTAAGCATGTACAAGAGATCAAGGGAGCCTCAAAAAGAGAATACAGTAACTTGCAGAAACATAGTTGCCCAATATAACCTTAAGCCAAAAGAGAAAACTAGAGAAATCAATCCAAAAAGTAGAATCTTAATGGTCATCTCGAGCTTGTGTGAGAGTTCAAGTCACCAGGTCCAGATGGGTTATTGGCCACTATTTAAAAGCTTTTTCGCACCTCTAATGCCCCTCCTTCTTAAGGCATTCACAAAAATGATCAGAGATAAGAGAGCAGCACCCACGCTGATCTCACTATTAAATGTTAATGTGAAAATATTTACTAACATAGTATCATTAAGACAGCAATACTAGACCTTGTCCGTCCAGGCCAGTTGGGCTTTATCCAAAGGAGGCAGGCCAGTACTATTCCCCCCAAAAAAGCCCTCCAGCTATTGGACATTCGGAAAAGAAGCGGAAAGCAGCTAATCTTGGTTGCTTTTAATGGAACAAAATCATTCGATCAGGTGGATTGGTAGTTTATGGCGGCCACACTACAAGCAAAGGACTTTGGGGATAGCTACTGTGTACGGTTGCTGGTGGGCTATCAAAACCCAAAGGCAAAGGTTAGAGCTAATGAATCACTTTCCAATGGGTACAGCCTGGAAGTGGCATGAGACAGTGGTGTCCTCTTCCACCCTTTCTATTCACACTCACAGTAGAGCATCTAGCTTATAGATTAAGGCTAAACAAATTCATAAAAGAGGTAACACTAGCAACACAAGTGACTAAACGCACAATCTTTGCGGATTACATCTTACTTCCCATGACTGACCCACCTTAAGACGCTCCCATACTTAATGAACTTATGCACTGAACTAGCTAATACCCCAGGATCATGTACATAAAATAGTATGGCTCTCCTATATCAGAAATTTCTTTTCCGATCTAGGATTACAAAAGTATTATTACACTCCAGAAAAATTAAATGAAATATCCAAAAAAGATTTGAAACAAATCGCGCTGAGCCACCTAGAGTCTTTGAGACTGACTTCGCTGTTGACCAAAAAATCTGTGACCCATGCGAATATGATACAGCATTCCCCGAAAATCCAGCTTTATTTGACCCTGGAATTTACAGCATATGATAAGATGCTCCTTACAAGGTTCAGATTGAATCTCTTTTACAGACTAGTGACTTTCCCTGATAAAAACAACTGGAACTCTAACTTGGTCCCTTGTCCATGTGACGATTTGTCCCAACAGTCTACCATTCACACAATTTTGTTTTGCAAATTTTTTCATACCCATCGAAAAATCTGGATAATCCCTCTATTAAAAAGATGGGGTTATAGACAATGTCGCCCAGCTATGTTAACACTACAGATGTTGGATTCGGAATGTACCTGTTACCACGTACTTAATTTCCTAAAGTGTATTATGAGGCATAGGAGCAACCTTTGAAATAGAAGGAAACTTAGAAGGTTATTATCGTCTTACTACTAACCCAATTTGCACAGAATCTGGTCATATGTTTTAAAAATTTGTGTACAATATCTGTTTTTTTATAAATACTTGTGTATTTTGTATGTTGCGATAACTTTTATGGTTTTGCGCTGCTAAAAAACCGAATAAAGATTATTATTATTATTAATACCCCAGTAAGTACTAGAGATGTTAACCTTGAAAGTGGAATTAAGTAGCAGGAGGCACAGAACACTCTGCCTGTTGGGCAGGGCAGAATAACAGGTGCTAAAATGTTAGTCCTTCTGAAAATGATTTATGTGCTCTAAACACTGACCATGCATATCCCAAGACTATACAACTTTTCTCCAATACTGTTGCTCAGACTGTATCTGACTGGGCAAGAAAGAGAGAATTGGTATAGTGCACACTGAAACCATTAGAGGGGGTTGAGGGTTTCTTCTTAACTACTGTTATGCAGCCCACTTGCACTTCCTAGTACCCTAAAACCAGAGACTGCAAAGGGATGGTGCAAGATGGACCATACTTTGAGCTGTGTAACACCGTGGGAAGTCCCATGGAAGCTAAAGGCGCAGAGAGAGACCCCCAAGCTCCACAGGGGAGAAAGGCCACACTGCAGGTCAGGGATGGATTGGCAGTTAAAAGGGTATTGTTGTAGTGTCCTGCACCCTCCACACCTCTCTATGAGGCAGCAAAGTGTTTATGTCGGGCCTGAGGACGGTGCAAACCACAGAGATGTGGTGGAACAGAAAGGAGTGAAATCATTTTACTCTTGAAAGAAGAGTGATCTTAAATAAAAACGTATCGCTTCACTTGCATGTAGCAAAGCATTGGCTCCTGAACCTTCGATCCTTTCAGGAGTGACAAGAGTTCTCATTCCTATTGAGGAAGAAAGAAAACACGCTATCATTCATATCTATAAGCTTCTCACTATAGGGGGGAGGAGGGAAGATCCATTTTCAAAAGCTTGTGAGAAAGTGTTACAGATATCTCTAGACAAAAAATAATAGAAAGACATCCTAACCTGAACAATCTTGCCACACACCGAGGAGGGAGGGCGACTTTGATGAAACTATTGTAGAGATGGCATTAGACCTTGCAAAATTGGCAACAGTGGACATCATGGAGGTGAAGGGGGCTGGAGAAAATGTGGGAAAGTGGAACCCTCACACAGATCATATGGGTCTGCCCCTACCTAACGTTTTGTGGACGAAGGTACTGCAAACAATTGAAGATATTACAGTTTCTGAGCTGGCAGGCTGCCAGGAGGTGGTCATCCTCGGCAGACTGCCTACAGAACTATACCCCGGATATGGGAAAAGACCACTTATTTCACATCTGCTCTTGGCAGCAAAGTAGAATATTTTGGTCCTGTGGGGGCAGCCCATAATTTCCACCGAGAACAAAAGGTTCGATAGTCTGTGGCGGGTGATGGGGATGGAAAAACTGTCTAGATTCCCTCAAGGCAAAGAAAGTGATTTTAAGAAACAAAGGCGCTTTCTTTAGGACTTTTACAGAACATATTCTAAAGAAGTATCGTGCCCCAGGAGCCTCTGAACACCAGATATCTTAGAGGACTCTAAAAGAGATGATCACTATTATTGAACAATAAATGAGCAGGAGGCTAATTTAGACTATTACCAGTTTTTATATAAATATGATGTACTGCAGCCTGTAAAACTGGATAATGTGACTAAACATCAGGGATGGCAAGTGTGGGGCAGGGAGTACAACGAGGAGAAGATATGGGAAGGCAGGGCTAAAAGAAAAGGAAGTGAATGGAGAGGGGTTCTCTCTTTTATTTAATAATAAGAGTAGTTGGAAATATTTGTAGTTACAGAAAAGGCAAATAAAATGTATTTAAATGTAAATGTCTATGTGAGGCATGAACAAGCCATTGAAGTGACCCTATGTTTCTAGGTCTGTTGCCCTACATATACGTACTGGTTTTCTTTACACAGTCGCGGCTATTATAGGGCTTATATTCTCTGTGGTGAATGGTATATAGGTTCAGCGCTCTTGTGTCTGGCAGGGCCAAGCCTTCTCAGAATAGTACAACTGCTCGAACTCTTGCATTACGTTTCAGATTTAATTGGGGTTCTTGTCTGGGAAAAGGTACTCTGATGTGTACAAGACTTGCCTTGCGTACTTTTGTTTTCTGCATACCGTAATTTGGTTTGTGTATTTGTTGTAGACTGAATACCTTTTGTCTGTCTCGTC
The DNA here is from genome assembly GCF_964261635.1 of Lissotriton helveticus. Lineage (NCBI taxonomy): Eukaryota > Metazoa > Chordata > Amphibia > Caudata > Salamandridae > Lissotriton > Lissotriton helveticus. Next base: position 539,820,839 of record NC_136061.1, read on the forward strand.
TTGTTGAATGGTGGTATGTGTCAGTATCTTATGCTCTGAAGTGGTACTGGTTGAGAGTTTGACAGAGGGTCACATTGTGCTTCGGGTTGTATGCTTCTCTGTATAGGGACATTCAGTATCATTTCTGCTGTGAGCTTTATTTGTGTAGGATTGGGTCTGATGCCTGTGCTGCTTCTGGCTATGTTAAATTTGTTCTGTGACTTATATGACTGTGTGATGTGGGTTGATTGTCTCATTTGGCAGCCAAGGACCAGGCTGTGCCTGGGGTGGATTTTGTTTACAAGAGCTGGAGTTTCAGCTAAAAAACATGGCTTTGGGAAGGAGTAAGCAAGTGAACTTATTTTTGCTTGGCAGTCGTTCTGTAGCTGGTGGGCTCAAGAGGGCTAATTACTTGTTTATTTGGCTGGTGGTGGTGGTCAAGATTTGAGAGAGGATCAGACCGTCTCTTTGATTCGTTTTTGCTGCCAGTGCGGAACTGCAGTTATCAATGAGCTGAAAATAAACATTTTCTTTCGCCAGGTTTCAGACCCAGGCAACACAGTAGGTTGACTTAATTGTTTATTTTACTAAGTTGATCAGCAGGCCAGGCTACTTGGAAAAAAATGAAAATTTGGATTCCCGTCTCTATTTATATATTAGTTTAACTTCTAGGGATACGATCTTGACAGAAGGGTGTGGGTGTTGCAGTTGATAGTGTTGTTTAACTACATATACCTCGGTCTAGGAGCATAGTGGGAGAAGTTTTCTTTTTTTATTAGATTGTGTTTGGGGACTGGTGCACCAAGAAAAAAGCATGTAGGGACAGTAATGTTGCCTTCAGTTTTTACATGTCCTTCATTTCTGTTCTCACATGGTGGACCTTGCTAGGTGAAATCGGTCAACTTTATTGGAGGAGATGTTAACTCCGAGGCCACACAACCACCTTTAATTCTCCTAGAAGATTAAATACTATGCATACTGTAGTACCAATATGTTCTATCATTTGAAACATAACATCTGGCAAATGCTGCTAAAATATCTCAACTAATTGATACCTAAAAGAAATGGCACAATCTTTCTGAAGGTGAATACAAAAATATACTTTCATTCTGTCAACTAAATACCGAGTACAGGCAAACTAGTAGCTGTGTGATCTCAAATAGTTTCGTCTGTCAGCTCCCATATCTCAAGTGCCTTCTCACAGTGTTACACTGGGCAACAGTCTTGAAAAATCAGATAATATTAACACAGATGCCTACTCTTCCTTTAAACTACAAAAATAGAGACTTAAAGAAACCAGAATAGTAACTGGGCATTCTTGGCAATATGTGTAGAACACATATTACAAGTGAATAACTAGATATGTGACCAAGAGGACTTTTGGGTCTCCAGCTAAAGTGTCTGAAGACCTATTTTGCAGTTTAACCGATTTAGCCAAAAGGGTTGGCATTTTTGTCTAGACAGAGGAATTATGATTAGGTGGAGTATCTCTCATGGCTATCCAACTCAATAGTGGATGGAGATCCAGATTCCTAAAGAAATGAGCGACTGGACCTGTGTTACAGAAACATCTTTGTCTATGGGTCCAATTCAGATGGAACTATTACAAGCCCAGCTTATGAATGGATCCAGAAGTGGGGGCGGTGGGTGCTTTCTTTCAGGAGGGAAGGTCCTTCAGGGTTATGCCATGATTCTCTAGACACTGGTTCTTGTCAGAGGAGATTTAACGTCTCTGGTTCTAGTAACTCCCTTTTGGTCAGAGCATGTATGTACCATCAACTACTGGTGCTCTCTGTAGATTTCCCAGAGTTCTTGCTGTGTTTCCTCTGTTACCCAAGGATCCACGGGGTTGTTCTCATAAACTAATTCTTAAGTGCCATTTGCAACTCACAGCTAGGAGGATGTCTTGTCATAGGACTCTCGTGGGAGGCACTGTCAGTCATCAGGGTTCTTTGGGCTTCTTCCACTCAGTCCAGTTATATAAACATGCCTAGGTTGTCTGGGTTAGCTGGTGTGTGGAACCAGCCTCTCGAGTCATGACATTTTTGGTTTCTTAATTTCTTTCAGGGAAAGCTCATAAGACAGTGAGTGCTTACAGTAAGGTCAGCAATTTCTGCAGGCAATATTTTAGTGAAAGGGGAACCAATGGGAAACATTTTCTTGTTTTTAAAGCCTTAATATTAATTTGTCTAAAATGTCCCCTATGAGCAAAATAAATTGGAATGTAGTATGTTAAGATATCGGACTTGCTCTTATCCTGGTCCGATAATGAATTTCTCTGTTTGAGACAGTTATCAGGAAAACTGACTATGTTACTATAATTGATATTGTTTAGAGGAGTTTCGGATGTGAGGATTAAAAGGTAGATAATAGATACTTTTCTCCACATGTTGTTACCTTCATATTACCAAAGGTACTAAATCTTAATCACGTCTCTGTCTTATACCACTTGTCCAGATTGCAAAAAACGATGGGCCTACTTAACAACCATACACTTTAGTGTAAATTCAAGGGATTTTGGTATTCACAAACAAATTCTACCAGAAGCACATTTACGAATGTGGAGTCAAAGCACACATGGCGGAGACTGCATAAAAAGATAGGCCTGTCCTATATTTTTATGTGTGGAATTACCGCCACGGGTATGGATATTCTGCAGTCGTAAAGCTACTACTTGTAAAATTCGAGTTTACCTTCGTGAATCAGGTCCTAGGTGTGGTGACATGCCTGCTTTGTTATAGATCCAAAATTTCTGCTTTCCATTCTCTTTTTGTTTCACAGCTTTTGATTTCATTTTTTAAACCATTTACACGTTATCTCCCTTTATCTTGCCCAAATGGGTCAGATGGATAATGACTGAAGCTGGCATTGATGTATCCTTGATTTGGAACCCACTCTGCAACAGTGGACCTGGCGTCCAAAGAGTACATTTTATCTGCACAACTGGAGGACATTTTGAAGGCAGCTGCCTGGTCTAGAGAGTCTGCATTTAAGACGTAGTATCATAAACCAACAGAACATGTCTTGTAATGTGATTGCTCAGCTTTAAACCTGTCATAATCGTGCCACTGGTCTTGTAATGCAATGGAAAATCTCGCCCACTAACATGACACAAGGTTTGGTTTGTATTAAAGAAGACTCGGAGTCGCAGACTGGTCCGATGCCTTTTGACTAGGTTTTTGCTATAGATATACCATATACATTCATACATACAATATCCCTCCCTACTTCTCCCTTAACATATATATTTTTTATTTGATATCCTAATGTTCAAAACCATTTTATCTTCAGCAGAGACTATTTGTCCTCAACATTCACAGAGTTTGTTAGGTCGAATTTTGGATCCACTTCTTTTCTGTGCACCAGTTTAGGAGGTTATGGATTAATGCTTGGTTCAACAATCACATAGAGAATATTTTTCGTATGCACAATTGTTGCAAAGAAAATGGAGGCTGCTATTCTGCAAGTCTTTTTTATACTCTTGGCTAAGTAGTTGTTAGGCACGGTATTCATTAGAATTGAAAGTCGAATGTGCTTTCATTAATAGGAATACCATTTTAATTTCTATATTTTTATTGGATTTTAAATAGCGTGCCATGCACAGTAAGTAACACAAAGCGTGGCTGAGGGGGTCGACCCCCAAACAACATGGAGGTCCCGGCTCTAAGGCTGGCCAGGTCATATCCTCTTAAGGGGAAGGAGTACTGATGTTATTAACAATTCTTTAAGGAAGGTCCTTCACATTTCATTGCAAAATGATACAATTGCACCCAAGTCCACTGTATGCCAAGTATGTCTGGTCTTACAGCTGAGGAGCACCCTAGGTTGAGTCTGTTCATCCAGTGCTTCCCCATATAGGGCCTGTTGCCAGAGTTGCGTCATTGTTTGTGGGCGTAGTTTCCCCGAAGGCTGTTGGGCATTCCTCCCACCTCTGTGCATGCTCATGCTTGAGCAGCCATTTGATATTATCTCTATGAAGTGATTATAATTCAATGTCAGCCCAGTATTTCACCAGCCAAACCCACTGGTAAATGCAGGGGTCTCTTTGGGGTTTCCATCTTGTGGCTGTGCACCTTGGTGAACCTAGATCCAATTTCACATTTTGTGGGTGAGGAAACTGTCCCAACAATCAACACTTGGGGCCAGAAAGAAAAGGACAGCCAGTGACTTGCTACAGACAGGATATGACTGTGTCCCAGTAGATAGCAGGACCATGCCATATTGAAGATTTATGAGCACTGCTCGTTATGGTTAGAGAGTGGTCAGTGGGTCAAGTGAATGAAGAAATAATTGCTTAAGAGTGAGTACACTGTGTGAAGAAAGCACACAAGACAAGACCAAAATATGTATAATGAGTCATTCACAGGAATTAGGAGTAGTAAGAAGCAAGAAGCAATGAGATTTGATGGATGATGCTTACATGTAGTAAATTAGGACTAGCCTGCCAGGAGTGAGGTATGCCCTATCCAGGAAGTGAAATTGCTGTAGTCAGAAGTTGGCATTTTTAGAAAACTCAAGTGGGTTATTCTAGTGCCAATTCCCATTCTTTGTCGGTGATGTCTCAACCCAAATCTTGGGCCCATTTATCTCTATGGGAGTAGATGTCCCCATTTAAATCCTTGAGCCGTACCCTGTACATCTGAGTAGTTGCCCTCCACCTGTTGCCCCAGGCCAGTAGTGGGGTCTCAGTGAGGCTACCCCTTGGCTAAGTGGTTGCTCTTAGGTCTCAAACCTTATGGAAATCCCTACTACTATTCCATATGCCAGAAAGAGGGCAGGTGGGTCCAGTGTGTTTCCATGATGTTCCTGTATGTTTTGTTTTCATTCGCCCATTTTCAAAGAGGTTCGGTGCCAGACTGGCCTATAGGGCAATCAGGCAGTGCTTCATGGGCTGGTCTGACAGGTCAGTGTGTGGGACGGTTTTCTAGCAATTGTGGGATGGTTTTTACAGTTGATTTCCCTGATGTTACCCCTGTTTTTAGCTTTCGTCTTGACTGATAGGGGCCGCTTTTATTTTGGTGGCAAAGGCCTATTTTTGTCCTGGTCTATCCCTAAAGAGGTCCCCTGTCATGACCAACCCATATTGCTCCACAGGCAGACGATCTGGTGATCGATCCCACCAGTAAGACTCCCAATGGGTTATTTGGTGAGTATCCCTGAAATCAACAGGGATACTGCTATGCTCAATAATATATGGTCATTATTGCATGCCCAAATGGTTGTTTCCCTCTTTTACCTTGCCACTTAGGGTACAGCCACCACTTGCTGAGGGCATTAAGGGGGCACTGCATTACTAGCCATGAAGATGGACTGATAAAGTTAACACCACGCACAGGGGACAAAGAAGGCCAAAGTACAGCTATAGCTTCACAGGCCTAACGAAAATTGAGGGGGCCTCCCTGCACGGTGCGAAGAGGGGCCCCCTCCAGGATCAATTAGGAGCTCTCTGGCCAGAGTGCAGTGCCGAGGGGGCCCCTTGGAGCATGTGGCCCCCCGCACTGCAGGGGCTTTTGGGGCCTGTGTTACGCCCCTGTATAGCTTGGTCAATATCCCCCTAGAAGAACACTGTGCATGATAACCGACACAACAGCTCCAGGAAACCTATCTTGGGTGGACAAGTTGCCTTCAATCACATTCAAGAGTTTGGCCTGTAGATCTCATATGATAGTTTCCCATGGCAGAGGGTCATCCTGAAATGGTTACTGTTAACCCTCCTCCAAGTAAAGTATTTGTGCAGTGTTTCGGCGAACCTTGTCACAGATCAAGGTTTCATGCTTATCAGTTCGCGGAGTGATTGTGTGCTTCCATATATAATTGCTATATAGCTTATGTAAAATATATATTATTTGTGGTAACTGGGCTCTAGTGCTGTGTCTCTTCCTTCCAGTGGAGCGAATAACAGCATTATGCTGTTAACAATGTCGACTCCTTGACTTTTTTGGCTTGCTCGGCCCCCCCCTTTACTTGCTGTGGAATGTGTAGCTTGAGGGTGAAGTTCCATCGAGGAGCCAGTGGCTTAGCAAGGTCAGGTGGTACCCGGTGCGGGAAAAGTTCTTGTCACCCTCGGCTTGAAAATATGGCAAAAATATGTGTTTAAGGCACATATTTTTGCCATTTTGTCACCCCCCTCAGTGATGACACCCGGGGCGGCCCGCACCCACCGTACCTCCCTTCTTATGCCACTGCGAGGAGCATGAAGAAACTACTGGATACGCCAGGTGAAGTGAAACCAGAGATTCCAAAAAAACATAAGCCCACACCAATAGTGCAAGCTCTACGCAAGACATATATGATTTATCAGAGAAGCTCTCAAGGAATGGCCACCTTGAGTGGTTAGGTATTAAAGGTGAAAGATGGGATTAAAAAAGAGAGAACACAAAATTCTATAAACAGTGCCTAACTTCGTACCAAAGTACTCGACACACAGAGTGGCTTTGGTGATTTCAGAGAAGAGCTTGTGGAGTTAGAAGAGAAATACCATGATCTACAGGTCAACTTTGGCAATACCACACGGACCACCCTTAACAAAACAGGGTAGGAGAATTATAACCTGATTTTGGTATATTAAAACATGGGCAGTTCACACATCCAAAAAAGCCCAGCTGCAGAAGATGCACTGCCGCCATTCTGCTGGTGGAAGTAATGAAGAAAGAATGCGCATTAACATATTAACATAGACGCGCTAAACTAATTTCACTGAAGAGAGAACTTTGGAGTAAACACTCTCCATCAGCATTAGGGGACACAATCTACCTAGGCTAAGGGAGACACCTTCCCAAGAAAAAGAAAGCCAAAAAATAAATGTTAGTGGGTCTGTGCCTTGTTTATAGTGGCTAGAAGCTTTTCCAATAAGCAATAACACAGTGCTCACAATATGCAAAGATTTAGTGTGGGGTATTTTATTTCACTTTGACATCCCTCTCTCATCACATAGTGGCCCATGCTTTGCAGCTGGCATAAATATACAAACACGCCAGCACCTAGGCAGTTATCATAGATTCCACATTCACTACAGATGTTGGGTCCACACTGGGCAGACGATACCCGTAAAAAGTAAGGAACATGCAAAAAACTTCCAGCGGTCTCCCCATCTAATCTGTGCTGCTGGAAATATATGCTTTATTCTGTGGCATATGGAGTTCTATTTACATGTATCACAAATTAAGATTGGCTAACAGGGTGAGCTAATATTGGAGCTCTTGCTTTCGCAGAATACATTAACGTACATCAATATCATAAGGAAATTAAAACCCGTTAAATGCTGTTTCACACAGTAACCATATACTTCAGTTTATCAAGTCACATTTTAGAAACGTCATTGGACTAGCTTTACAGAAAAACCTCAAGCAGGGGCAAAACCAAAAGGTCTGGTGTTGGCTGACAGACTATTGGCTATGTCAATGCTTGTTTTTGTCATTGATTTTGAAAACATTTATTGTTGGGGATGCTACCGGGCCCTCAATATCACACAAATTAAAACATTGGCTAAAAGCAAAAAAAATGTTGTTATCTAAAGACACTCATTACCATAGCGGTCTCTGGCCCTTGAGGGAATTGTTTTTTGTGTGATGTGCTCCTTGGGAAAGGGCAGAATTACGTCATTCACAGAGTACTTAGTCAATGGCTGTAGAGAGCTGACCTACTGTCCGACGCTGTATGCTGTTGGCGGCAGAAGAAAAACATGAGTGATATAACAGACCAATGGCTGAGTGAAAGTCCCTATAAGTAAGTATGTTATGCATATAATCAAATCAAAAGGTCTTGGCTAATGCCTGATCTAACAAGAAGTGAACTTTAAAACCACTTCATGCTAGAGGATAATAGGTTATCTGGATGCATATGCAGCTCCTGTTTTCAGTGCATAGCTGATGTCATCAACGTGAGAAGCATATCACACTTTTGTACTACACATATTGAACTAGTATTTTACGTCTAGCTTTGTACTTCTACTCAAATGACAGCATTGCCATTGCATATGCAAGACGAACCCACGAACATATACCAGTGAAAGTTTAAAGCACTTTTGTATGAAGATGTTCTACATTAAAAAGTTCAAATAAGCGAATAGTCTTCCTGAGTGTAACGCCATAATCGTTCACTTGCAATTTTTTGGGGTTTTTTTAGTATTATTTAGCGTGAACTCGTTCTGAAGGTATTGAAGCGCTTTACATGAGCACCAGTTACATCACACAAGGACAAACATTCATTTTTTTAGGCATGAAGAGATTATGGGATTTGCCCAGAATCACAGGATGTTCAGCAGACGCATAAAGTCAAACTTGGTTCCCCAATTCCAAAGTCGGCAATTTTTGATTGAATCGGCTTTGACATTTTTACCCGTCAATAGATTCCTCAAGACATATGTATCCTGGTGTGTTTTTCAGTTGAGTCATGGTTGATCTGCTTAAGGGAATTGTGAGAACCCTTTCCTTGTGATGCACTTGACCTCTGCCAATGTTTGTCTTTACTTAGCACTGGCCCTGAATGTGTTTATTTAATCCTATTTGGTATTGCTTGGCTACAATGGGAATTAGGACTTGTGCTAATGGAATATTTTTTGAGTCTCATTTATTCAAAAGGTGTATGCACCACACCTCCCTGCTCCCCTAATCAGAGTAACCTGTCTGGGTGCAGCACTTGCTGATGTTGTCTAACTGCAGCCAGTACATGATCAGTTTGAGTCCTGAGGGTTAATTTACAATCAATGTCAGTATATCAAATGTGCAGTAGGGTGCAGTTAACTAAAGTAGTACATCTGTGACTCTGAGTGCTGTAGAACGTGCCTTGACTTCTTGTTCCATAAAGCACATTTGTTGCTCTCTAGGCCTACATCTGCCATGCAATGACACCTGTGTTATTTTGGTGTGGTGTTTATAGTCAGTGCATGATCTCAATTCCAAGCATTAATTGACTAATTGCTCTCATTGTACGTCTCCTGATGAGCAATCTAATTTAAAAAATCATATTTGAGAAACAATCAACCAGGATTGCTGTTTGGATGGATTCATCATCTGTGCAACCGAGAAATACTACAGATGCAATATTTTTATGTTGCTCACCGGCACCTGATTACTGAGTATCTTCTGTACACTGTATTACAGTATTCATTGCTACCACTAATGGCTTTTTAGTCCACTCTGTTTCCTCCCAACTTGTTTGCCATCGGCACACCCTGCATTTTGCAAAATGTTAAGTGCATATTTTACAATGCTACTGAATCAATTGTTATTTTGAGCTGGCCTTTGCTTGCTGGAAAAGAAGATTCATAAGTGTGCACAGAAACGCAAGCAGTACTTTGAATCATTTTACATGATAAACAAACTCCTCTTTCTATTTTATGTGGACGTGTATGCATGGTTCCTGTTCTGCTTCTGTCATCATATATATATATTTTTAAATGCAACCTATATTGACACATTTCATTAAATTCAGGCAGTAAAGTCATTTGAATAAAAATGGGGGCCCACTTAGCCTGATGAGCCTCTGTTTATTGCTAGTGTTAGCTGGATAGACACAGTGGCAAACCCTGCTCTCTTCTGGAGCTACTGCGCAGGTGCAGCAAGTAGCTTTTATGTATAGTTCCAAACCACGACATGCATGTGGCTTCCAATGCATGTTATTTAGAGTGAAAATAACATTTAGGGAGTGCCACTGGATTTATGTGGCAGAGAAGAACCACATTATACTACAGAGTTAACATAATTATGCGAGAAGACACGGCAAATTATGCAACTATTGCAGCACATTACTTCACAATTTTGCCATTTTTCATACGTTAACACTGTCTGGGCAAAGATTTCACCTCATTTATACCAGTTTGACATCCAAATACAGTAATAAGCACCTGAAAGGTGAACAGTTAACCTTTTCACAGTAACACGTGTTGCTATGATGTTTGTACCTTTTGATCTGTTTGTTTAGAAATAATTTGTTGCGGGTTAAAAATCTGCAGATTATGCAGATCACGGATTTTGTGGCCAACGTGACAAATCCAAAAGCATGTGAAAATCCTCACAGCTGCAGAATCTCATAACTCCTGTGGCCCTGCTAGGGTATACACAGCTAGACAAGGACATCTCTAACAGACCCACTGTGTCCTGTAAATGAGGCCGGAATGTGCCCTTGATGGATGTGTAAGAGGATGCCAGACACGCTGCTTGGAGTACAGTTGGTTGAGGAATATAGAATATAGGCAGTGACACCATGCTCTAAATATCAGAAGCTATTTGATTCAGAAGAAAATGTACTGGCCCATTTCAGCAGTGCCGCAACACTTTCAATAGGCCACGAACAACACTTCTCCGAAGAACACAGGTGCAGCAAGTGCGCCACTGAGCACCCGCACTGATTCGGTCACTAATGGTGAGAAGCTTCTGAGCACAGATATGAAAGGTGTGGTAAAGATCTTGCAGGACAAATTTTTCAGCACCAATCTTGAGCAGGTCATTACACACCACTGGCGCCCATCAATGGGTATAGAGTTTGCAGCAAGAGTCCCGGAACACCATACCCAGCTGAAGGTGCTCCAAGAGTGGCGATTGGTACCCTTGTGTGTTTCTTTCGTCCACACACACAGCTAAAGGTTCACTAAGAGTGGTCACTACCCCCCGCGCCATGGGTCTGTCTATGTGGGTGGACAGCAAGCCCCAAATCTGTGTCCAGTCGTCCAATTTACCACCTAAAGGAGAGTACTGAAGGTTTGTGGTAGACATCTGAAATGTGAATAACAAGTGTATGGATCCCTGTTTTTAAAATCATTCACATGGGTCACTGACTGAAAAGCCACATATGGAGCAATAACAAGGTTTTGACCTATCAACAAACACCCAAGCAAAAAATCTTGCTCAGACTTGAAACTCCCTCTTAGCGCCACAGAAAACGTCAAGCTCAAGACAATCTGGTGAATGGTTGGTCATGGCAGCCGATTTCAGTGCATTTTATAGCTCGCTTCTGTGATACAGCTACATATATCTGCCCAGTGTTAACATGACAAACACTAGGGCCACTCATAGACCTAGGAGGCTGCCGTTATCATCACACACCGCCGACGTGCTTCAATGCATTGACAATAAACTCCGCGGATTCCCCTCATACGTAAGACACTCGGGCATTTCAAATGAATACAGAGGGATTAAGTCGGAATCCACTCACACATTTACCATCTCAATCGTGCTGGATTTAAGGCGTGGGATTATTTTTCAATCAAGGTCAAGTGCACGTTGCCCCAGACGGATATCTACTGCGCAATCTGCCTTGGCGCACGGATACCGAGCAATGTTGACGTCAAAAAGAAACGCATCCGCTGCCTCGTGCAGCAGGAAGTAAAACCCCTGAGGCGGCGAGAGGTACGGCGGGAAAGCTTGTGAGATGTTTTTTATTTGTATCTTTTACCACAATCTCAGAGGAGCATCAGCCGTGCTCATTATAGGCTAATAGGAATACATGTATGTGCTTATGGAAAGGTGACTGTGCTAGGTTAGGATATCAGCTATTCGGGAATGCATAATCTAGTGGTACTGAGATATTAATATGATATTAGAATATTAATTAAACATATAGCACACAGCAGGGCCGGATTTGGCCATGGTGGCGCCCTGTGCGACAATGTTGGCACTTCCCAATGACCACCTCTGCCACGGATGCCCTCACTAGCAACCTTTAACAGTGCCCCTCAAGTCTCCATAACCACTGTCTCTCAGATTCATTTAGTTTTATAGCACCACTCATACCAGTGTAAGGTGTCGGAGCACTTTACACCACAGACACATTGCACAGAGACAATCATATGTGGGTTAATCAGTGTTTAGGAATGTTACATCAGACAGGACTATAAGGTGTGTAGGAGTGACATCATCAATACTGGTAGGCAACATAGTTTGAGTCCTTATTCTGGAAAAGCACAAATTCAGAATTTAAAAGGTAACATCATTGTTAGGGCGTTCTCTTTCATAATGAAATTTGTTTTCTACCCAAATGAACCCTTTTCACAAGATTAGGTTGATGAAAGACTGAGCAAAAAAAACATTTAGCTCTAACATATACCTTGCAGTTTGCATGAAGGTCTAGGATGACAGTTAATAGGCCAATGTTCTATATTAGGATTTTGACATATAAAAGACAAGTAACAAGAGGAGCTCTCGTGCAGAAACAGTAATCCACTGACCTATTTACATTACATGTACTTTGTTATGTGCATGGTACACGTTCTTAGCAGCAAGCATTTTAACCCACTGCGCTACCTTTCGATGCGTCAAAACTTCCACTACACAAACCTCCATCTCTTTACAGGAAGACGATTAATTACCAGAGTTATTTTGACATTTTAATTAATGTCTGAAAATTGCTGGAGGCCAGGAACGCAGCAGCAGGTGCTGTTAAAACAATAATATAAATTTTCAAAAATGACGCCCCCATCCCAAGTGTAGTCACACAGATCGCACCGCCCTAGAGCAAGCCCTGGCACACAGACACCACAAATGGCGATATTGTGAGGCAATGTGCATGTTAGAGGCTCTGGAGCTCATGCTTGTAACGAATAGGAGGAGCTCGGCAACCCCTTTACAGTTGCACTTAATTCCAACCCTAAACTGAACTATTGTTCCTTGAAAACCTTCCTGCATTCTAATCCAGAACTCTACACCCTTATTATTCCAGATGACATCACATCATCATATCACCCTCCCCCCCCCCCTTTATTTTATTTATTTATTTTATTGAATTTGTATTGCGCTCAGCTACCCGTAGAGGGTTTCCCGGCGCCAGGGACAGCCTAAAGAAGAAAGATAGGTAATTGCTGAAAACAGGAGAAGCAGAGAACATTTGACCAACTAAAACAGAAAAGTTTTTAGCTTTTTGCGAAAGGCTAGAAGATTAGTTTCCGTTTTAAGCGTCAGCGGAAGAGCATTCCACATCTTCGGCCCCAAATGGGCAAAAGAGCGGCCTCCCATTTTTGTCAAGCGAATTCTAGGAATTACAAAATTGGCTTGATTTGATGACCTAAGGGAACGATTTGGCTGGTATGGCCGGACAAGATTGTGCAAGTATGTGGGAGCAGAACCCTGACGGATTTTGAACATAAGGCACAAAGTTTTAAAAGCTACACGGTCAGCAATTTTTAACCAATGAAGGTCACATAGGGCTTGTGTTGCAGACATTCTGCGTGGGACATTGCACAGAAGGCGGGCAGCTGAGTTCTGCACAACCTGGAGTATATTCATTGTAGCTCTATCAGCTCTCAGATAGAGCACATTGCCGTAGTCGATACGGGACATTACAAGAGCCTGGACAACAGTTCGACGAGTAGACTCAGGCAGCATCCATAGGATCTTCTGCAACCAGCGTAGAGTGTTAAAGCAGATTGCAGCGACCTTAGTTGCCTGTTGACGCATCGAGAGTTTCTCGTCGATTAGAAAGCCGAGGTTACGAACAACTGGCACGGGGGTAGGCAGTGGACCCATGTCACTAGGCCAATGTCTAGAACCCCTTGAAGAAAAAGAAGAGAAAAATTGAAAAACAAGAAAGAAAAGAGAAGGGGAAAAATGCAATAATTTAGCAATGTTCAATCAGACGTTCAGGCTTCTTCAGAATCCTTTCAGATTTTGTGAGCATCAGCTCATTTCCTTGTCCATTCACTGGTATTTTTTCTTGTTCAAGGTTTTGTTCGATTTTCCTAAAAAAAAGTTTTATTTCTGGTTATTTATCTGCCATCATTTTCTGCTGTTACTGTTGTTCCTTTAACATTTGTTACCTCAAGAGGTAAAGGATGACATCTACTTTGTGACTTTTTTACTTGCTGTTGTCGAACCAGCTCCAATGACATCACAAAAACCACTTGCGGAATCGGAGCTCGGCCATTACAGCTGCGCCATCTTAGGTGAAGGAGGAATCGTCCTGCTGCCTTCGTCGACGCCATTTTGCGAGGCGCTCTAGGTGCTGGGCAGGGCTCTCTGGAAGCATAAAAACCCGGAAATGCAAGCACGCAGCGCACGCGCCAGAGGCGCACCAGAGGCAAGCCCGTCTGCGCCCGTCCGCGCCAGCCATGCTGCCCGTCGGGTTGTAGTTCCCGGGTGCCAGGTCTATGACAGAGATCAATTTATACATCTCGGTAAGTCAAATAGCAAGGCGACACACCTTATAGCTCATGAGCCAACGGCAGGAAAGATTCTCATCTGTAGACTGATTAATAGTCGGTCACTTGTCAAGCATCATGTAGATGTTCTAGGTCTAATTGAAGACATGGATTTAGACGCTCTGTTTTTAACAGAGACATGTATTACTACCGAGTGGATGGTGGAAATAGGGCTTGCTTGCCCTAACGGATACAAAATTATTCACAAGCCAAGAATTATAGGCAGAGGGGGAGGAGTGGGAATTATTTTTAAGGAGGAGTTGAACTTTACATCCCTACCGATAGATGAAGTAGAGGGGATAGAAATTATGGGCTTTACGTTGCAGACACTCAGGGGTAGCCTATTTACAGGACTGCTATGCTACAGACCCCCGGGCAGCACCACGCAATATCAAAACCTCCTAGATATTATCACCAACTTAACCCTGACACATACTAGAATGATTGTACTGGGAGATTTCAATCTTAGGGAGGATGGGAACTTCAGCAGCCACATGAGAGATTTAAAACATACGTGTGCTAACCTGAATCTCGTACAGTTAGTGGAACAGCCCACACATCAAGGGGGCCACATTCTTGACTTACTGTTCTCCAAGATACTAAATATACTACCCCAGTCTTGGACCGACCACTATTTAATTCAGTTTGAGATTAGGCAGCCCCGCTCAAAGGTCACAACCAGCCAGCAGAACTCCTACAGAAGCGGTAGGGATTGGGCAAAATTAGATAAATCTGGTCCCCTCCTACTTGATAAGGAGGATATTTATTTCTCATCTATGGTGACCGTCGAAGAGAACTACAAAATCTATACCAGCTATATTACTGATACTCTTGATCAGATAATCCCTATAAGGAAGCTAAAAAATAGGAATAAAATCATGGCCCCCTGGTATAAGGAAGATCTGAAACAGCTGCGTACACTCCACAAGTAGGCGGAAAGGAAATAGAGAAGGGGATACAATGAGTAAGGCAAAAAAGAATTGAGATCAATACAATTGAAATATAAAGAACTTATTCTCAAAACAAAGGCCAAATTTTATGCTACCTCCATACTACAAGCGCCAAATGGAGCAAAAGCTCTTTTTAAAATCACCAAGGACCTGTCTTCTCCTACCTGCTTAAACAACAAGGTAGCAGCATCACAAAAACTATGCGATAACATCTCTCATTATTTTCAGGACAAAATCACAAAAATTGTAACATACTTAATCCCAGCAATGAACGCCAAGATGATTTAGAACAACCGGTGGATGAAGACTCTCCCCAGCCAATGGTCCTGGATAACTTTCCGGTCCTCATTGATGACGTTTTTAACAGCCTGGCGCACAGTGTCATGTCGGGGTCCCCTCTCGACCCCCTCCCTCATAAAGTCTGGAAGACTTTTGGTAAAGAAACCCTCCCATGGCTGAGACAGATCTGCAATCAATCACTGGTGGAAGGAACTGTCCCGGACAGCTGGAAACAGGCGGTGGTGACCCCTGTCGTAAATAAATTATTTACACTATCATAATTTCTATAAATAAACAAATATCAAAAGGGTCAAGCATAAATGAGGAGCAGAGTCCGTGGTATTAGAGTCAATGGGCTTTATTGCATTAACTCGAGTTAAGGGAGAGCTCCAGCGCCAAGCGGGCACAGGAGAGTTCTGAGCTTTATTCACAGAGTACAATATTTATACATTATTTGCATACATAGGGAGGAGCCCTCCAAGCAGAAGGAAAGAAAAAGATATGAGCATGTAGGCGTTCACTGTAATGAGTCATAGGTGGGTGGGTGCATAGAGGGGGCAGCAAGGTCAGCTAAAACTCGCAATGCCTGTTTGCGTAACTTTATCAGACTTCTCCATGAAGGCTGTTTCCTTTCTGTTGGCCAGGGAGGGCCCTGGGTGTCAGAGTGACTAGCATGTCTGGTCTTATCTCTAGCTCGGGGCAGATTGCATCTGTAGAAGTGTTGCTGCTTCATACTAGCAGTTGGTTTGGCCCTTCCTGTCCACCCCTTGTGTAACTGTCTTGGAGGTTTACCTTGACATGGGCCCCACTTATCTCTGAGAGCCGACAGCAAAACTGGGCCTTATCTCTGCAGAGGGGCTTCTGCTCGCCTCCTGCTCGGGCCGGAATGCAGCTTTATCAGGTCGACCCTTGTTTGACACTGTTAAGACACCCCGGGCTGGGCCTTTTCTCCGTGACTGCTCAAAAAAATATCTAATGTGCTGCAGAGAAATGTAACGTGTGCCTTTTTCAGGGTCTGGCATGGAGGGGCCTGGTGACAGAGAAATAAGGCCTCTGAATGTGAAGTAATGCAGGGGTTTTTATTCAACATGGCAGATGGTGAGAGGGAAGCGCTTGGGGGCACAAATACATATAAATATGTAATTTTCTTCACCCCGCTGATCAAAAAACCAACCCTTGATCCATCAATCCCGGCCAGCTTCAGGCCCATCTCTCTCCTGCCCTACCCGGTCAAAATCCTGGAAAAAGCAGTCAGCACTGTTGTGCTTTCTAGAGGATAACCTCCTGCTTGATAGAGACCAATTTGGGTTTCGACCATTGCCATGGGACCGAGACGGCGCTTGTCACCATGATGGACAACCTGCGCATGCGAGCCGACAACGGGAATGCCACTGTTTTAGTGCTTCTCGATATGTCGGCAGCATTCGACGCGGTAAATCGTTCCAACCTAGTGAAGAGACTTAGGAGGCTGGGGGTGAAGGGACGAGCATTTGAATGGCTCCAGTCCTATTTGACGGGGAGACAGCAGGTTGTGCCCTTAGCACCATTTTCCTCTAGCAAATCTCCGGTAACATACGGAGTGCCGCAGGGTTCTGCGATCAGTCCTATTCTCTTTAATGTATACCTGCAGCCCCTGATTCCTATTAGCAAATCCTTTGGAGTCAGCTTAGTTAACTATGCTGATGATACTCAGCTGGCATTCTCTTTAGAAGGTGATCATGCGATCTCCCTGGACACTTTCTAGCAGTGCATGCAATGCACGGCTGGCTGGCTCAGGAGAAATTCCCTTCAATTCAAAAGCGGAAAGACCAAGGAGCTGTATTGCTCCTCTGCAAGGATACCTAAACCTCTACCCTGTGAATTCAAATTCACTCCTGAGGAGGAACCAATAGCGCCGGTCAAGAAGGTACGCAACCTGGGGGTTCTGATCGATGACAACCTCCAGATGGAGTCTCATGCAAATAAGACCGCTAACGTATGTCTCTCCTTAATTCGGCTGCTATGAAAAATACTTCCGCTATTACCAACTGAGTCACGCTCCTTGGTGGTAAGAAACACCGTGCTAAGCATGCTTGATTACTGCAATTCTCTGTTTTCGGGTGCCCCACATCATTCAGGGATTGCAGAGAGTACAGTCTGCAGCGGCGAAATTAGCACTCAATAGGCCGGGAAGTTCATCCTCTACCATGGCTGTGAGAGAGCTGCATTGGCTGCCCATCAAGGAAAGGGTCCAGTTTAAATACCTATTTCTGATCTTCAGAGCAGTGCATAAGCTGGGACCAATCCCCTTGCTGGAAAAGTTCATGTGGTACCAACACAAGAGGTACCTCCGCTCCTCTAGTGCCGGCCTCCTGTCGGTCTCCAGGTTCAAACGGGCCAGGGCAGGAGGGAGGGCATTCAATGTGGTTGGTGCCCGCCTGTAGAATGAACTTCCCCTGAATTTGAGACAAGGAGACACCCTGTTGGAATTCCGAAAGAGCCTAAAAACCTGGCTTTTCCCAAAAGCCTAAATCTCCGCCTCCTATACACTCGGCTCGACCTTCTTTTCCACTAAGGTCTCCCTCTTCAGTCAGAAGCGCCAGCATACCCGTAGGGTGACAGTTCGCGCTATATAAATATCAAATCAAATCAAATCAAATCAAATCACCACATCATCACAATGCTGGAAGCGAGACACAGAGCTCTGAAAATCTTATATTTATCGGAAAGAAACCCACCTTGAATAACACATCCTTGATGCTATTGGCATGCACACTTACACTTATCTATTCATGCCATGCCTGTGAAAACACATATGGCCCAATAAAATGTTATTCTGAACAGGGGCGGCTCCTCTATTTCAGCGGTGGATCGTCGCTCCACTTACAAATCCCCCCAAAACCACAAGATGAAAAATAAAATGGTAATTCATTATCATTTTATTTTTCATCCCCCCCGTCCTGAACCGAGCATCAGAACGGGGGCGTGGGTGCTGAATGACAGCAGCAGGGAGAAGGGTGGGCTGTTACTACACTTTTCAGAGTGCACCTGTCCCTTTGGCTGGCCGTCTTGAGACGGACAGCCAGACATGCGCACTTTGAAGCCTGAGTCAGTGCAAGCCTCCAGGGAACTGTGGAGCGCCGAGTGAGGCCACTCCCTCTAATCATGGTGTTGCTCTCTTGCTGGTGAGAGCAGGCCATGATTGGTTAAGGGAGTTTCCTGGCAGCCGAGCAGGAGTCGCAAGAGGTCGGGAGAAGGAGGTGCTTTCCTAAGGTAAGTTTACTGTTATTATTTTAATTGTATTTGTGCACAAGCACCTGTTTATTTTATATTTTTTAATTGTATTTGTTCATGCTCACCCACCTCTTCCTCCCCGTTGATGCCGGCCGCAACTGGTTATTTGTAACAAGCGTACTAAAGAAAACTTTTACTCATTTATTTCTAGACTCCAAATGTAATACTTCTTGCTATTGCCACAAAACAATGCTCGTGACATGAAAAACACAACGCCTATTGTCTCACAGATTCCATTCTAGAATCTGTTGAGAAAAGAAAACAACAGGTCAATATGCAGAAAGCTTAGTTACAGTGATACTATCTCTCTGCACAGATGTAATCCCATCTGCTCTGGATATTGTTATATATATTTTTAAACTAATGCACATGAAAAACAGCATAACATAAACCATACATGCAGATTGACAGGGTATGCTATTTATTACTGATGTTTAGGGAGGGCAAGGCCAGTATGTCTCATTCAGGCTTTGCTTCTCTTGGGAATTCTGCCCACAGAATAAATGGATTTTATTAAAACACTGTAAAAACAATTAATCATACCTACAGTATTAACGCCTTAAAAATGTATCTTAGAGAATAGCCAACTGGGAAAAGATATTTCATACATTACATCAAAGGACATTTTTGTAGTGTAAACAGATCTTTCAATAATCAACTTCTGTAGGCACATTATAGATTATAATAAATGCAAACTAACCCCCAAATGGAAAATGAAATCATGACACATTAGCACATTGCATCCGAATGCTTCTGTAGGAGAATGTACAAACAGTTTTCCCAGCAGAAATTGACCTAATCTGATTTTCAGGTCAAGTCGACTAGACAGCACATCTGTCACAGCTGTCTGATTTCTTGAGGATATGCTGTAAGCTGATTTAGGAGGGCATTCAGCGCATTGGTAACCATTATTTTTTGTTTTGTCATTCACTTTTGCTTACTTTCTATTTGCAGTCTTTATTTATTGTAGCCCATCTAGCACGTGTGTGTCCCTCCCGTGGAGCATTGCCTATTTACCATCTCTCTAATTAACTGCATCTAAGCCTCACCAGTGTCTGCTTTTCAAGCACTATTTTCTCTTTTTAGGTCTCGCCTATTATATCCCGCAGGGATAAATAGGCGAGATTATAGTACGCGAAAAAGAAAAATCTACCTAGCCTGCGGATCGCGTACAGTTCATGTGAGCTATGCACATGCACAGAGCCAGCTACATCACACACCACCATTTGTCTGTGCCTCGGCATCAGACTTCAAAGGCTGCCGCTCCCCCGCACCCCGCATGCACATCGCACACCAACATCTGTCTGAGCCTTGGCATCAAACTTCAAAGGAATGCGCTCCCGTTCCCCCCCTCCGCGCCACAGCAATGCCGAGAGCTTGGGTTTATTTGCATCCATTTCGCGGGGAAGCCGTGTTTTGTTTGGCGTTCTCTGCACCTTTCTCTGTTTTTTTTCTGGATGAAAGTGAAAGCCTACCGTGCTTGTTTACAGTAGCCTTGCTGCTCAAATGCTGTTGCTGTGTTGCCATCTCTCTAGGGACACTCAGATTGAAAACACTCGACTTGCTAGCTGCAATGCTACATCGGCTATGCTTTGCCTCTAGACACGTTGAACCCTCGCAGACTGTGCTAACTCTGCCCCTCCAGATTCTGAAACTGACCAACGCAGTCACCACGCAGTCTCTTCTCCCTGTCTTATGATGTCTGACCTGTCACCATTTACTTCGGACCCTCACCCTCACACCTCCTCATCCTCACACACCCTCACACCCTCTCACCCTCACACACCCTCACTCACCCTCACACCCTCACACACCCTCACCCTCACAACCCTCTCACCCTCACTCACCCTCCACCCTCACACCCCCACACACCCTCACCCTCACACCCCCTCACCCTCACACACCTTCTCACCCTCACACCCCCTCACTCTTACACCCCATCACCCTCACACCCCCTCATCCTCACCCTCACACACCCTCACCCTCACACACCCTCACCCACACTCACCCTCTCACCCTCACACACCCTCACTCACCCTCACGCCCTCACCCACTCTCACATACCCTCACCCCCTCACCCTCACAACCCTCTCACCCTCACTCACCCTCACACCCCCACACACCCTCACCCTCACACCCCCTCACCCTCACACACCTCCTCACCCTCACACCCCCTCACTCTCACACCCCATCACCCCCACACCCCCTCATCCTCGCCCTCACACACCCTCACCCTCACACACCCTCACCCACACTCACCCTTTCACCCTCACACACCCTCTAACCCTCACACCATCACACACCCTCACTCACCCTCACACCCTCACATCCCCTCACCCTCCCTCTCACCCTCACATCCCCTCACCCTCACACACCCTCACCCTCACACCCCCTCACCCTCACTCACCCTCTCACCCACACTCACCCTCTCACCCACCCTCTCACCCTCACCCACCCTCACACACCCTCTCACCCTCACACACCCTCTCAACCTCACACACCCTCTCACTCACCCTCACACACCCTCACCCACCCTCACACCCTCACCCTCACACATACCCTCACCCTCACACCCCCTCGCCCTCACACACCCCACACCCTCCCCCCACACCCCCTCCCCCTCACACACCATAACCCTTGCACCCTTCACCCTCACACACCCCCTCACCCTCACACACCCTCACCTTCACACACCCTCACCCTCACTCTCCCTCACCCTCACTCCCCCTCACCCTCACACCCCCTCACCCCCTCACCCCCTCACCCTCACACCCCCTCACCCTCACACACCCTTCCCCTCAAACCCCCTCCCCCTCACACACCCTCACACACCCTCACTCACCCTCACCCTCTTACCTTCACATACCCTCACTCACCCTCTCACCCCCTCACCCTCACACCCCCTCACCCTCACAACCCCTTCACCCCCCTCACCCTCACACCCCCTCACCCCCTCTCACCCTCACACACACTCACTCACCCTCACACCCCCTCACCCCCACACCCACACTCACCCACCCTCTCACCCTCACCCACCCTCACACACCCTCTCACCCTCACACACCCTCTCACCCTCACACACCCTCTCACTCACCCTCACACACCCTCACCCACCCTCACACCCTCACCCTCACACATATCCTCACCCTCACACCCCCTCACCCTCACAACCCCACACCCTCCTCCCCACACCCCCTCCCACACCCAAACCCTCGCACCCCTCACCCTCGCACACCCCCTCACCCTCACACACCCTCACCTTCACACACCCTCACCCTCACTCACCCTCACTCCCCCTCACACTCACACCCCCTCACACACCCTCACCCTCAAACCCCCTCCCCCTCACACACCCTCACACCCTCACATCCCCTCACCCTCACACACCCTCACCCTCACGCACCCTCACTCACCCTCACCCTCACACACCCTCACTCACCCTCACACCCCATCACCCTCACACCCCCTCACCCTCACACACCCTCACCCCCTCTCACCCTCACACACACTCACTCACCCTCACACCCCCTCACCCCCACACATCCTCACCCCCTCTCACACACCCTCCCTCACCCTCACACACCCTCATCCTCACACACACTCACACCCCCTCACCCTCACGCCCCCTCACCTTCACACCCCCACCCTCACTCATACCCCCTCACCCTCACACCCCTCACCCTCACACCCCCTCACCCTCACACCCCCTCACCCTCACTCACCCTCACTCACCCTCACGCACGATCATCCGGCATAGCATAACAAAACATAGCATAACAAAACATAGGATAGCAAAACAGAATATAGCATAACAAAACATAGCATAGCAAAACACAACAAAGCATAGCATAGCATAACAAAACACAACTAAACATAGCATAGCATAACAAAACATAGCATAACAAAAAAAGCATTGCATAACATAAAGCATAGCAAAACAAAACATAGCATAGTAGAACAAAACATAGCATAGCATAACAAAACACAATAAAACATAGCAGAACAAAACATAGCATAACATAACAAAACATAGCATAACATAACATAAAACAAAGCATAGCATAACAAAACATAGCAAAACACAACAAAACATAGCATAGCATAACAAAACACAACAAAACATAGCATACATAACAAAACATAGCATTGTAAAGCATAGCAAAATATAGCATAGCATAACAAAACACAACAAAACATAGCAGAGCATAACAAAACACAACATAGCATAGCATAACAAAACAAAGCTTAGCATAACAAACCATAGCATAACAAAGCATAGCATAGCATAACAAAACATAGCATAACAAAACATAGCATAGCAAAACAAAGCATAGCATAATGAAAAAAAACATAGCATAGCATAACAAAACATAGCATAGCATAACAAAACACAACAAAACATAGCATAGCATAACAAAACAAAGCATAGGATAGCAAAACAAAACATAGCATAGCATAACAAAACATAGCATAACATAACAAAACATAGCATAACAAAACACATTAACACATAGCATAGCAAAACACAACAATAGCATAGCTTAACAAAACACAACAAAACATAGCATAGCAAAACAAAACATATAATAGCATAGCAAAACATAGCATACCAAACACAACAAAACATAGCATAGCATAGCGTAACAAAACATAGCATAACAAAGCAAAGCATAATAAAACACAACAAAACATAGCATAACAAAACATAGCATAGCATACCGAAACATAGCATAGCATAACAAAGCATAGCATAGCAAAACATAGCATAGCATAACAAAACATAGCATAGCATAACAACACACAGCATAGCATAACATAAATTAATAGGATAGCAAAACATAGCATAGCATAACAAAACAAAACAAAACATAGGATAGCAAAACAAAACATAGCATAGCATACAGCATCACTCCGCACCACCACAGCATCACTCAGGGGCACCACAACATCACTATGTGCTACCACAGCATCACTGAAGGCCACAGCATCACTCGTTCGCCATCACAACATCACTCAGCGCCACCACAGCATCAATCTGTGCAACCATTCAACAACACCTGCTTCAAATATGTTCTCTCAATGTTTCAAGCTTTACTACAACCCCACACCCTCACCCTCACAACCCCACACCCTCTCCCTGACATACCCTCACACCCCCTCACCCTCACCCCCCACCCCCTCTCACCCCTCACCCTCACACACCCCCTCACCCACCCTCACCCTCACACCCCCTCTCCCTCACACCCCCTCACCAAAAAGATGTTAATATTTCACTTCTGTTATTGAATTTTCGTCACAATAAAATACACTGAACATAATCTTCACAAAAGTTATTTACAAAACTTTAAGCTATCGTCATTATAAATTACAATAACTTTTATTTAAGTATTAATTATTGAAAAAAATTAAAAGCCATTGTTATTTGTAATATCAATACATGTAAGTCACTTAAATACAACACATATTGCATTACAAATGCTATAGGTGTCACATTTGCGAAAGTTATAACTATTCGCATTGTAAATGACAAAGCTATTATTTTCGCTATTTTCAAAAATAAAACATAAATAAAAATCTGTCATTTACAATACCAATAGCTCAAACTTTCCTAATGCGAGACCTATTGCATTGCAAATGCTTGTTTGTGAAGCGCTCCATTAGTGTGTCCGTTTTCTACCCGTCGTCACCATAGTCTGCGAAAGTGGAGGCACATACAGGACAGCTTCTGTTTTTTTTAGCGTGAATCCCAGCCAAGCAGGTGTGTTGTAGCTCAACCATCTGGATTGCCTTAATGCTAAGAGGCACCCCCTTCCCAACCCACGCCCAGGCTTTAAAATCGTGTCGTTTCACTTTGAAAAAGCTTCTTTAGAACTCTGATCAAGGTGAACGCTCTTACTACAGATGCCGACAAACATCCCCCGGAAACTGGCAACTGAAGGTAGATTTACAACACTAGTCATGGCAGCAGCAACACACCAACGGACACACACCAGGTGCAGCCCAGAATTTTGCTCGTAGACATAGGAAAACTGCAGCATGGGTGACAGCAGTGGAAACGTGTGTGTGCGATTTTCAAGGTGACATTGCATTTTTTTAATAAACTTTTTTATTTGCATTTCAACATAACACTATGCACCACATGATCTGCCCTCGATTGAGCAGTTGGGTCCAACCGTAAACTACCCCCATACAATTGGTACAGTAGCATCTGCAACAAGGCATGGCATAAGAGGCCCCTGTTACAAGTATAATAACAGGACAGAAGTTGGCTATGCAGACTACATCGAAAATCCTCTGTCAACCATTCAGGGTCTGTCCGTATATGTCCGTTATTTGCGCTGTTTGTCATCTGGCCCCCCTTGCCTGTGGGCTTGTGTGATCTAGTTCCTGCCCCACCTCACTGCATCCATGTGCCTCACAGGGCTAAGACTACTACCAACCAGTTTTGTTGTTTCTCCAGGGATTCCACATTTATTTCCGAGGACAGCCCCATGATTTATACACCATCCTTTAACTATATCCCGCCTCGCCACAGCTAGGACTACATTGTAAAATACTGTTTGCATTTCTCCAACGTTTGCTCCCCCCAGTGCTTCATTCCATTTTATACAATGTCATTCTCTTGTAATAAGCTCTGAGCAGTAGCTTAAGCTGCACCAAGTGAAAGTCGACTCGTATTAGATGCATCGTTTTCGAGTCTGCCCAGATCTTGTCCCCAACTGTGCCTGAGGGCATCTAAGGGATGACAACTGTGTGCGGGGAGCGTAGTGTACACCTGGAGGGGTGCAGCCAGCACCCTGTACTCTAGGGGAGACTCTTCCTCCAAATCTTTCATGATATATTTTTGTTAATGAGAATATGTTGCATTTGAAGTGATCAAAAGTACTAATTACCCGCTAGGTTATATTCAGCCTGTAACTGGGGGAAGGCCGGGTATCAATCCTCCCCCCTCCTGACATTCCCCACAATTGTGATACCCAGAACATCTCATTTTTTGTGTCCCTCATTCAACCTAAGTTCCTTCAAGACCTCGGTGTCCCAAAGTGGAGTCACCAAAATATGATCCTCCCCTACCAGCCCAAGGCCCATTCTGCCCTCCTCCACACATCCATCACCATGGCCGTCTGAAGTGGGAGCCCACGTATCCTCCCCCTTCCATTTAACAAGCTCTCTCTGGTCTTAACAGCCCTAGTCATTTACAACTACCAGATGGGCCGCCCAATAGTAGAGCTTTAAATTAGGCGGGGCGATGCCCCCATCTCAGCATTTCCTTGTCAGTATCACAATAGCGATCTGCAGGGCCCCTAGCCCAGAGTAGCACCTTGGTGACCTGATCCAACTGGCAGACAAACCGGTCTGGGACTGCAGTGGGAGTGTTTTGCAGAATATACAAAAAATTGGGCAGGTAGGTAGGTCATTTTGTATAGCGCTGCCCTCCTCATGAGTGACAGCGGGAAGCGGTGCCAGTGCCCCACATCTCACCCGTAACCCTCAATAATTCTGTCTAGGTTTTCTCTGAAGAACAGCTCCCGATCAATCATAACATATATCCCTAATCGTTTGAAGCTGACTGGCTCCCACTGTACTTGGAAGGCTCCGGGAGGGGAACTCCAGGCCATCAGTGGATATGCGACTGATATATCTCTGTTTACAAGTAATCCTGCATACCTCCCAAAAATACTCAGGGTGTCCTATATTAATGATAGAGACCTATCTGGGTCCGCCAGCTAGAGAAGGATGCCATCCGCTCACAGAGAAATGGCATCCTCCCAATCCGGTCACACCTCAGGGCACAAATCTGGGTGTCTCTGCGTATCCACTCAGCTAGCAGCTCATGTACCACCATGAAGAGCAGCGCAGACGATGGATATCCCTGCTTGGTGCCGTTCCCTATGAATATTTCCTCAAACAGTGTGCCATTCACCTTCACCCAGGCCACAGAATATCGGTGTAGTAGGTCTCGGTATAGTAGCCTGACTCATCCCATAAACCATGGGCCAAAGCCAATCTTCTCCAGGTCCGCAGTCAGATATGGCCATTCCATTGAGTCAAATGCCTTTTCGGCATCCAGCATTAAAAGCATCAGGGTCTCTGCAATGCCACCACTGTGGGTTAGGCATCTGAATAAGCACTTGAAGTTCGGGAGTATTGATCTGTGTGGACTGAAGCCCATTTGGTCTGCAGTCACCAGATTCCACGACCTGCAGCATCAAATTCGTTAGAATCCGTGGCAGCACGTTTACCTCTATCATCAGTAACAAGATGGGACGGTACGAAGCACAGTCCTCCCTCAGTGTACCCACATTATACATTGGGAGGATCACCGCCTCCCTCAGCTTCCATCATCCCTTGCGCTCTTGAACATCTCACCCAGGTGGGGCACCACCTGCACTTGTTGCCATTTGAAAAATTTGGGTGGGAATCCGTTGGGTCCCGGTGATTTTCCTACATTTCAAATGTATCAGCACATCTGCAAGTTCTGGCATATTGATTTGTGTGGCATGTAGCTCATTTGGTCTGCAGTCACCAGATTCCACGACCTGCAGCATCAAATTCGCTAGAATCAGGGGCAGCACGTTTACCTCTATAATCAGTAACAAGATGGGACGGTACGAAGCACAGGCCTCCCTCAGTTTACCCAACTTATACATTGGGAGGATCACCGCCTCCCTCAGCTTCCATCATCCCTTGCGCTCCTGAACATCTCACCAAGGTGGGCACCACCTGCACCTGTAGCCATTTGAAAAATCTGGGTTGGAATCAGTTGGGACCCAGCGATTTTTCTACATTTCAAATGTATCAGCGCATCTGCAATTTCCGCGTCAGATATCCTAGCTTTTAAGTTTTCCTGGTCCTGGTTCCCTAGAATATGCATCAGGAGGTCCCTGACAGTCAGGCTGTCCCCTCCCATCCACCAACACGTCTGCTCTGTATACTTCCCCCAGGTGTCTTGCTAATTTCCCATTCTATGCCCTCTGGTGTCTCCAATAAAACACCATCCTGTCCTCGCAGGCCCTGAATCCATTTCTGTCCCTCTTGACTTTGTGCCAACCAAGTCAGTAGTTTCCCGGCTTTATCATTGTGCTCATATATTGTTCCCTGTTTTACCTTTTAGCTAGTCCTGGCTTTCGTGTCGAGCCAGGTTTCTTTAGTCCTCCCAGACATCCTCAATTTTATCAGTCAAGTCTACGGTCAATGAGGCCATGTAGTCCGCCTTCCATTACACCAGTTTCCCCTCCAATTCAGTACATTCCTGGTCCCTCTTTTCCCCACACTGCGGACTATCAAATGACCCCATATCACTGACTTATACACCTCCTACATGACCACACTGAGGCTTCTGAGCCTTTGTTTTCTTCAAAGTATCTTTTTGTGACTTCTGTTGTGTATTTCCTAATTTTCCAGTCCATAAGTCATGACTCCACCCCACTCCCGACCGACCTGGGGCAGCATAACACATTGTGATCATGGGTGAGTTGTCTGAGTTGCCTCTGGGCAAATATTGGGTGTCTCTGAACCAGCCCAACTGATGTTGCAGACCAAGGTATGGTCTAATCTAGATATTGACGCAGGGCCTTTGCAGCGTATGAGTATTGCTGCCAGTCTGGGTGCTCCAAAGATCTACCAGTCCCAATGCTCCTGGGAATGTTGCAAAGCTTGTCTGTCTTTGATGGGTGTTTGGAGTGTGTTACCTTGTCCCAGTCTCCCAAGGCAGTCATGTTAAGGTCACCTCCAAGGATAATGAGAGCATCTGTAGCAGCCATGAGCCATTCCCCAAGTTTTGCCAGGCTCTCCATTTGCAACCCTGGTGGTAGATATAATGATACTATCAGGAGCGGCACCCAATTCCATGCACCTGCTGTGGCTGCCCAGCAACTATCAGCTGTCACCCATGTCTGTGTAAGGCTGTGGGGGACAGTTTTCTGTACCAGTATCCCAACTCCCCTGGAATCTGCTGAGTATCCTGCATGCACCACCATAGTATATTTACCTCAGTTGAAGAACACACATCTGTTCTCCACCAAGTGTGTCTTCTGCACCAGGACAAAATATGGATCATGTCTTGCCAGGAATATTGCAACAATGCCTCTGTTTAGACAATTACACAGGCCTTTTACATTCAATGATGGAATATGTAATTTTCCTTCTCCCAGTGTTCAAGCGTCAGTTTCCCCCATTCTTTTTTATACGCCCATTTCCCATCTAGGTCTGCCCTTTTCTGTTGCCCCATCGTTAGCCGTTGTTTGGTTGTATACAACTCATTTCCCTAACATTAATCACCCTCTCCCCACATCCTTGTGCAGTGAGCTTGGAACTACACCCCCCCCCAAATGCTCGAAGTGCCTGTCACCACCCAATTATCTCCACCTTAGCAGTGCCATGAGGCCAAACACCTAAAGTAACTATGTAGGGACACGGCTGCAGCCCACAGAGACTCTTTGCTGACTCATATATTTGTATTTGCGATCCTGATGGTCACCTCAAGAAGTCAACATTCCTTTTGATCTTCTCCTGTTGCAGAGTACTTCCCATCAGTCATGATCTTGTCCAAGTCTTTGTCTACATCTTATGTTGCCCCTTTGTTGCCTATTGTCCAGGCTTGGAGGCTCTGCCGTTTGGCTACCATCTTTGCCCTCTCGGTCTTTGCCTGGATTTTAATAGGGGTGGCTCCAGGTCTGTGACGTCTCTCCTGTTCTGGAGCCCGTTGCTTCCAGTTCTCCATGTGGTGTTCTTCTGGGCATCTGGGTGGTTATTGACCTTGTGTTTCCAGCCAGTTCCAGATGCCTGCTGCAGTTTCAAAAAATGGAGTACCTGCCCTGTCCACTATACCTAGTTAGCGGGGTACAGGAGTGAATATTTTAAGTTCAGTTGTCGCAGTGTACACTTCATTTCAATGAAGGTCTTTCTCTTTTTCTGCACATTTGTGGTGTAGTCTGGGTAAATGTTCATGATCCCGCTTTCTGCCATCCAAGTGCCATGGGCACGTGCCCCCTGCAAAATGTGGTCCCTGAAGTGGAAATTGAGGAGACGGACCAGCATTACCTTCAGTTGGGGCCATGGTGGTGGGAACATCATCGGCACTCGGTCTGCCCTCTCCACTGTAAACAGTGTTGAAGGGCGGCCCTCCAATACCACCGAGACCAACCAGTCTTTTACATACAATTCAGGGGACGGGTACTCTGCCTTTTCAAGGACTCCCACTATCTGCACATTGTTACGACATGAGCTGCCCTCTAGGTCTTCCGCCATGGCCGCCTGTTCCTCTTTCAATTTCCCAATGCAGTTTTGTCCTGCCTTCAGCACTGGTGTTGGTTGTGTAAGGTTTTTCTCTTCCCCGACTATCTCTGACAATTTATTGTGATCTGCTTGCAGCAGCGCCACTTCCTGTGCTATTGCTTTTATTTTGTATCCTAGGGAGGATTTGGTGTCTTTAATTGCCGCCAAAATTGCCGCTGTGTGCACCTCTAGGCCTTGATCGTCCGACTCTTGTGGCTGGCGGACTGGGCATCCCAGCATTTTCAGGGCGACCTATTGCCGCGCCCTCTTAGTGCAGCCCATTCTTGTACTTTGGGTCTGTTTGACAGATCAGAGTAGGGAGAAGGCTCCCCTCTTTGGGGGCAACTTGCTCACCCCAGGTATAAGGGTAGGTCTCTTCGTTTAGGGTAAGGGGGCCACCCCACAGCAGCCACAACATCGCCCTGAGAACATGCACCCCACCAATGACCCCGTGCTGTAAGCAGCTCCCGGATCATGGGCCAGGAGCAACCCAAACAAGAAGCACGCATCAGTCCTAGACAGAGCAACCGGCCACTACTGCAGGGCATGAGCACCCCTGGCACGCCCTCTCTCTGCACTCACCGGGCGACTCGGTCTCTCTTCTGCCTGTCCTTGGTTGCACTCACAAACTTCTACTCCCGATGGTCCCCAGCGCCACTACGGCTCTCTACCAGCATTTCTATGTGGGCCCAAAACTCTTTTCAGTTTGGCCGTCCAGCTCTTCGCACTGCGGTCCTCCTTTTGTCTCAAGCAAGCGCCTGTATGGTGCTGTCCTGACCCGTCTGTATGCATCACTGCCACCCTGGCCTGGCCCATGGCCCGCTCTGCCCCACTACTCCTCCAATTGTCAGGTCCAGGAGGCCAGTGCCATCTTGAAGGGTTGCTCTTCCACTCCGTGAGGCTTTCACAGGCAGTGGTTGTGTTTCCCCAGCCTTGGCTGGGACACCCAGAGTGTCTCCTAGGTTTCTGGCACCCTCACATCAGCTCTTGGGCTGCCGGGCAACGCTCATGCCGCAAGATATCTGGCTCTGTGCGCTGAAGCGCTCAGCTTACCCGATCAACTCCATTTGGCTCCAGGCCATGCCCCATTGCGTTTGTGCTATTGTGTTGGTGAGTGAACTAGTATTTATTTGATGCTGTGAGTTAATGTAAACGAGTATTTGTAGTATGGCGTGTCTTTTTTTTATGGAAGTGTGTAAAATGGCGCATGAATGTAGCTGATGCCATGTTGTGCAAGTATGTCCATTTGTGTGATGGTGAGAACTGGCAATGCCTGTCAATGTGAGCAAAGCCAGTAAGTCCAAAAAACAAAACGTATTGCTTTGTCAATGCTTGTTACGTGGGGATTGTGAGACAGCTTTAGCTGTCTTGCTATACTGTTGCTTTTCCAAACAATGTATACATAATAGGCATACAAAGAGGGGCTTTGGTCAGAGCCCATTGGTCTGTTATATTGTCATTCACACTTTGCTCCCGTCCACTTGCAGCATACCGAATGAGCCAGTGGGCCTGCCCACTTTACCCATAGACTCCCTTCACTTTGAGTGACTGCACAAAACCTGAGCCCATTGTTCACATCAACCTAAACTGTTTATTTCTCTTCAATGATAAAGCTGGTTCAAAGTGTGCCATATTATTTTTTATATTAACTTTCAATACTGGCTATTTATTTTGCCTGCATTTAGATGCCCAGTTAGATGGTGATTTATTTTCTATCTCACCTCTAAAGCTGCTCTTAGAAAGTGTTTAAATGATACTGTAACATTGTCACTGCCTGTAATGTGAGTGCCCCTTTGGGTGATGATTTATTCTTGTCTCTTTGTCAAATAATACTAATAAAATGCATGACACCACTGAAAGTCTTGTTATATTAAAAAACTGCACTAGAAACAAGCATTGTCGTAGGCAATAGGTCTCGCCTTTGGGACAGTGAGAGTACCTGAAAGGCACTGAGGGCAAGAGAGGGCAGATAGAGACAGGCTCAGAGAGATGAACTGGGGCAGACTCAGGTTCAGATGTTTTGGGGGTGGGTGGGGACTGTGCCGGATGGTGTGCGAGGGAGGGAGGGGTGCGAAGACGTAGGGCACAAACTCTGATTGACACTTAGGAGGGGCAAAGAAGAGATGTATGCCCAGGAGCACACTGTGTGCTGGGAGCGAGGCATGACTCCACGTGTCACTGTTCATGCAATGCGGTGTAATGTGTGGCTCCGAGGCAGAAAAAGAACAGTAGGTTAGTTTGCATGTTGGTTGTGTGTGGATGGTGGGTCCAACAGCATCTGAGGCTGGCTCCCCCACCATCACTCACTGGAGGTGCAGTAAACAGGGTCTAGGCCACTAAATGGGCCTGTCTGGCAACGGGCAGTGAAGAAGTGACCCCCGAGGCTCTGCAGCTCGCCCAAGGCCTGTTTGAATGGTGCAGGCTATGCCAACCTGTGTTGTGTCTAATAACCACTTTTAGAGGGGCCACAGGTGAAACGAGCACTGGGAGGTGGGAGGGTTGGGGGAATGAGGTCGGGGGAGATACACACGGTGCAAGGGCGACCCCCATATTTCACAATACCAATTGAAAACAAGTGCATGGTATTGTTTGAGACTTCGGACTTTTGCCTGCGTCGAAATACCTGTATTTTCCGGCACGCTCTGCATCAGCCAGTGCCCGGACCACGATACCATGGGGTACAGTGCCTTGTTTAACGAGGTGCTGCCACTTACTTTCGCTTTCTGTCGTAGTGCAACGAGGGTGAAAAGTGACGGGCGGGATTGAGGCTGGGAGCGGAACTAATGGGGGGAGGTTAAAAAATGTAGATACAGTTTGTGACAGCAGGGGTACCTCTCCACTGCCACAGCATTAATTAACAGAGTGGCGGTGATCAAAGCACTTTCGTGACACCCCAGGTGGATGATATGGCAAATGGGAAAGTGCTGCAATATTCAAAAACAAGCGCCCAGAGTGGTCCCGGCTCCACCCGCCCACCTCATCCAAAGAGCGGTGGCATCAGATCAGAGCTGCCGAGTCTGGACCTGAGGATCAGTCTTCGAGCCTCAGTGAATCTGGGCAAATCACTTTATCACCCCCATGCAGTTGCTAAAATTGTACAAATTGACATAAAAAAGCAGGGATCTCAACAGGGTGGCAGCGCAATGTAAATAGACATGGTAATATAAAGCAAGCTTTTCCAGACGGTGCAGGAGAGCAGCGGGTCCCTCTCCAGCTGCCTGTCCACGCTCAGCCACCAACTCAGCTTGTCGCACAGGGACTCAGGGCAACGGGAGGGGGCGGGAACAAAGTAAATGACAACATGATGGAAACAAACAAAAAAAGTGGTGCGTGCGGCCGCCATTACATGAAAGCGCACAACAGGGTGCTTGGTAAACAAGGGAGGAATGCAGCTGCCACAATGCATGCCTCTTCTAGCTCCCTAAACCAAAACGCTATCGGAGTGAACATTTTGAGAAAAGGTAGAACATATACCCGCATTTGGCCATTTCCGTGCTTTCCTTATTGAACGCCACACCCAAAGGTCAATAGAATCTGTGGGAGTTGCCAAACAGACACTGAGAACTTGGGGGGAAGTTTGGAGTGATAACAAGAAGCCTCCCATAGCCCATAGCCTCCCATAGAGCAGCGCATGCGCGCTGCATTAGGCTCGACCTAAAAACTGCCATCGGTGGGACTGTTTTTTAATTTGAAGATTGGTATTTTTCAGTGTTTTTAAAAACTTCCAAACTCCGCAAAAAAACACTGATACATGACATTGAAGGACTACTCTTCCAGACTTCAGTCCTTCTTTAAAAGGACAGGTTCCTCCAGGCTACGGTACTTGAAACTAGGGGAATGTAAAAGTCTCGGCCTCCAGATTCGATCAAGCCATTTGAATAATTGAGAAGGATGCGGGTTAGGGGAGTTAAGGTATTTTATTATTTAAAATAGGGTGATCTCCTGGCAGGAGGAATTTCTAAGGGTCGGGAGTCAAAGGAAACCTGACTTTTTTGAATATCTACAAATTGTCCATTTTGTGAAAAATTTAAAGGGTATTCTTGATACACCGAATAAACTTGTGGTAGCTCTTTATGGGGCTAAAGTAAACTGTGTATGGAATTGGTATAATTTGCTACATGATAAGGGCCAACTCCCCTTGATAGAGAACTATCTGGAAAGAATAGTCTGTGAAACCCACTGTACTTTTTCCATCAACGAATGGGAAGCCCTGTGCCACCTAAGAAGTAAATCGCTGCGAGCAGCCAATTTCAAAAGGATGGCCTTCCTATCTCAGTGGCGGGCCTACCTTTTTTTACATGTCCTGGGTTGAGGCTCATTTGAGAGGCAATCTTTTCGGACCTAAATCTGGCATTTGGAGAGAGAGTTGTGCCAGAGGCTGAGGCTGCCCTGTTTGGACTTTGTAGAAACAGAACGAATTTAACGGAGGCCGAGGCAACTTTTCTCTCTGTTTCTTGTGTTGTAGCTCGTTCTTTAATTCTTCAAAATTGGAAATCCAGGGATGTTCCCACCCACAATAAATGGCTTCATAAAATGAAAAGGACATAGACTTTTGAAGAAGCTTATGCAAGATGGGTGGGAGCTTCCAGGAAATTCAGTAAGAATTGGAAGTTTTTAAGCAATTTAGAAAACTTAATGGAGGGATAATACTACCCGCTATTTAGAATTAAATAGATGTCTTATCATTCTTCGATTTGGTTTTGGATTAATTAGAATTATTGGTTGTTAAGTAGTCGAGCACATGAATATTGCAATTTAGCAATTTAGTATAAGTAGCACTAGCATTTACATTCTCCTATTGCACTTTATTGCACTTTTTGCACTTTGTCACGTCGCAACTATTAGGTATTTTATATTAGTTATTTGCTATAGTCATGTTTTAAAAAAGAATTGTCTCGGAAAGAAGAAGCTATCGTTTTCGTGTCAAATGGTTTTAATGTTTGCTCAGATCGCAATGTTTGTATCATGTTCTTAATGCTCAATAAAAAAATATATAAAAAAAGAAGAAGATTGTTATGTTATCACAAGCATATGGAGCCAACATTTAGGGGGTCTGTATTTTTTTTAATTATTTTATTTTGTCGCATATGCTTGCTAATAAGGATAACCTTTGCACTAGCAATGGCCAAACCTGGTGGTTATGCCAGTGCTTGCTGTAGGTGTCTTACTTTGAGGGAGGGATTGTCAGACAGTAAAAAGTAATGCGTTTGGTCCGGTACATGAAATAATATTTTCAAGAGCTTCCCCTTTGCTAGAAGGCGTACATTTACGCATCGAAATGCGTGAAAGCACTCCTTTGCAAGCTAAGTGGTCGACACAGTATCATATTTCACCCAATCACTCATCCAAAGCAAGATGAAAAGGAGAATTATTTTACGCACTGATCATTACAATTTCTCTCATGCATTTGTCAACAGTTATTAGATTTTCATCTTCAGACACTTTGACAAAAATGCTACTACTGTTGCATGAACTTTCAATTGACAGAGGCCTTGGTTCCTTGGTGTCTGCATTACTGCTTCCTTGGGCAAAGCAAAGCTCCTATTCCAGAATTTCCCCCTAGACCTAAGTTGTGCAACTTTAGCTGATATGGTTATCAGAATGTGTTTCTTGTCTTTTAGAAATAAGCAAATACCTAATTATGTTCACCGTTCTTACTTCTTGCCCTCTCCCTAAATCTGCTCTGTGCTTTACTGGGTGCCATTGCCATGCAAATTCTCTAAATGTTCGTTTCTTTGAGACCTATGTGGATGGTTTCTTTGAGACCTATGTGGATGGATTCTTCTAAGAATCATATCATAAAGCTGTGCGATGCCCAGCTTCCATAGCACCTTCAGCAGCAGATCTTAACCTTATGGCAGGGAGTATAGGAGTTCTTTTGGCAGAAATGTAGTGCAGTGTGGGTCGCCATGATATATGGCTCAATTGTTATTATCTTTGTTTAATGGGGAAAAACACAAAGCAAGGTTTGTGTCTGAGGAACAAACTATCATAGGCCCTGACTGCTAGGGAATGTTTTCCATTTTGACAAGGCCATTGATGATTTGCCCTCCTTGGACAGAGAATTTCGACACTAGGATACCCTGTCCTGGGAAGCTCCTCACAAGCAGAGTGAGCAGCTAAAGCATGATAGGTGGCTGTCCTGCAGAAGAGGGGCCTACGTCACTGACTGGCCGCCAGCCGAGCCAGTGGGATTTGCACCGGCAGTCAATCTGAAATTACCTACTTCTAAATGGATGTGAGTGGCTGAGGGTCTAGTGGAGTGGGAGCACTGTCAATGTATGACCAGACTTCCACTCAGTCAGACCCTAAATAACCCCCTTAATGTCAGAGTTATATGTTGGAGATAAGCATATTTGGATGGGCAGACATAAAGACGGTTTTTACTGCCCATCAGCGCCAGGAAAACCCTTTACCACAAAATAAATATTAAAAAAGCCCCTTTGCCATGAGAGATGACTTCCATGGCGGGAGGGGTGGGGAGCGCATTGTCTTTTAAAGAAATGTATATATTACAGATTACAAAATACAATACAATATGACATTTAACAAACATCTGGTTTCGCGGGCATTTGCGTTCGGGCAATACTCTTGGGGCTTTGGCAGTTATCTACTACTCTGGTATTGGCAGGCTGTAGGGTCTTAGGTCTGCGTATGCTAGCCCTATGGTTCGCGCTTCTATGACCCATAACATTGAACAGCACGGGTAATTGCACTTGGTTGCGTGTCTTGTTGGTACATATAACATAACATAAAACAGATATATACCTGGCGGTTGAACACTTGATATGTTCTTCTAGCTGTCAGACATTTCATAATGTGCTGGCCAGGACTTCGTCTAGGGTGACAGAGTAGTTTACGTTGTCACCCTGGCGGAGGACGGACCTGACCGCCAAATTATAAATCGGGCCAGTAAAATGTCTGTGAATCTGCATCTGTGTTTAATATGAGAGCAGCTGATTTTTAATTTTATGATTTCTTTGCCTTTCTAAGGTGATATATATCATATTAAGTGCCAAATGTAATCGTGCTGAGTTTGTTTCCTTTGCCACCCAGAGTTGAAAGGCATACACAAACTCTAAATAAACTTTGAATTCAATGCTTGTGTCCATTTATATGCACTAGAAAAACAATGAAACAAAGACTCACATATTTATAAATTATGAAAATAGCTTAGGAAACAATAATCACAGGAAGCTGACTTAGTTGATACTATTTACTGTGTATTGCTATGCAGAACACATTGTACCCATAATAGCCTGACCACAAAAGCAAGTGACTCCATGGTGTGTTTTTAAACCTTTATGTTTGCTCTGTAAAGCACGCACTGTGTCATCAAGGGCTGCTAGGTGCATCATAGAGCAGTCTGGCAGGGTTGAAGCACCATTTCACATGCAAGCACTGGCACGTGTCACTCTTGACACACGCTCTCAGCATCACTTGTTTCAGTTTGATCACCCTTTTCCAAAATAGTTGTCTGTCCATCTTCTACTCCAAATGTTGCCACCGAGTACATCAATCCCACATCAGAAGTTTCCTCTTCGGCATTGCCAATGTGCTTGGAATCCCTGCCGCCTTACACTTGTCAGCCCTACCCCAATCCTGAATTTACCCTGTCACCACACTTTTATGATTCACTTTCACCACTTTACTGTGATAATCGTGTTTTGTTCTTTGTTTAAGGCAATGACATGACTCTTCAAATCCATGGGTTTCCCATGCATTCTTTCAGCAATTGTATATTTCAAAAGCTTTATTTCCGCCTCTTGTTGTTTCTTTCCTTTCAAACACCAAGAACCCGCTTTTGTCAAGGGTCTCTCCCTTTCATCAATTGACAGAGT
Organism: Lissotriton helveticus; assembly: GCF_964261635.1. Lineage (NCBI taxonomy): Eukaryota > Metazoa > Chordata > Amphibia > Caudata > Salamandridae > Lissotriton > Lissotriton helveticus. The sequence goes on from NC_136061.1 coordinate 539,858,566, forward strand.
TTCACCCCAGCAAAACTATGTGGAGAGACCCTAGAAGGCCAACGTGTTTCAGTCTCCACATTCAACCATAGCATCTGCACACCCTTCTTCTGCACATGATCGTAAACGCTCCATCTGGACGTTGTGTTAAACATTCTAAGAAGAAACTGGGTAAATAACAACTAACTATACCACAGCAGGTAATTTCAATATTACATTAAAGACATTTCAAAAGTACTCGTGGACCCAATTCTGCTGCTCCCAGTTGTGATTCACAATTATCTAGATACCAACACGATGAAAAAAAACAGCATCAGACTATCTTGCTCGTCCTTAATAAGTTTGAAAAGCCAACTACATTTAACGTTATTACTGCATCTGATTATTTAACATTGAAAAGACTACCAGGTCCAGCTACAATCGAAAGACAGGACTGAGAGTAGAGGAGTAAAATAATACCTTACAAATAAAAAAAATTCTAAATAGAAGTCTGAGTGCTAGATAACCAAACCGCGTTAAACGTGCTGTACAGTTTATGATTAACACGGAAAAAGTGCACTTTTCCTTGATTTGACAAAGAAACTCATGTAAAATATATGCACTTGATAGTTTCTAGTCTTATTGGCAGTTTGATATCATGCCTAAAGAAGCAATACAAACAGTTCAAGTACACACATAGTTAAAAAAAAACAGTTCATATAAAACGTATACTTTTATAATTAAAAATGTATTACTAGCATACTTTAACCACCCACATAATAGCATTTAAAATCAACAAATATTAATTTTACTATCTACCCTAAAGAACATACAATTATTTCCTTTTTCCTATCCATAATAAATCAACGGACCTTAACCCCCTTAACGCAGGAATATTTCTTCAATCTTATTTCCAAACAGGGTCAACATTATCTTTGTGCCAAATACAATCCACTATGGTGCCAACTAAATCAATATTATTCTAAATACATGTATTTTTATCTCTATGAGAAAGTGAGCAAGATAGACACTGGATACACAGCTCACCAGAACTGATTAGGGAGCGCTTTACATGCACACATTGAACAATAATTTCCAAAAGCAGGCCTAGAGCAGCACGCAAATCTTCTCATAATAGGCCATGGCCAAGGGCCATTGAAAATCCAGGGATGTTTCACTTACAGTTGTAATTGTATTTATAAAGTTCTAAAACCCAAAGGTTTCCAACCAATTGGTGTCACTGGAAAGACTAGTATTATTAACCGGTAATTAAGTAGGAGGCAGAAACTTCTCAGAACTTCCTCAGCTTTATGAATAAAGAGTTCCAAACGCTGGAACTGAGGGTAGTTTTTTAAGAACCGCACTTGGATTAAGAAATGTTTATTTTTTATGGAGTTTTATATAACTTGACTCCTCTCCCCTCTCCTGAAGCACTGGTTTAAAATAAAAAAGAGGCTAAGGATATTCTTAGGAGCTTATTGGTTTACCTAAATCAGGGGTTGCCGAATGCCAAAGCTGCATAGTTTTGATTCCTCTTCACACCTCTTTCTCCCACTACCCTACACTTCTTGTGTCCGTAGTTTATTTTTTCTGCTCCTTTTTCGGTCTCGCTGAGTCAGCGCGCATGCGCTGTTGGAGAGACTTTAGTAGGTGAGTTTTCAAAGTGCTGCTGGCTGGCGACAAGCTTGCGTTCACGCGAGCGTGCACGCGCGAACCGCTAGCCTTCAGCGCCATCTGTCTTTCCTCTTGCTTGCTTCCTGCCTCTGGCCCTCCCAGGCCTTAGCGCTTACAAGTGTTCAGGATTCTCCCACACACACAACCACACACACACAACCACACACACAACCACACAACCACACACACAATCACACACACAACCCTACACAACACCACACACACAACCACACACACAACCACAGACACAACCACACGCACAACCACAACCACTCCCAACCACACACACACACACACAACCACACCCAACCACACACACACAACTACAAACACACAAACACACCCAAGCACTCTCACACACACATCCACACACACACACAACACACACACAACCACTCACACACACAACCACACACACACACACAATCACACACACACACACAACCACATACATACACAACCACATACACACAACCACACACACAACCACGCACACACAACCACACACATCCACAACCACACACACAACCACACACACAACTACAACCACACACAACCACACACACAACCAAACACACAACCACACACAACCCCACACAGCCACACACACAATCGCACAAACACACAGCCACACACACACACAACCACACCCACACACTACCACACACACACAACCACACACACACAACCACACACAACCACACACAGCCACACACACAACCCCACACAGCCACACACACAATCACACAAACACACAACCACACACACACACACACAACCACACATACAACCACACACACACTACCACACACACACACAGCCACACACTTACAACCACACACAACCATGCACACACACAACCACACACACCCACAACCACACACACAACCACACACAACCACACAACCACAACCAACCACACACAACCACAAATACAACCACACACAACCACACACACACACACACTACCACACACACATACAGAAACACACACACACAACCACACACACAACTACACACACAGCCACACACATAACCACAAACACAACACAAACACAACCCCCCACACACACAACCATGCACACACAACCACACACACCTACAACCACACACATACAACCACACATACAACCACACACAAACACACACAACCACACACACAACCACAAACACACACACACACAATCACACCTGACCACCCAACCACATACACACAACCACATACACAACCACAAGTACACACACAACCACACACAAAACTACAACACACACAACCACACACGCAACCACACACACACACAACCACAACGCACACACATCCACACACACAGCCACACACACACACACACACACAACCACAACCGCACACACAACCATACAACTACACACACAACCACACACACAACCACAAACACAACCACAACCACAAGCAACACACAACCACACACACACACAACCACACACAACCACACACATTGCCACACAGACACAACCACACACAACTACACACACAACTGCACACACAACCACACACCCACAACCACACACACACACAACCACACACACAACCACAAACCCAACACACACACAACCACACACACAACCACAACCACACACACACAACAATAACCACACACACAACCACAACCACACACACACAACCACACACACAAACACAACACCCACAACCACACACACACACACAACCACACACACACACACTCAAAAGCACACAACCACACACAACCACACACAACCACACACACACACACAACCACACACAACTACACACACAACCACACACACAATCACACACAACCACCCACACAACTACACAAACAACCACACACACAACCACACACACACACACAACCACACACAGGACCATAAACACAACACACACACACACACACACAACCACACTCAACCACCAAACCACACACACAACCACAAGCACATACAGACAACCACACACACAACCACACACTCACAATCACAAACACAACACACAAACAACCACACACACACAACCATGCACACCCACAACCACATACACAACCCCACACACAACCAAACCACACACACAACCACACACAACCACACACACAACCACAAACACACAACCACACACACACCACACACAACCACCTAATCACACACACAACTACACACACAACCACACACATGCACAACCACACACCACACACACACAACCACACACTCACAACCACACACACAACCACACACACACAACCACAACTACATGCACAACCACACACACCACACACAACCACAAACCCAACACACACACACAACCACACACACAATCACACACACACAACCACACCAGCACATACACTCACAACCACACACACAACCATAACCACACAGACACAACCACACACACAACCACACTGTCCATTGAATATTATATAATATATAATACAAGTAAAGGGGAAAAGGCGGTCCATTAAAAAACAACACATGCAGAGGTTGTCAAACGAGGAATGTGCAAAACTGCTCTGTGCGACCTGTTCCTACCGAAAGTTAGTGTAGGCATGTGTATTGATGGAAATACGGTTATAAATGATTTTAAGAGTCAGTGATGCACAGAGCCTAATATATACAACTGTCTCTTCTCTGGCTGAAGGTATGAGCATTCCAGTACAGATTAAACTTCCCAATTAGTGCCAGCTCCATCGGACTGTGGTGGTGTAGATGTGCTTTAAAGCCTCCTTACATGATCTAACACCGTGGTATATGAACATAGATCTTAGATACAAGCGCCTTGGGGGCAGCAAAGGTGGGCAGCAGCAAATAATATGTTCCGCAGATTCTGTGGGATGTTGACACAGACAACAGCTGTAGCCAATTGTTGACCATTTTTTCCAGTGGGCTCTATAGTCTTGTATGGCCAAAGTTAAGAACCTCACCCTCAAGACATTATGTAGGGCTTGCCTTCCAAGACCTGCTTTTAAGTAGGGCTGACATGCAGTGCTTTCATGTGAGTTACCAAGGCCTTCTGCACCTGGGACTGATCTGATCCGTTCAAGGTCTTGTTGCCTCGAAATGTTCTTGCCACACTTTTTTAGCAGGATCTTTAAGCTATACTTTGATAGTAGTATGTCTGTAGAAGCTTCGATTTTTAGTCCCAATGTTTGTTTGGCAATCAAGAGATACCTCACCCAGCGACTGTTGTTATCTGAAAAGACCACCTGTAGCGCAGCCCTGATTGTGCCCGGGCAAGCATTGATGACATTATGTTGGAGTTTGACTATGTCTTTTTTACATTCAATGTCCATTGCTGTGATGTTCAACTCTAATCGGATCAGTGAATGCCTGGTCGTGTATGGGAGCTTAAAGACTTTTCTATACGCCATTGTATATAGGCCCTCGAATTTTTTGGTCAACAGATCAGGAAAGATAAGGTGGCCATAACTGAGTGTGGGCATTAGCTTGGCTTGGATAACTCGTCGGATCAACTCCGACGAGTGGCTTACAAGCTTATGGTGTAATTTGCACAAGCCATATGTTAGTGTTGTAACTTGTGTTTCCCTGCTGCTCAGCTTGTATGCATGATGTGTGGAATGTTGGATGATTGGAATGTTGATGTGCTGTGAATGTCAGTTGAGTGAGGGCTGAGCAGCAGGACAGTTGCTCCTGATGGGGTTATCATCATATAGTATAAAAAAAAAAAAAAAGAAAAAGATAAGAGGGAAATGGAAACCAACAGCGTAGTAATGCGACAGTGTTCATAGAAATCGATGTTTAAACGACCTGGTCAACAGATGGAAACCGTTTTGGAAGTGTTAAATGGGCTCAAGTCACAGGAACTGCACAAAGAAGAAACTGTACAGTTGTGAGCATGCGAGCCCAGAAGTGACTTAAAAAAAAAAAAGGAAAGTGTCCCAGAACTGGAAAAGCAATAGAAAACATAAGAAGATTACAAGTTTATGTCAAAGGTCTTAAGACTTATGTATAAGTGGTGAACCTTATATATGTTTGTGATGCGTATGAGATGACTACTGTTTAGTATCTCGCTTATAATGTAGTTTGGTAGTTAGTATAGTATTAGGATGTCGTTGTCTCGCACGTCAGGTTGCGATTGAGTTGTATATTACCTCGCACGTCAGAGTTGCAATTGGGTTGTATGTTACCTCACACGTTAAGGTTGCGATGGGGATGTTGTTGTCTCGCACGTCAGAGTTGCGATTGAATTATATGTTACCTCGCACGCTAAGGTTGCGATGGGGATGTTGTTGTCTCGCACGTCAAAGTTGTGATTGGGTTGTATGTTACCTCGCACGTTAAGGTTGCGATGGGGATGTTGTTGTCTCGCACGTCAAAATTGCGATTGGGTTGTATGTTACCTCGCACGTTAAGGTTGCGATGGGGATGTTGTTGTCTCGCACGTCAGAGTAGCGATTGGATTTTATGATACCTCGCACGTTAAGGTTGCGATGAGGATGTTGTTGTATCACACGTCAGGGTTGCAATTGAGTTATATGTTACCTCGCACGTTAAGGTTGCGATGGGGATGTTGTTGTCTCGTACGTCAAGGTTGCGATTGAATTATATGTTACCTCGCACACTAAGGTTGCGATGGGGATGTTATTGTCTCACACGTCAGGGTTACGATTGGGACGTCTGTACCTCGCACGTCAGGGTTGCGATTGGGTTGTATGTTACTTCGCATGTTAAGGTTGCGATGGGGAAATTTGTATCTCGCACGTCATTATTGTTGTTTACATGTGGTGTACATGTGATTTCCTGTTATATTTGGATTATAGAGTTACGTTGCTAATTGTACTGGTCTGGCCAACTGGTATAGTTTGTAACGTATGGTTGTTGGATGTGGTTTTATTGCTTATTTCAGGAAATAATGTGTTACATATGATACTTATTCAGACTGTGGTATGCGTGGGTCTGTATGGAAGGAGATAGGATGTGCCTTCTTGAGTCCGTTTGTTTATTGTGTCATTAGTTGTGCAATGAGGTATGAGAGTACCTATCGCTTATTGAAAAAATTGCTCGTTTTATCTTACATGTGTTATCTAAAATTTCTTGAATTTATTGACCAACAGTACTTGACTTATTGTAAATATTGTAATTGTTTATTGCTTTATACAATTGAACCCATAACGAAGGGAGATATGTTGTAACTTGTGTTTCCCTGCTGCTCAGCTTGTATGCATGATGTGTGGAATGTTGGATGATTGGAATGTTGATGTGCTGTGAATGTCAGTTGAGTGAGGGCTGAGCAGCAGGACAGCTGCTCCTGATGGGGTTATCATCATAACTTAATATCTTAATAAAGTAACTTAAAGAACATACAGTTCCAGCTTCCTTTGATTACTTCAGTTAGCTTAGCTGCTTTTGCCTCCAGTGCTTTGTCCTGCAGTGCTGGTCTGCAGGTATCTGTAAATTGCACTCCTAAGTAGTGTACTTATTGGTCATTCTTATCCTTAGAGGGCCCAGCTGTCATGCCAGTATTTGTTTTTTAGGCTTATGGCCAAAGATCCGCACTTTAGTCTTTGATGCATTAGCTGTGAGCTTGTTTTCAGTGTTGTAATTATGTAGCATCTCTAATGCCCTTTTCATGCCAATTCTTGTATGATCCAGCAAAACGAGATCGTCCGCATACTGCATAATTGGCACTATACGCTGTTGTTGTTTATTTATTCAAACTAACTACACAACATAACAAGCATTTGCAATGCAATATGTCTCGCATTTACCAGAGTTTGAGCTATTGACATTGCAAATAACAAAGCCTTTTATTTACGTTTTCGTTTTTAAAACATAAATAAAAGGAATTGTCATTTACAATACCAATAGCTTAAACTCGCGTAAATGCGAGACTTATTGCATTGCATTGTTGGAATAGGCACTAGCAAGGCATACATAGGTGTATTGGGATTCCTGCAGCTGGTGTCATTTTATCACCCCAAGCCCCGCTGAATTACAATGGGATGCGCTGTTGACAAAAAAATACGTATTTCCAGCTGTCATTCAAGTTATGCACACGCTATTGTTGTAGGCTAACCTGCACATAAACCGTACTGTCCACATAACGCTAGGCAGTTTTGTTAAAAATAAATAATGCAATACAAACTTACTGGGTTTGTAAATGTAGATGCTGGTGCTGAACGACACTTTTTCAATAAAGTTGCTAGTATTAAACCATAGAGATTCATTTAAGCGAGCCTCAGGATGTTTTAGAAACGTACACGGTCTGTGTTGCGGTGAAGGTAAGTTCTACTGTGTTATCCAATGACGTTGTGCTCCTACGAGTGAGTGGATTGGACGCAGTTACCAGCTTCTTTCTTGGACGGCGCTTCGTGACTTCCATTCAGATAGTGAAGAGGTCCCGGGTCTTAGGGTCTGGGCATGCTTGGAGTTCATCTGATAATGGCAATTTACAAGGATGCCAATAAGTTACACAGTGCATGACGTGTACTCAAGATAGTTTGCAGCTGGTTTAGTAGAAATTCTACGGCACGTGCTACAACCCATGGAAGTGCATTAATATAGTTTAGAAGTGTGAAACTTTCGCCGCACACGCTTACAATAACAAGCAGTGAGTACATCCTTTTCACGCCTGTGGCTTTCAGCACGGACCTTAAACAATGCATACAGTGAAGTGACAAGGATCACTGCCACATACCTGGCCATGCCCAGGGTATCCCTTACACACAGTGAACATGTGCTTACCCAAGGACGCAAGCCATGTTGGTTGTATCTGAGTGGTACACACCTCACCTGGCTGAAAGTTGCGCTTTACATACCACCGAGATGCAGAACATATGGCTCCAGTGAATGAGACACTCATCCATCTCTGTGATGGGCGTCGGACCGCCCCTCCCCCTGCCCCATGGCCATTTGTTCACACTTACAGCCAGTTATCTCTGGCTCACACAAGTGCCAAACAGGACGGCCAGCCTGAGACCCCAGAGAAACGGGACCAGTCCCCCTACCCCGCTGTCTGCATTCCAGCCTGGGCTCCTCAAGGCTGCTTCCTCCGCCCGTCTCAGCACATGGTAAGGAAGTGTAAACAATAACGCAAAATGTATGTTTGCAGTTTTTTTTTATAGCGCGAACTTGGCCAAATGTTATTGTAGCTTATTAGGCACTGATTTTCCCAGCATCTTGAACTGACACCGGTTTACCAGTACCAAGGGCAGTAGCGCTGGACAGCTCGTAGAAAGTAATACTGCTGGAAAGTTCATGCGACAACTGTCGTGAACAAGCATTGAAGAAAGCTGTGAGCGAAACCGAAACCTGTTGTGGGGCGGGATTTCCGTCTTCTGAAGCCCGCGCCTACAGAGTGGCTGGCCCAGAGAGGAGCAGTGGTGACGCGGGGCTCCCATGCCCGAGGGAGAGCCCCGCGGAGGCTGCAGAGTCCGGAGTGGCGCTGATGCGGTGAGTGGGGTTAGTTGTACGGAGGGGGGGTGTCTCTGTATCTGTGCGTGTGTGCGCTCGTGTGTGTGTGGGGGCGGCGGCGGGGGGATGTCTCTCTGTATGTGTGCGTGTATGCGCTCGTGTGTGTGTGGGGGTGGGGGCGGCGGGGGGAGATGTGGTGTGTGTCTCTGTATGTGTGCGCTCGTGTGTGTGCGTGCGTGTAGGTGCGCTCGTGTGTGTGTCTCTCTGTGTGTGTCTGTGTGCGCGTGCGTGTGCGAAAGCAGGGGGAGGTGTGCCTGTGTGTGTTGCAGGCTTGCAATGGAGACAGGAGTTGGTGAATGCGCGCGCGACTTGATCCGATTACGGCAGACGCGTGCACATCTCTTGTCTCCTCTTGCCTCGTTGTAAGCAAGCAGATGGCTACAGGTCTCGCTGCAACATCGCTTCGCGATGCGTCGCAGGGCGAGACCTAAAAAGACCACAGTTCTTCAAATCAGCCACAATACCCGAAACTGATCACAGTATGTGAAACTAACTGCAGTACGATATCTGAAACTGACCACAACCCTTGAAACAAGCCTATGTGGTACTGAGTGGTCTTATGTTGAGTGTAGTTATGTTGTATTGAGTAGAGTGTAAATATGTGTTGTACATATTTGTTGTGTAATTATGTGGTATTGAGTGTTATGATGTGGTGTTTGTGTTGCATTGATTAGTGTGTAAATATGTGGTTTGTAATTGTATGGTACTGAGTGGTATGAGGGGTGTATTTATGTTGCATTGAGTAGAGTACATAACTACACTCAACATAATACCTCTCAGTACCACATAATTACACATCACATAATTACACTTTATTCAATACAGCATAAATACACTTCAAATACCACTCAATACTACATAATTGCACGTCACATATTTACTCTCTACTTAATGCAAGATAAATACACTCCTCACAATACCACTCTGTGCCACATAATAACACAACACATAATTACACTGTCCTCAATGCAACATAAATACACACCTTTCACTCAAGTTTGTGCTATATAAAAAAACAACAACAAAAAACAGGTCTCACATTACTGAATCTTTGAGCTGCTAGTGTTGCATTATTATTAGCAATGCCAACAGCTCAAACTTTTATAATGCGAGACCTATTGCATTGCAAATGCTTGTTCATCTTTGGTTTTTCCCTTTCTTGCTTTGTTCTTATCTTTTCCTACCTCCTTCATTAAGGCCTTATCCGCCTTTCTACCTCTTCCTCAGGATGAAAGTCTAATGATGAAAAATAAATCCTATTCCCCAATAAGGATTGTCAAAGCTAATACTACTCATCTTTTGGTTGTCAATGCTGACCTATTGGTTTTACAAATGCTTTTGAGAATGCAAATACAAAAAAAGAATTAGGTGTGTGTGAAAGTGCATTTTGTAAACAGAGCAGCTCGGCAGCAAATTGGAGCTCTTGGGCCCTCCACATAATTTAAATACAAAACATGTTTTTAAGTTATGACGGGAGGAACAAGGGAGTATCCAGTTTTTATGGCTCACAATAGTCCACTATAGTAATGCATCCAATTTGCTATTTTCAAGTAAACTCAAAGAACAATTCTGTCATTCACATATTTATGAAAAACAACTTTTCTTGATCTCAACAGTTCATGAAAAAGGATTACGATGGTCTGGTGTAGGTGTGTAGCTAATATTAGTACAGCATGTGCTAGGGCCCATAGGTGTAAGGTACCCACTGTACTCCAATTATGGCTCTCTTTTCCTACCTAAATGGCCAAGAGGAGACATATTGTTAGCTCATGGCATCCCTTCTACACCATTTGGTGTGCTGGTAAGGGTGATTTGTGGGACACACCACGTATAGTTTTAGAAAGGAGGGGTTCATTAGATTATATTGCCAATATAATTGTTCTGTTCTGCAAGAAGAAACCAATGCACATAACCATAAAATCTGACATTTTACCAAATGCGTTCAGTCTCTCCGATATAATAGTATGGGCAATGATGATGCATGCTGTGGATGGGTCCAACATCATTTCAAGTATGATTCCAACCCTATCCACTGCGTCTGGGAAATGCTCTTTTACATCCAGTGTAGCTACCCCAGTGCTTAATTTGTGAAAGAATAAGTGCCAGGGCCCAACATTTTGCTCAGAAGCCAGCTGCCAGCACTATCGAGAGTCGGGATGCTGAATTACAAAGATGTGTGGTCTTGGTTCCACCTGAAGTCTCTATACTCCACCACCAGACTCTCAGTCCCTTTGTTCCACTCCTGCAGGTTCCTACCTTCTCCCTTTGTCACTGTCTTTCCATCTTTATTGACCCTCTTCTTCTGCTTTTGTGTTTTTCCCCTCTTGCTCGTGATTAAAGTCTGTGAAGGAAAAATAAGTACTGGTCTCCGAAAATGGGTGTTGGTGAGCCTCACCTGCAACCACCAGTTCACATTAAGCACTGGGATATCCAGGTGTCTGTTTTTGGCCAGAAATCTGACTGTCAAGACACCCATCATCTTCCAGGTGCAATCCTATCTGATTCGTCGCAGCTTTTTCCATAACCTTTGCCATACAGGGCACCTTTATAATATAGGACTATACATGAAAGGATCTGGAGGCTTCAGTGTTAGTTTCTTTAACAGGAATGGTGTTTAATCCTCTATGTTAGCTCTTTAACCGCATGCGTGCGGGCGGAATTCCGCCCGTACGCTGGGTTTTTCGTAATCACACTTTACGTGACGAGCTGGGCTCGTCATGAGCGTGCGAGGAGGCTACGCCATGACGAGCCCAGCTCGTCATGAGCGTCGAAGGGGTTAAAGGGCATGCAGGCAATCTCTGCGACTACTGGAGAATATAGATCAGTATTTTTAATAATTACCTTAGAAGTAGTGCAATTGCACAGGCAAACTCCTGGGGCTAATCAGCAGCAACTATATGTAGATAACTACAAGTATAAAAACCAATCATATCAAGAATTTCAAATAACTGTCACTCTGATAAAGGGTGTGGTTTATAACCTCCGCGAGCAGTCAGATTGCGTTTGCTTACTGATTTTTTTTCCAATCTGAACTAATTTATACACCTTAAAATCTTATATTTTTGGCAAGCATCAATAGACAAAAAAAATCATTTTCTAGGCTGCTAGGTGTTTCAAACTCTTTAAAAATCGTAGGTCTTTCAATGACTGACTCGCCTCATAGAGTAATGCTCCAAAGTAGCTTTTGGAATCCTATCTCAATAGGATTTTGTGTCAGATGTCTTAACTGGCTATGAAGCTAAGGCCAAAGTACTTCCAGACATACATTCTTTTTACTGAAACACTTCTGAGAGAGTCTCTTCCACAAGGAGCAGGTTACTTAGGTCTCGCCTAGGCAGCGCTTGTGCTGTTTCTTCAAGACATGCTGTATTCAGGATATGAATAAACAACAACATTACCTGTACCACAATTATTTTAAGCTCTCATTATTCTCGCTTATTGGTCAAAAACAAATGTTTTTTGTTTGCACCGGTATTTTATTTATACCTTTTGATTTGAGTTTTTTTTTAATTTGCATTTACCAAACTTTTTGTATGAAAAGAAGAAAAAAGATCTATTATGTACAACATTTACAAACACGTATACAATTATTTACGCCAATTCAAGTCCACATTGCCAATAAGACACACTTTACATACTACATTGAAAGTACAAAACTTTACACATGAAAAAACTTTACACAAGGAAAGACATTAATGACATATCTTGGATTATAACAAAAAACATTTGTGTTTGACCAATAAGCGAGAATAATGAGAGCTTAAAATAATTGTGGCACAGGCAATTTAGTTGTTTATTGATTGCTATATGGCCCAACCTAGACCACATTCCTAAAGGGCCTAACTCCCTAGTTTTTTCAAAGTATTCAGGATATGGGCATAAAGCTCCGCCCACTTTACGCCCATCTTTTTAATATGGCTCCTGACCCTGTCCTTTGTAAATGGTGGCTTTTCATTGGTCAATAGGCTTAGTAGTCCCTCCTTACTACTGCCTTATCTCTTCTTGAAACCTCCCACGAGAACACCCCATGTTACATGTGTTGTTACCCCCCAGGTTTTAATTACAGCCTTAGGCCACTATTTTCTTATCGGGCGTTGTTACCCCCCAGGTTTCATTTACAGCCTCAGAGCACTATTTTCTTATAGGGCTCCAGGTAGAATACACACTTGGTATTAAGAAAGGCTGGCAATGGTTACTTTACTCACTAGCACATCCCATGTTCATATGAGACCTTCTATATATTTTCCTTCATTACCTCCACACAGACTACAACCTAATCCGAAGTTAATATAATAATTATTTTGTCACATCTCAAAGCTAGTAATTGTATATATGGACATAGCTATTTGAATGTACTTGTGCTACTGTCTTGCATGCAATGCGTTATGGGTAGGGTGGATTAACCATATCTTCTGCAGGGTACAGTACAATATGTGGCCAAAAGAGGTCCCATGAGACCTCATTTGGCCACATATGGTACTGCACCCTACAACATGGCTATGTAAAAATACTGAAATATAATGTAAATAAAGGTCTCAGGGGAATTAATTACGGACTGAAACACCTCTGCTCCCCAATCACAGTTTACATAACTACTAAAGAGATGCCCAGTCAAATCTAAAAGGAACTGGAAACGGCTGAATGTTGCAAAAATGTAGAAGCCTAATTCTAATAGTTTGCCCACCACCTGGCTAGATTCAAGAGTCCATCAGCCCACCCTTATTGGCGGAGCTTCGTCATCTGGAGCTCAAGGAGATTAAGATCTAGGACCACAGCCCTGAGCCACCTTGCCCCGCTGGGTACCTGACCTCATGCTCCTAAACGGCTCATGCCAAGGTGGATGTTCAAACCATATGTACTCTAGTGAAGTGCAGTGCTCAAGTGTGTGAAGATTTAAAAATGACTACTTGGACAAAAAATATGTTTAGTAGGAATTATCCAAGTGCCATACTTAAAATAACCTGATAGTATGAAAAATATTGACTATCTCCTGGCTATGGCTAATGCAGTCGACATGTTTCAGCCCTAATGGTCAACTGACCCGGCTGCGAGCAGTCTAGGTTGGCTCCAAACCAGACTCCGAGCAGTCTAGGTTTGGAGCACCGACGGACAGAGCGGGACTTCCTTCTCCGAGCAGTCAGCCGGGTGAGGTGAGGCTTTCCTCCCACATAAAGCTGGGAAGGAAGAGGTAGCTCTTATCTGCAAGCACTTATATTGCGTGTCTAGTAGGGTGGTGAGTGCCACAGATTTACCTTAACATTCTTATTCTTTAACACAGTTTTTCGTGCACTTGTTGTAATTCTTTTCCTGCAGTAGCTTACATTACGTAGCATCTGGGTCCTGAAGAAAGCCGGGTCAGTTGACCATGAGGTCAGGTACCCAGCGGGGCAAGTTGGCTCAGGGCTGTGGTCCTAGATCTTAATCTCCTTGAGCTCCAGATGACGAAGCTCCGCCAATAAGGGTGGGCTGATGGACTCTTGAATCTAGCCAGGTGGTGGGCAAACTATTAGAATTAGGCTTCTACATTTTTGCAACATTCAGCCGTTTCCAGTTCCTTTTAGATTTGACTGGGCATCTCTTGATTAGTTATGTAAAAATACTGCCATGTATAATGTCAGTAACTTCAACTTTGCAGGGTGCAGCACCACGTGTGACCAAAAGAGGTCCCAATGGACCTCTTTTGGCCACATATGTTACTGCACCCTGCAACCTGGCTAAGTAAAAAATATTGGCATTTATAATGCCAATAACTACAACTCCAACAAATGCGAGACCGATTTCATTTCTGTTGCAATAGGTGTTGCATTTGTTAAAGTTGGAGCTGTTGGCACTGAAAATGACAATGTTTTTTACTTTTGCTTTTTATACTATTGGCAATAGGGCTATGCAAACATAATAACGTCACTACAAATAAAAAAATAAAAGTTAAAAACATTATTTTCAATGAAAACAGCTTTAACTTTAAGAAATGCGAGACCTATTGCATTGCAGATTTTTGTTTTTAATTGCTATAGATGCAGTTGTGCTGCCAAAGCACTGAAAATGTTCCCTAAAAAGGATCTTTAGAGGACAGAGAGATTTTGAGATGCCATTCTATGCAGTGAATATAGATTGTAGAACAATGTGGCTTTCAAATGGCATGCCTCACACCTACAGTGTAACAAAGGGTGTGGTATTACGTTTCAATCAAGGATAAAGGTCAACTGTGACTGATTTTACGTTAAACATAATCCAGTTCATGATAGAAATAGACATGTGTAGAAAAGGTGTTGAGGTCTGCTGGCTGAACTGTATCCAGATGACAGCCTTCCAAAAGTCATTTCCTGAGGAATCACACTACATTCTCACAGGCGCTCCTAATCATGGAGGTTCCATAGTATTAACAATTTACCAGACAAGTGCAGCACCAGGAGAGCAGTCAGACCCAAACACAGCTCATATTGTAACAGGGTTTGAAGTTTATGGGCCTACAGGTTAAAGAGAAACCCCTAAATACGGAGTAGATTCCTCTGACTGAATTTACGCCACAATAATGTCCCTATAGTGGACGAAATTCAGCCAGTGGAGAGAAATCCACAATTTGAGTTTCCTCCAGAAATTGGAGGGTTTTCAGTTCTCTCCAAACGCTAAATAAGGCCCTATGTTTTAGGGATATTGTTGGAACCTGGGATGTCAGGTCACCTAGGGTAGCCTGGCCTAGGGTAAGACATGCAATCCTAGAGGCACAAGTGTGAAGGTTGCAAACCACCCAGCAGTAAATCCACGCAATAACACATAAAAAGGACGCTACACCAATGTTGGAAAAATAAGTACTGGTTTATAAAAATAATATCTTTGCTCTCTTAGTTCTAGAATTCACAATTGAGAATTACACATTTGATCAGGAGAATTTAATATTACTTTTCTGTCTGTGAAAAAAAAAATTACAACTCAATAAATTCAGATGTCATCCAGTCAGAAATGCTACGTTCAGAAATGCTAACTTTTCCCAGTAGTATTATTTTCAGCAGTGTCAGCGTGCATTAATAAACCACAACAATAGTACATTTCATTACATTAGTTTCTAAACTTTACTGGCTTTGTCTTCTCTATAGTATTTGAACCTTTACCTCCCTTACCACCTCTATCCACTCAAAAGGTACACATTTAATGAGAGGTTTTCTTAAGCCTTTACATGAGCACCTGCAGCCCCTATGAGGAACTCTTCTCCACCCACTTAGTCACAGTAATTTGCGAAATAACAGTGAGCTAGGGCACTTCTCACATGTACTGAGACTGGTTCTCCTCAGAAGGGAAAGACCTTTGCTTGACTCTCACTCCTCTATTCCCTGAGGGTGCTTAATCCTCGGAGAGCTCAGCTTCTCCCTTCACCCCCTCTCTCCTTACTGTCTCGGGAAGCGGCACTGCCAACGTCCTCCGGTATCTGGGCTGACAGCCGGCAACTGTCGTATCTGCTGAGTTCCCCCAACCAGCTGCTTAGCTCGGTGCTGGTGCGGGGCAACAACACCAATTTCGCAGGCACTCGCGTCAGGCTTCCGCTCCTTCCCCACTGCTCAGCGCCGCTCCTCCGTGTTGGAGCTCCAGCAGGGAAAGAGGTACTAGGAGCGGAGAAGCGCCGATACCTGCTCACTCGTCGTCTTCTTCCCGCCGGTCTGGGCGTCACACTCCCAGCGGGTCAACTGCGCAGATGCGGAAGATTAGTGATGCCAGGCGGGAGTCGGTCCCGATCACCTGACGCCAGAAGAGTCTCCTACGCGGGCCTGCTTACTTCCCGGCCCCTCCTTCCACGGATAGCTTTACGGTTCGGGGCATGCGCGATGGCGCCTTCTGACAGAGACTGCCCACCTTCTCCTCTTCCACAGTAGCGCTACTACAGCAACGCGACCAGGGCCCCCGGGGTCCCGCACACCGCTGAGGCGGCGCTGCCTCAGGGAAACCGGCACCCCTCACCCCTCGTCAGGTCACAAGGAAATCAGGGGATTTGCCGACTGCACGTCCGGCCAGGACCTTCCGGGACACAAGGGCACAAGCCTTCCCCAATACCCAGGAAGGTAGGAAACAGCGCTGGATCTCTTCTCTTATCAGCTCCCACTTCCTAACCCTAACAAAGTCCTTTTACCACTCAGTACTGGTTTGAGGCTGGTATCAGGGGATGAGGGTTATTCTTTCAGAGTCTCCTCCACTGGGCAGAGGACTGCGCTCCGCAGCGCCACAGTCTCCTTCTCCTTCTCACACCCCTATCTCTCCACTAGAGGTTGGTCAGGCGCCCAGGGTCTCCAGGAATCCCATGAAGCGGGGACAGGTCACATAACCCAAGGGAGGAAGGGTGGTGAATCAGTAGGTTAACCCTTTGACTGTCCTACCCCCACCTTCTGCTACAGCCTGTCCTCCAGCTGACTCTCTCTGGTTAGACAAAATGGCTGACCAGCATTCCGCCTTTTATAGGCTGACCCTCAGGAGTCCAGAAGGGACCAGAAGGTTCTGGAACGCCCTATACTAGTCTATGGGCAAGTTCTGGGTTTGGCAGTTAGGGCAGTTGGTAGCCACCATTTTGTGGTCCCAACTATTTTCCTGTCAGAACAGGCCTCTGGGCCTGAGGTGAAAAACTATGAGGGGGAAAAAGAACACCTATCCCCTTGACCAACACCTAGAAAAAGTTAGTGGACAAAAATTATTAAAGGTATGAGGGGCAAAAAGGGGACAAAATAAATAATAAATTGGAGGGACTACGCAAGAAGCCAGACAGGTCTAACACGCGTCCCCCCCAGCTGAAAGTGGGGAGAACTACCCAACCCCTTGGGAGTCCTCATCACTAAGGCGGAAATACCTGGAGAGACCGTCTGCATTGGCGTGGTCCACTCCAGGCCGATGTTCCACCCGGAAGTCCATTCCCTGTAGGGAGATGGACCACCTCAACAGCTTGGGATTTTCCCCCTTCATTTGCATCAGCCAACGAAGTGGTCGGTGGTCAGTCTGAACCAGGAAGTGCGAGCCAAAGAGGTATGGCCGCAGCTTCTTCAGAGCCCACACCACCACAAAAGCTTCCCTCTCAATTGCACTCCACTTCTGTTCCCGGGGAAGCAGTCTCCTGGATAAGAAGACTACAGGCTGATCCAGGCCCTCTTCATTTAGTTGCGATAACACTGCCCCAATGCCATGTTCTGATGCATCTGTCTGGACAATGAACTCCTTGGAGAAGTCTGGGGCCCTCAGGACCGGTGCTGCACACATTGCCTGCTTCAACTTTTCAATGGTTTGCTGACAAGCCTTCGTCCAAACTACCCGTCGAGGTTGTTTCTTTGAGGTGAGCTCTGTGAGGGGCGCTACAATAGTGCCATACCCCTTCACAAAGCGACGGTAGTAACCTGTGAGGCCCAGGAAAGCTCGGACCTCAGTCTGTGTCTTGGGGGGTTCCCAGGCCATGATTGCCTCAATCTTTGCCTGCAGGGGCTGCACTGACCCCCTACCCACCAAGTGTCCAAGGTACACAACCGACCCTTGCCAAATCTGGCATTTGCTGGCTTTGATGGTCAATCCAGCTTGTTTCAGGGCCTGGAGAACTGCTTGCAAATGTTGCAAATGGTCCTCCCAACTGCTACTGAAGACAGCAATGTCATCCAGGTAGGCAGCAGAGAAACTCTCCATTCCAGAGAGGACCTGATTCACCAGCCGTTGAAATGTGGCAGGGGCATTTTTGAGCCCAAAGGGCATCACACAAAATTGGAAGTGTCCCTCAGGCGTGGAGAAGGCTGACCTTTCCTTTGCTCCATCTGTCAAGGAGATCTGCCAATACCCTGAAGTGAGGTCAAAGGTACTTAGGTATTGGGCAGCTCCTAGCCGGTCAATTAACTCATCCGCCCTAGGGATCGGATGAGCATCAGTCTTTGTAACTGAGTTCAGTCCTCGGTAATCCACACAGAACCTCAGTTCTGGTGTGGTGCCTGGTGGGGCGGCTTTTGGCACTAGCACCACCGGACTGGACCAAGGGCTGTTGGAAGGTTCTATCACTCCTAGCTCTAGCATCTTGGCAACCTCTCCATGGATGCTAGCCTTCACCTTGTCTGACAGCCGGTAGGTCTTTGACTTCACTGGTGGGCTGTCTCCTGTGTCCACATCATGGGTACACAGGTGGGTTCTTCCCGGAACAAGGGAGAACAACGAAGAGTACTGCTCCAATATCTGGCGGCAGTCCTCCCGCTGCTCAGGAGTTAGGGATGGGGAGAGAATCACTCTCTCCACCGACCCATCCTTCTCTTGAGACAAGAAGAGATCAGGGAGAGGCTCGCTTTCTGCTTCCTCGGCACCATCAGTCACCATCATCAGGATGACCTCTGGCCTCTCATGGTGGGGTTTGAGGCGATTGGCATGCAGCACCCTTAGGGGCTGTCGAGGGGTCTTAAGATCCACCAAGTAAGTGGCCTTACCCTTCTTTTCCAACACCTCAAATGGGCCTGTCCAACGATCCTGAAGGGCACTTAGCTCTCCAGGTTCCATCACCCACACTTTCTGGCCAGGCTCCAATTCCACCGGGTGAGCATTGTGGTCGTACCATTCCTTCATTACTGCCTGGCTGGCCTCCAAGTTGTCAGAAGCTTGCTTCCACAACTTGGCCATTTGGCTCCGGAAGGCCAGCATGTAGCTCACCACATCCTGAGGAGGCTTTCTGGGAGACTTTTCCCAGCCATCCTTCACCAGGCTGAGAGGTCCACGCACAGGGTGCCCGTACAACAGTTCAAAAGGGCTGAAGCCCACTCCCTTCTGCGGCACTTCTCGGTATGAAAACAGCAAACAGGGCAAGAGGACGTCCCATTTCCTCCGTAGGCTCTCAGGCAGACTTCTTATCATGCCCTTCAGGGTCTTATTGAACCTCTCTACCAGTCCATTCGACTGGGGGTGATAAGGAGTGGTGAACCGGTAAGTCACTCCACACTCCTTCCACATCGCCCGCATGTAAGCTGACATGAAGTTGGTCCCCCTGTCGGACACAACTTCCTTGGGGAATCCCACTCGGGTAAAGATCCCCATTAGGGCTCTAGCCACCACGGGTGCAGTGACTGTCCTCAGAGGGATTGCCTCTGGGTACCGTGTGGCATGATCCACCAGAACCAGGATAAACCTGTGACCAGCTGTTGTTGGTGGATCCAATGGCCCTACAATGTCGATGCCCACCTTTTCAAAGGGGGTGCTAACGACCGGAAGTGGTTCCAGGGGAACCTTCAGCTTCACCCCTGTTTTCCCACTGGCCTGGCAGGATACACATGTCCGACAGTAAGTGTTGGACGCCACTTTCATCTGAGGCCAGTAAAAGTGGAGGACAAGCCGAGCAAAGGTCTGGTCCTGGCCTAAGTGTCCTGCCAAGGGTATTGCATGAGCCAATTCCAGCAGGAAGGCTCGGTATTGCTGCGGGACCACCAAGGCCCTTGATGAGCCAGGTAA
Source organism: Lissotriton helveticus (assembly GCF_964261635.1). Taxonomy (NCBI): domain Eukaryota; kingdom Metazoa; phylum Chordata; class Amphibia; order Caudata; family Salamandridae; genus Lissotriton; species Lissotriton helveticus. The sequence continues at coordinate 539,879,077 of NC_136061.1, forward strand.
GGGTACCTTGGGTTCACTGTAGAGGAGTCCATCCTCCCAGTAAATATGGTGGTGTCCCGTAGCATCACCTGCTGCCTGGGCTTCAGCCTGACGCCTCAGTCCCTCAAGGGTAGGGCACTCCCTCTGCCCCTTACAGAATTCCTCTCTGGTAGGTCCTCCCTCCACATGCCACTCAGCAGGGATGGGTAAATCCTCCAGAGAGTCTACTTCCCCCTCCATGGACTCCTGGCCCACCACCGCAGGTGGCCGATCTGTCACATGGGGCGTGGAAGCCGAAGCAGGCTCTTCCTGTCTCCGGGTCTGTCCCTTTTTGGCAGCAGGTTGGGCCATTGTTCCAGGCTCCAACCCAGGCGAACTCCCTCTTCGGGTAGTCGCAGACCGTGTGCTCACACAGGCCCAGTCAGGTGTACCCAGCATCGCAGAGTGCGTCCGGTATTCCACCTCTCTCCAAGTGTTGTGCTCCATGTCATTCCCCAGCAGACAATCAACTGGCACGGCAGGGCTTACGGCAACTCGAAGTGAACCTGCAACCCCTTCCCACTCAAAGGGAACCTCAGCCACTGGATAGTGGCCCATTCTGCCGTCAGCCATCGCGGCGGGGTGGAGTACATTGGGAACCACCTGCTCTGGAGACACCAGTTGACTTCTCATCATAGTCATACTGGCTCCTGTATCTCTCAGAGCCTCCCCTCTCTGGCCATTGATGGTGACCCACTGCCCATACTTTGTAGTATTTGGGGGCACCTGGATCTTTGGAACCATCTCCCGCTCTCCCAGGGACACTAAGGTGACACCCGCCCACTCACCCCCCTTATCTAAGGGCAACTCCTCCCCGAGCGCTACACTAGCTACTCCCGGTGGTTTTCCTCCGGTGGGAGGGGGTGGTCTCTTTGGGCATCTGACATCTCCCTTATAATGTCCAACACCACCACACTCAAAACAGTGGAGAACCCTTGGCTGCTGGCTTTGGCCAGGATTAGGGTTTCTGGGCGGAATTGCCTTAGGGGTGAAACCTGTTCCCTTCCCTTGGAAACTGTTTTGGGGACCTTTAGAGAACTCCCTCTTTTTGTCTCCCCCCTCCTTCTTCTGAGGGGCGCCCTGTCCGGCCTTTTGGGAATCCCCTCCAGTCCCCTTTGAGGACACCCGGGTACTTGCCCAGATGTCCGCCTCCTCTGCAAGCTTCCGGGGATTGGTCAGCTTGCTGTCCACCAGGTGTTGGCGCAGCTCGGGAAAACATTTCTCGAGGAGGTGCTCTTTCAAAAATAGATCATACAACCCCTCATAGTCCCTCACCTCACTGCCCTTGACCCAGCCCTCCAATGCCTTACGTGCGTAGTCAAGGAAGTCCACCCAGTTCTGAGTGCTTAACTTGTGGCTCCCCCTGAACTTCTGGCGATACCTTTCTGGGGTAAGCCCAAACTTCTTTACCAATGCTAGCTTCATGATGGGGTAGTTGGTTTGCTCCTCTGGTTCCAGGGCCAGCAAGGTGTCCCGACCAGTAGGAGGCATGTACCTATACAAACCACCCCCCCAGTGCTTCTCCTGCACCCCATGGGCTCTTAAGGAGACCTCATAGGCAGCCAACCATTTGGCTATGTCATCTCCCTGACTAAAGCTAGCAATAAGGTCTTTTGGCAAATAGGGTCTGGACTCCCTGGCTGTCTCTTTGGATTCGCTGCCACCATTTATTACAGGAGAGGGCCCCCGTTGCAGGGCCTGGAGTTCCAACTCTTTCAACCTGAACTCGTGAGCCATCCTCCGCTCCTCTTTCTCCTGCTCCAGCTTAGCCAACTCCCATCTCAATTGCCTTTTTTCCCTCCTGTCAGTAAGCTCGGCTTCAGTTAAGCTTCCCCCAGAGGCGCTACTGCCCTTGCTGGAGTAGGACACTGGTCCTGGGAGTAGGTTTTCCCCCTCAGGGTGGAATAATCCCTCTATCTCCACAACCGTGTCCCGGTCTGCCCCTTCATCCTCCTCCTTCCCTTCTTTGTGTGCCTCCACCCAAGCCCTGAGACTGGTCTGGAGTTCCCCCTTCTTGGCACCATGCTTAAAAAATACCCCCATTTTCTGGCAGAAATCCTTCAGCTGAGCCACAGAATAGGTATCTACGTTTTCTAGTGCAAACTCCATTTTACAACAGGAAATACCAAGTTATACACACCAGGAAATTAGAGTTGCAAGGGCAACCTAAAGCCACCTCCACCCCACCACCAGGAACAAATTTGGAAAAACAAAAGGACAAATTAGGAGGGCCGCTAGGAGAAAACTCCTGGTGTAGGCTTAGTGTATTACGTTCAATTACTACTGAGTAGCTGCAACCACAGTCAGGATCCCACCGCTAGACACCAACTTGTTGGAACCTGGGATGTCAGGTCACCTAGGGTAGCCTGGCCTAGGGTAAGACATGCAATCCTAGAGGCACAAGTGTGAAGGTTGCAAACCACCCAGCAGTAAATCCACGCAATAACACATAAAAAGGACGCTACACCAATGTTGGAAAAATAAGTACTGGTTTATAAAAATAATATCTTTGCTCTCTTAGTTCTAGAATTCACAATTGAGAATTACACATTTGATCAGGAGAATTTAATATTACTTTTCTGTCTGTGAAAAAAAAAATTACAACTCAATAAATTCAGATGTCATCCAGTCAGAAATGCTACGTTCAGAAATGCTAACTTTTCCCAGTAGTATTATTTTCAGCAGTGTCAGCGTGCATTAATAAACCACAACAATAGTACATTTCATTACATTAGTTTCTAAACTTTACTGGCTTTGTCTTCTCTATAGTATTTGAACCTTTACCTCCCTTACCACCTCTATCCACTCAAAAGGTACACATTTAATGAGAGGTTTTCTTAAGCCTTTACATGAGCACCTGCAGCCCCTATGAGGAACTCTTCTCCACCCACTTAGTTACAGTAATTTGCGAAATAACAGTGAGCTAGGGCACTTCTCACATGTACTGAGACTGGTTCTCCTCAGAAGGGAAAGACCTTTGCTTGACTCTCACTCCTCTATTCCCTGAGGTGCTCAATCCTCGGAGAGCTCAGCTTCTCCCTTCACCCCCTCTCTCCTTACTGTCTCGGGAAGCGGCACTGCCAACGTCCTCCGGTATCTGGGCTGACAGCCGGCAACTGTCGTATCTGCTGAGTTCCCCCAACCAGCTGCTTAGCTCGGTGCTGGCGCGGGGCAACAACACCAATTTCGCAGGCACTCGCGTCAGGCTTCCGCTCCTTCCCCACTGCTCAGCGCCGCTCCTCCGTGTTGGAGCTCCAGCAGGGAAAGAGGTACTAGGAGCGGAGAAGCGCCGATACCTGCTCACTCGTCGTCTTCTTCCCGACGGTCTGGGCGTCACACTCCCAGCGGGTCAACTGCGCAGATGCGGAAGATTAGTGATGCCAGGCGGGAGTCGGTCCCGATCACCTGACGCAGAAGCGTTTCCTACGCGGGCCTGCTTACTTCCCGGCCCCTCCTTCCACGGATAGCTTTACGGTTCGGGGCATGCGCGATGGCGCCTTCTGACAGAGACTGCCCACCTTCTCCTCTTCCACAGTAGCGCTACTACAGCAACGCGACCAGGGCCCCCGGGGTCCCGCACACCGCTGAGGCGGCGCTGCCTCAGGGAAACCGGCACCCCTCACCCCTCGTCAGGTCACAAGGAAATCAGGGGATTTGCCGACTGCACGTCCGGCCAGGACCTTCCGGGACACAAGGGCACAAGCCTTCCCCAATACCCAGGAAGGTAGGAAACAGCGCTGGATCTCTTCTCTTATCAGCTCCCACTTCCTAACCCTAACAAAGTCCTTTTACCACTCAGTACTGGTTTGAGGCTGGTATCAGGGGATGAGGGTTATTCTTTCAGAGTCTCCTCCACTGGGCAGAGGACTGCGCTCCGTAGCGCCACAGTCTCCTTCTCCTTCTCACACCCCTATCTCTCCACTAGAGGTTGGTCAGGCGCCCAGGGTCTCCAGGAATCCCATGAAGCGGGGACAGGTCACATAACCCAAGGGAGGAAGGGTGGTGAATCAGTAGGTTAACCCTTTGACTGTCCTACCCCCACCTTCTGCTACAGCCTGTCCTCCAGCTGACTCTCTCTGGTTAGACAAAATGGCTGACCAGCATTCCGCCTTTTATAGGCTGACCCTCAGGAGTCCAGAAGGGACCAGAAGGTTCTGGAACGCCCTATACTAGTCTATGGGCAAGTTCTGGGTTTGGCAGTTAGGGCAGTTGGTAGCCACCATTTTGTGGTCCCAACTATTTTCCTGTCAGAACAGGCCTCTGGGCCTGAGGTGAAAAACTATGAGGGGGAAAAAGAACACCTATCCCCTTGACCAACACCTAGAAAAAGTTAGTGCACAAAAATTATTAAAGGTATGAGGGGCAAAAAGGGGACAAAATAAATAATAAATTGGAGGGACTACGCAAGAATCCAGACAGGTCTAACAGATATGCTATAATTTTCTGCATTTTATATGTATACACCCCTGCTGTCTTGAAGTCTGGATGCCCAGGCTAGAGGGCTATGGCAAAAATCACACTTTATTGATCATATTTGCACAAAATCATGGATTTGAATGTTATTGCGCGTATAAATATCAATGCATTCTGAGCTATATCTAATAACCAGGCATAAAACATAAAGCAGCTCACATTTCCAGTACGCCTCTTTAAAACAGACCTCATTATTGCAAAGCAGAGAAGGAGAACTAGGAAAGAGAGAATATTTTTCATTGATATACGGCGTAATGTTTCTGACTGCTTGCCTTAATCATTATTTGGTCATAACACTGGTTGCTAATGGTTACATGATTGATATCAGACACAAAAATGTTTCCTCCTCACTGATCACACAGATGAAATTAGTTTTGGGGCTTGAGATGCTCCTAAACTGATGCATAATAATGTGAATAAATTAGGCGAAATTCTCAATATCCAGCTTTTTTTCTAATAAATGAATTGTGCTTCAAGTTATGTGTCATGAATGAATAGATGATTAATTGTCTTCCACTGGCAGTCCCAGACTAACTACGTGTCATCAAGTAAAAGGTGATTAATCGTCTTCTGCTGGCAGTACCAGACTCATATAGTGCATCTGGACCCCATAGGAAGAACTGATGCAGAAAAAAAAATTGTGACAGCGGTTTTCAACTGCTGTTGAAGTCACCATTGCCCCAATAATTTGACTGTACTCTGGCATGGTGTATCAGGGTACGCCCTACTTATCGCCTCTCTCCACGGGCCCGAGGAAGCCTGGTGGAGCATGTCCTACTGCATTGCCTCATATTGTCTGTAGATATCCTGGGGAAGCAGAGGGGTTGCAGCCAGGCTCAGTGACTGCCTCATCATTATGGCAGAGTTGATGCTGGGCACACTAGCCATCTCCGCCCAGAGCAGCAGCCATGTTCATGTGTTAAAACACAATTTTGGAGCTCCAACCTCCCCATTTGTGCATAATGATTATCTGCCACACACAGTAAGTAAAGGTTAGCCAGACAGACACTCTTCGGGGCATATTTACAAGCCCCTATTGCCACAGGAACGTCACTCTCAGTGACTTTCCTGTGGCGATAAACCCTTTGCCTTATTTACAAGGCGAAGTTAATCCACTTAACATGGTTTAATACCGACTTGTAAATAAGGCGGTGTGAAAGGGGCATGCACTGGGTGTTGTGGTGGGCGTACCACCGCAACACCCATTGATTTTGACGCTGTCCCCTATTTACAAGAGTGGAATAAAGAGGAGGCAGCACCAACATTAAGACCAGGGAATACCTGGTCTGACCCTGGCGCAACAAGGAGAAATGCCTTCTTTCGAATATGCCTCTTCACTCCCATGTCATTATTCCGAATGCTGTCACAACGCGGTCGTTGTCAACGCATACCATTGGATGTTAGAATAGTAAAATGTACTATTCCAACTCCAGTCTGTGCGGACACTAGGGAAGGTGTTGGATTTTAAATACAATACCTTCTCCCCCCCCTCCGCAAGTCATTGTAACGACTTGCGGAGTAATGGTATGCGTTGTCACAACGCGGTCGTTGTAACGACCGCGTTGTGACAGCATGCAGTGTCGCGGATGCGGAGTGAAGGTGCTTTACCCTTTCTTTCCCCTCGTTTTTGTTGTTTCCAAACATAGAATCAGCAAATTGCCTTGAATGATTGTTTATGTACAGGAAGGTGTCCCTTCCTGCACATAAAAAAACATTTAAACAAGAATTGGTAATGCATAGGTTTTGCCATGTAATAAATAAATGTTGTCATCAATCATGGCCCGGGAGAAGGGAAGAGGTCCCTGACAGACAAGACGGGATTGGAAAAGGATGTGGTGCAGCAGCCAGAGCTGCTGACTCGAGAGCCGGAGATCCCGGTTTGAGTCTCTGCTGTGCTGCGCAACATGCTGTTATTCTATGCAAATAACTTAATTGCTCTGGGTGATAAATTGTTATATAAATATGCTGCAAGAGTTAAAGGCAAACCTTATGAAAATCTAGTTACACCAAAGAGGACGTTAACAGTATTTCGGCAGCAGGAAACTTATAAGAGAAGCAGACAAGGAACAAACATTGGTACATGCAGGAAAATATGCTACAGCCAATAGAAATGGAGGAAAGGTAAGTGGCACGCACAGGAACAAATGAGAAGCCAGGAAAGAGAGGAGGTGGGATGTAATTTCCTTTTAAGTTCATATTAAAAACAATAGATTTCTCAAGCACAGTGCAAGCACTCTGCAGGCGAAACCTAAAAATGACTATTTGCAAACTTCTATGTGTGCTGCATAATGCAGCACACATAGAAGTTACAAATCGCCATTCTGGATTGTTTATGTGCAGGAGGGCACACCTTCCTGCACATGAACAATCATTCATTCCCTCAATGCAAAAAGATCGCCATCCGCCACTGGTTAATAACGGCTCTCCCGTATTCATATTTTGTTAATACTTGAGTTCGAGGTGCCACGTCTGTTTAGTCCAGAAGACCGTCAGGCCGCAATGTAAATAAGGTCTTTATCACAGAATAGATCTGAGCAAGCGGTGAACACAATATAAGTACACATATGGTCTCTTTTAGAAGGCGCGAGAGTCCTTGTGGTACATATGTGGGTTCAACAACCGTGTCTGGGAGACTCTAAGGTCTACAGATCCTCCCAGGTTGTTCACTAAACACAAGGCAACAGCAGTCTTTGCATTCACATTCAAATGCAAACTTTCCTCATGTGTGATTTGCCTCTCTGGGGACACAAGAGTTATCAAAGGCAGTGCAGGACATAGACGCCCGATTTTAAATCATTCTACTTTACCTCACACTACACCCTAAAAGGGGCTGTTTCAGGGAGACCTGGATAGACGCCTGTCACCCTTGTGCATAAATTCGTTCCTGCCTGTAGCTGGCTGTCAGTACCTCCTATCAGCACTTGTCAGCCTACATCGTGCTATAAGTGTCAGTGCCTGTCTCTGTCAGCACTTCCATGTACCGACCAGTGTCCGCCTTTGCCTGCCTGCACCTTTCCCTCACCAGTATCGTACTTTACTACCAGCTGCTCTGCACACCTGCTCTGCACAGCTGTCCTGCGCCTCTGTCAGTCAAGAACGGGATCGTTTTTTAAGTCGAGCCTGGCCTGGCGTACACTGCGCGAAGCGCTGTCGCCAGCTAGGCTTATTGTTGTGGACTTGCCTCGGAAGTGGGACAGGAGATGGGCACGCGCAGAGCTTTTGGCGATTTGAGCAGGTGTACGCGCGCGTACAGCCACGCTCTGTGCACATCTCCTGTCCCACTTCCGAGGCAAGTCAGCCTCCTGCAATAGCATTTTTTTATTTTAGTGGTCACGCGTGCTCCACACGCCCTACTTACCGGTTCTTGTGAGAACTCTGTGCTACTCCCGGCTGGGCTCCTCGTGGCAGGGAGGCATCTTTTCTGGTCACTGGCGCAGAAACACGCGGGGCTCCGTCATGCTCACAGGAGCCCCGCAGCAGCATTTACAAAGGCTGGGTGGGCTTCCGTCGGACTTCTCTCTGCGGGTGGGCTCCTTCGGGTAGGCTCCTTCACGCAGGCTGCAACACGCGGGGCTACCTCAGGTCACGGGAGCCCCGGACACTGCCGCGCGCTCTATTCCCCAACCAAAGTTGGCCGCACGCATGCTCAGTGCGTAAGAAATGAGAGTGTGTTCCTGTGAAAACGTGCGCTGCCGCACGCTTTCAGTTTCCTTACCCCGGTTGGCTTGTTATTCTTTAAAACGTAAAAAATGTCAGACCCGGACACCGCAACGTGATTTATAATTTTTATAAATTGTCCGCGCGCATTCATCTGTGGACAGGCATGTGGTTACAAGCACGCCCGTCTCACGCAATACACACAAAATGCTACCCTCAAACCCTTTCTGCTACACACAACACGCACATGCAGACAACACCACTTTGTATACACACGTCACAAACTGACACAACACAAGCCAACGTCACCTTACACTTACATGAAACACCACAACACTGACACACGTCTACAAAACACACAAGCCACAAGACATTGCACCACACACACGTGCATGAAACTCCACACTGCAGGCATATGGCTCCAAAGAACGGCCATCTCACGCAACTCACACAAAATGCTACTCACAAACCATCTGTACCACTCTCAACACACACGCACATACCGACACAACTCAGGCCATCGTCACCTCACACAGCCCAATCGCAAATCACAACAGAGACTCAACTAGACAAGGCACTGCCACAGCAACAAACGCACAACACATTCCCCACGACACATGCACACACCCCACAGCAGGCCAGCGATTCACAAGTGCACTCTGAGACGTTGCCCACACACAACGGACATGCACACATTCCACAGCACATGCACGCCCATTAGAAACACCCCGCTGCTGTCAAGCACACCCCCACAACACAGGCGCACTCACAAGTTCACAACCACGCACAAACTCAATGTGCACGCACCCATAACCCATGCAGAGCATGAGAGTGCCAGCCCTCGGCCCCACAGCCACGTTCCACCAGGGAACCCCCACGGACCGCAGCCCCCGGCGCGGGCACCCACAGAGTGCTCTTCACAGCTCCCAGAAGTCCCTCACCTGCAGTCGGAGTGTCCCAGGGGTAGGCTGGGGCAGTGGGGGGCTGGTAGCGCCCAGAGCCAGGCGGTGCGAGGGCAGGAGGCGCTGGAGGCAGCAGCCGAGACTGGGAGTTGAGACATTTTCGTGGAAGAGGCAGCTCGGCTTTCAGACGCGTCACAGGCACAGGCGGCCACATCACCCTCTGCAGCAGGGAGGGTGGAGGGTGAGCGGTGTGCAGGAGAGGCAGCGGGGTCCGCAGAGCAGGCCACGGGGTGCCACCCACCGCACGGGGCCCATTCACCTCACGCACAGGGGTGCAGGGATGCACAAGGCTCCCTACTGGGCATGGGGGCTATGGGGTTCCATCCATTGGGGTCCGCAGAGCAGGCCACGGGGTGCCACCCACCGCACGGGGCCCTGTCACCTCACGTACAGGCAGCCACATCACCCTCCTGCAGCAGGAGCTGCGTGCACGAGAGGCAGCGGGGGTCTGCAGAGCAGGCCTCAGGGTGCCACCCACCGCACGGGCCCGGCCCAGTCTCCTCACCCAAAGTATGGCCCGGGGCTGCACTAGGCTCCCTGCTGGAGTGGGGGGCACTGAGTGTCACCCACCGCACATGGCCCAGTCATCTCACGCACAGCTTGCCCCCGGGATAAGGAGTCTCCCTGCTGGGCATGGGGGCCACTGCCTGGGTGCCACCCACCACACAGGGCCTATTGGCGTGCAGGATAAACTTTGGAATGCTGCAGAAAATATGACATTAATAATTCCACCAGAGCAGCTGCTTACGCGGTAAGAGAGGATGTGGTGTTATGGCCAGAGTTTCCTACTTTCGAACTGGGGAACCCGTTTCAAGTGTCAGTGTTTAATCAACAGCCTGTGATTTTGAACAAATGACTTAGGGCCAGATGTAGGTAATCACATAATACCGATTCCTAAATACCGAATTTTACCGATTCGGTATTTAGGAATCGGTAAATGTGATGTAGGTAATGATTCGGTAAATGTTACCGAATCGGTAATATTCGGTAATTACCGATTCGGTATTTACTGAATCGGTATTTCCTATTCATTCCTATGGGCCTGGAGGCCCATAGGAATGAATGGGAATTACCGATTCAGTAAATACGGAATCGGTAATAGGGGGAAGACTTACAAGGGTGGCAGGGTGTCACATTGACACCCTGTTGCACCCCTGAATAGTGCATGGGTGCAAATGTGGCAGACATACATGCCCTAAGGGCATGTATGTCTGCCACATGGCCCTTTTAAAAAAGCACAAAATTGCTTTTTTAAAGGTTTTCGATATTTACAACCAACTTGTAGTTGGTGGTAAATAACGAATCCTTAAATGAAAAATGCACTCACTTGAGTGCTCCCTACATTAAGGATTCGATAAATTTACCGAATCGGTATTTAAATTTCCGTTCGGTAAATTACCGAATCCTTAAACCTGCCTCCTACATCTCAAACCCTAAATACCGGTCGGTAACGGCCGAAATTCGATAATTTCGGCCATTACCGACCGGTATTAGGCTACCTACATCTGGCCCTTAATCTCCAGTGCCTAAAAAAACCAAGCATGAAAGTGACCTTGTGTAATGTAAAAGGCGCTCATGTAAATAGTCTAATACGGTCATGCTGAGCTCATGCAATATAAAACTGCAAAAAAGACAATGGTTCAAACAGCACTTGCAGCATGACAGGAACTGATTTTCACCTTGCTTTTCTTGTTTTCACAAAATAAGCTGTGCAGAAAATACATATTTCTAATATGCAAATGAGCAAACTGAGACGTTTTGCGTGCAAAGAATCAGCCAGCCTAGTTTTTTAGGCCGTGCCTGGGCAGCGTATGCGCTCCTCTGTGAGGCATGCTGTATTTAGGTAGGGACTTGAAGCTCCGCCCACTCTCCGCGCATATTTTTCATTGGCTTGTGTCATTGTCCACTGTAAACTGTGTCTGTTCATTAGTCAAAAGGCTTAGTGGTTCCTCCTTAGTACTGCCTTGTCTCATTTTGTAACCTCCCATGGCGACACCCCTTTGTGTGTGTTGTTACTCAGTAGGCTTTAATTACAGCCTCTGAGTACTATTTTCTTAAATAGCTTGGTCGTACACGTCCTCTCCTAATGCTTTTAATTTATTTTTATAGCACACGCTGGCATTTGCAATGCAATAAGCCTTGCATTTGCGACAGTTTCTGCTATTGGCATTGCAAATGACAATGCCTTTAATTTATCTGTTTTAAAAACAACACATAAATAAAAGGCATTGTCATTTATAATACCAAAAGCTCAATCTCTCGTAAATGCGAGACCTATTGCGTTGCAAATGCTTGTTTTTAGCGCTGCAGCCATGCCCACACACTAAAAGGGCTTTTCTGGTATTTTCCTGTAATCGGGGCCGCCACTAAGTGGTGCTCTTCAGGTGTTGCCAAAATCGCACCCCGCCCCCCTCCCCATCCACGACCCAACCCCGCCACGACCACCACGCCTGCGACTGGACTGTTCCTGTCTGTGAGCACCTTTGCGCACCTGCCTTTATCTGCCTGCACCCCCCCTTTCATCATCACCTGAGTCTGTACGTATTAGACTGCACCTGAATGTAATTGCTTGCATTTGGCTGTCACCACTGCTGTGTTTAGGTGACCTAATCAGCACCTGTCTGTAACTTTCAATCACTACCCTTTATTTACCTGTACCTGCCTGCACATATATACTTGTCTATCTGTACCTCTCAATAGCTTTTGGTTTTTGCACCTCTGTGCTTTTACAGCTGTTAGTTTTTCTGTGCCTGCCTGTACCTGCTGCAGTGCACCTCTCTGTACCTACATCTATTTGTTTATGTCTGTCTGGTACTGCAGCTGCGCACTTCTCTGAGCCTACATCTGTCTATTTATGTCTGTCTGGAACTGCTGCTTTGCACCTCTCTGAGCCTACATCTGTCTATATATGTCTGTCTGGAACTGCTGCTGTGCACCTCTCTGAGCCTACATCTGTCTATTTATGTCGGTCTGGAACTGCTGCTGTGCACCTCTCTGAGCCTACATCTGTCTATTTATGTCTGTCTGGAACTGCTGCTGTGCACCTCTCTGAGCCTACATTTGTCTATTTATGTCTGTCTGGAACTGCTGCTGTGCACCTCTCTGAGCCTACATCTGTCTATTTATGTCTGTCTGTAACTGCTGCTGTGCACCTCTCTGAGCCTACATCTGTCTATTTATGTCTGTCTGTAACTGCTGCTGTGCACCTCTCTGAGCCTACATCTGTCTATTTATGTCTGTCTGGACTTGCCGCTGTGCACTCTCTGACCCTACAGCTGTTTGTTTATGTCTATCTGGACTTGCCGCTGTGCATGTCTCTGACCCTACACCTCTCTGGACCTTCTGCTGTGCACTTCTCTGTATTTACAGTTGTTTTTATCTATGTCTGTCTGGACCTGCTACTGTGCACCTTTGTACCTAATAGTGATTTATTTATATCTGTCTGGACTTGTCGCTATGCACTCTCTGACCCTACGGCTGTTTGTTTATGTCTGTCTGGACTTGCCGATGTGCATGTCTCTGACCCTACAGCTGTTTGTTTATCTCTGTCTGGAACTGCTGCTGTGCACCTCTCTGTACCCACAGTTGTTTGTTTATATCTGTCTGTACCTGCTGCTGTGCACTTCTCTGTATTTACAACTGTTTATCTATGTCTGTCTGGACCTGCTACTGTGCACCTTTGTACCTAATAGTGGTTTGTTTATATCTGTCTGGACTTGCCGTTGTGCACTCTCTGACCCTACAGCTGTTTGTTTATGTCTCTCTGGACTTGCCGCTGTGCATGTCTCTGACCCTACAGCTGTTTGTTTATCTCTGTCTGGAACTGCTGCTGTCACCTCTCTGTACCCACAGTTCTTTGTTTATATCTGTCTGGACCTGCTGCTGTACTCCTCTCTGAGCCTATAGGTGTTGTTTATAGTCTGTCTGAACTTGCCGCTGTGCATGTCTTTGACCCTACAGCTGTTTGTTTAGGTCTGTCTGGGCCTGCTGCTGTGCACTTCTCTGTATTTACAGCTGTGTTTTTTTATCTATGTCTGTCTGGACCTGCTACTGTGCACCTCTGTACCTAATAGTGGTTTATTTATATCTGTATGGACTTGTCGCTGTGCACTCTCTGACCCTACAGCTGTTTGTGTATGTCTGTCTGGACATGCTGCTCTGCATGGCTCGGCCCCGGCATCTGTTTGTTTATCTCTGTCTGGAACTGCCGCTGTGCACCTCTTTGAACCTACAGCTGCTTATTGATGTCTATCTGGACCTGCCGTTGTGCACCTCTCTGAACCTACAGCGGTTTGTTTATGTCTGTCTGGACCTGCTGCAATGCACCTCTCTGTACATACATCTGTTTGTTTATGCCTGTCTGGAACTGCTGCTGTACACCCTTTTCAACCTACATCTGTTTGTTTATGCCTGTCTGGAACTTCTGCAGTGCACCTCTCTGAGCCTACATCTGTTTTTTATGTCTATCTGGACATGCCGCTGTGCACCTCTCTGAGCTTTCATCTGTTTGTTTATGCTTGTCTGGAACTGCTGCTGTGCACCTCTCTGTGCCTACAGCTAATTGCTTATGTCAATCTGGAACTGCTGCTGTACACCTCTCTGAGCCTACAGCTGTTTGTATATGTCTTTCTGGACCTGCCGTCCTGCACCTCTCTGAACCTTCAGATGTTTGTTTATGTCTGTCTGGACCTGCTGCTCTGCACCTCTCTGAGCCTACATCTGTGTTTTTATGTATGTCTGGACCTGCTGCTGTGCATGTCTCGGACCCCACAATTGCTTTTTTAAGTCTATCTGGACCTGCCGTTGTGCACCTCTCTGAGTCTACATGTTTGTGTATGCCTGTCTGGAACTGACACTGTGCACCTCTCTGAGCCTACATCTGTTTGCTTATGTCTGTATGGAACTGCTGCAGGGCACCTCTCTGAGCACACATCTGTTTGTTTATGTCCATCTGGACCTGCCGCTGTGCACCTCTCTGAGCCTACATCTGTTTGCTTATGCCTGTCTGGACCTGCAGCTGTGCATGTCTCTGACACTACAGCTGTTTGTTTATGTCTGTCTGGACCTGCTTCTGTGCACCTCTCTGAGCCTATACGTGATTGTTGATGTCTGTCTGGACCTGCTGCTGTGCACCTCTCTGAGCCTATATGTGATTGTTGATGTCTGTCGGGACCTGCTGCTGTGCACCTCTCTGAGCCTATATGTGATTGTTGATGTCTGTCGGGACCTGCTGCTGTGCACCTCTCTGAGCCTATACGTGATTGTTGATGTCTGTTTGGACCTGCCGCTGTGCACCTCTCTGAGCACACATCTGTTTGTGAATGCCTGTCTGGACCAGCCGCTGTGCACCTCTCTGAGCCTACATCTGTTTATTTATGCCTGCCTGGATCTGCTGCTGCACACCTCTCTGAAACTACAGTTTGTTTATGTCTGTCTGGACCTGCCGCTGTGCACCTCTTTGAACCTACATCTCAGTGTTTGTTTATGCCTGTCTGGACCTGCCGTTGTGCACCTCTCTGAACCTACATCGGTTTGTTTATGTCTGTCGGGGTCGGCCGTCGTGCACTTCTCTGAACCTACAGCTGTTTGTTTATGTCTGTCTGGGCTTGCCGCTCTGCACCTCTCTGAGCCTACATCTGTTTGTGTATGCCTGTCTGGACACCTCTCTGAGCCTACATTTGTTGTTTATGCCTGTCTGGACCTGCTGCTGTGCACCTCTCTGAGCCTGTAGATGTTTGTATCTGTGTAGGCCTACTTCTTTGTAGTGCTTTGTGCCTACCTGTTACTTTTTTCTGCCTATGTGTTCCCACTGCTACTGTGAACAGTTCTGTGCCTGTCTTTTACTCTGTGCGTGAATGCGTTTGTCTCTAATTTCTAAATCCCGCCTCTCTTCTTTTTCTCCTTATTTTACTTTTTGAGTGTTCCCTGGCACAATCACATACCTTGTCTACAAAATTCTTCTAAAGGTGTAGCTAACATAGGATGGAAGGGAACAGCATAGATTATCACTAGAGGAAAAACAACCTACTAAAATAGCAAATTACTTCAAAAGTTATTTTGACCGCAGAGTGAGAAGCTGTTTATGCTCAATTTTCTTAATCATGGGTTTAAAATAAATGTCCTAAATGACGTAGCCCAGGAAGATAAAATGATTTGCCCAGGATCACACAATATGATTTGAAGGTTGGGGTTGAAGATCAAATTCACCAGGTACCACAGCTAACAATTTCCTCACTAGAGGCAGGCAGAGAATCACAGGATGATAGGCATGTAAGTAGGAAACAGGCAGGCAGGTGAATGAAGCTGGCGCAGGCAGGTGAATGAATCAGGCGCAGGCAGGTGAATAAAGCAGGCGCAGGCAAGCTGGGAGCGCACAGTTTGCAGGGTCCTTGACCTTAACTTGCTTGTATTCTCGCAGTAGGGTACACAGGCAGCGCTCTCAGTACAGGGTGTATGCTGCATGTCTAGCGCCGCCGAGCCTCGTACTGTAGGCCAGTAGGTCAGAGCGGTGGGGAGGGGTAGAACCCCTGCCTACGGTGGTATCTTGAACCCCTCAGGTTTCAGCGCTCATCACACGGGCAGCGGCCCTCCCTCTGAGGGCTGGGTGGACGGCCCCCTGGATCTGAGTGCAGCCCGGGGTGAGCAGCCCCCCTGGATCTGAGTGCAGCCCGGGGTGGACGGCCCCCTGGATCTGAGTGCAGCCCGGGGTGGACAGCCCCCTGGATCTGAGTGCAGCCCGGGGTGATCAGCCCCCTGGATCTGAGTGCAGCCCGGGGTGATCAGCCCCCTGGATCTGAGTGCAGCCCGGGGTGATCAGCCCCCTGGATCTGAGTGCAGCCCGGGGTGGACAGCCCCCTGGATCTGAGTGCAGCCCGGGGTGATCAGCCCCCTGGATCTGAGTGCAGCCCGGGGTGATCAGCCCCCTGGATCTGAGTGCAGCCCGGGGTGATCAGCCCCCTGGATCTGAGTGCAGCCCGGGGTGAGCAGCCCCCCTGGATCTGAGTGCAGCCTGGGGTGATCAGCCCCCTGGATCTGAGTGCAGCCCGGGGTGAGCAGCCCCCCTGGATCTGAGTGCAGCCCGGGGTGAGCAGCCCCCCTGGATCTGAGTGCAGCCCGGGGTGATCAGCCCCCTGGATCTGAGTGCAGCCCGGGGTGAGCAGCCCCCCTGGATCTGAGTGCAGCCTGGGGTGGACAGCCCCCTGGATCTGAGTGCAGCCCGGGGTGGACAGCCCCCTGGATCCGAGTGCAGCCCGGGGTGGACAGCCCCCTGGATCTGAGTGCAGCCCGGGGTGGACAGCCCCCTGGATCTGAGTGCAGCCCGGGGTGGACAGCCCCCTGGATCCGAGTGCAGCCCGGGGTGGACAGCCCCCTGGATCTGAGTGCAGCCCGGGGTGAGCAGCCCCCCTGGATCTGAGTGCAGCCCGGGGTGGACAGCCCCCTGGATCTGAGTGCAGCCCGGGGTGAGCAGCCCCCCTGGATCCGAGTGCAGCCCGGAGTGGGCAGCCCCCCTGGATCTGAGTGCAGCCCGGGGTGGACAGCCCCCTGGATCTGAGTGCAGCCCGGGGTGAGCAGCCCCCCTGGATCTGAGTGCAGCCCGGGGTGAGCAGCCCCCCTGGATCTGAGTGCAGCCCGGGGTGGACAGCCCCCTGGATCTGAGTGCAGCCCGGAGTGGGCAGCCCCCCTGGATCTGAGTGCAGCCCGGGGTGGACAGCCCCCTGGATCCGAGTGCAGCCCGGAGTGGGCAGCCCCCCTGGATCTGAGTGCAGCCTGGGGTGATCAGCCCCCTGGATCTGAGTGCAGCCTGGGGTGGACAGCCCCCTGGATCCGAGTGCAGCTCGGAGTGGGCAGCCCCCCTGGATCTGAGTGCAGCCCGGGGTGAGCAGCCCCCCTGGATCTGAGTGCAGCCCGGGGTGGACAGCCCCCTGGATCTGAGTGCAGCCCGGGGTGAGCAGCCCCCCTGGATCTGAGTGCAGCCCGGGGTGGGCAGCCCCCTGGATCTGAGTGCAGACCGCAAGGCTCCATCCCCACGGCCCACGGGAAATGCCAGAACCCTGCACCTATCCTGTTAGAGACAGTCCCGAGCATGCCCCGGCCTTACCTGGGTGCACCAGAGCGCCTCTCCCCCCGCGGTCCATGGGCTCGAGAGAGAGGGGCGAGGGAGCCGCCGGTCATGGTTTCTCATCAGCTCTGTCCCGGATCGGAGTGCCAGGGCAGCGGCGACAAGGGTAGGTCCCGCAACGCCGCCCGGTCACAGCCTCGCGTCTCTCCGCTCCCCTGTGTCCCGGCCACGGGAGAGGGGTCGCCTGTCTCTGTGGGAAGGCGGCCGCCTTACAAGCTGCGCGATGCCCGCCCCTTTTAATCAAGGCAGGGTTTATCCGGCTCCTGGTACCGAGGTGCCCGCAGCTCTAAGCCTCTGGTGCCAGATGAGCTGCGGCCGCTCCCGCTGAGCCGACAGGATGCGCCGGCCTCCCTGGACTTCCTTCCTCTGCTCCGCGGCCCGGGACAGGCCCAAGCCCCGGGCTGTTCACACGGACCCAGACTCAGCGTCAGAGGTGCACAGTACACTGCGACCTGACCACTGGCAGAGACGGCTTCAACCGGGGTCAGACAGCGGCAGAGGTTTAACGCCTCCATCCTGAAGTATGCGGCGAGGGGGCCCTGGGACACCCATGTCTCACAGACACTTCTAGGCCTTAGGCTGAGCCATGGCCCCGTGGAGGACGGGGTTCCCCTGAGCTGCAGAGACTGCAGGGGCCAGCATAACCCCGCCCCCAGCCTTGGTCAGACACGGCTGTCCGTGCTCCCTCCTAGCCCTTCGACAGGCAGAGGCGTCGAGGAGCAGATGCCCAGGTGTGACTGCACCCGCTGCACTGTCCACAGCAACCTCACGATGAGGTGTAACGTCACAGCACAGACTAGTAATCTTGATGTTCTACACTTAATTTATCGCAAGGGTCACAGGCACACCTTCCCCTTTGCCATGAGTGAAAGAAGCGCGCGGGGCTTCTTTGAAAACACACAGAAGACTCGCCTCCAAGCATGTGTTTATAGAAACATGCACTTTTGTGTCTGCTGAGTCTCAGGAAAGTTTAAACTTCTATTGCGAGGAGCAAACATAAAATGGGTTCACAGTCTAAAAGTAACTTTATGAAACTATAATTAAAATAAGTGAATGTGCCTCTAGAATAACCAATTACCCGTGGGTTGTAACTATTTTTATTAAATGTTCCCCATACGATCTGTGTTTTTTCAGACACAGGGCTCCCTTTAAGAAAACGTTATCACTATAAGTTAATGCCATGTAAAGTATTGCCGATTGCTTACCAACTTTCTGGGGCAAAGACATGGTACTATTGCGCTTTTTTAACTTGAACTTGAAGATATAGTTTAAGCACACATGGATGACTAAAAAGGCTAAAGAACAATGGAAAGCAAAAAAGCATTGGCAAAGGGAGCAATTGGCTACCAGCCCTGTCGCTGAGGTCAATTCGATTTAAATAGGTGTGCTCATCTGATTTGACAAAATGCCATCATTCACAGTGCAAGAGAACCAATTGCTGAAGTGGACTAGCCCACTGCCACATGATGTACGCTGTTGTGGGCAGAGGCAAAATGGGAATGACAGGTTAACAGACCAGTGGATGAAGACAGCTGACCCATCTATGTATGTATCTATTGTGTATACATTTTTTATTAAACAAGGCTACTAACAATGCATAACAATACCTCTAACAATAGGTTGTTGAGCAATTTCACCTCGAAATCTAGCATCAACCGCTTGTACTACTTTAAACGCAAAACTATGAGACTCCAAGATCACTGTCCAGGTGACCGTCCTGTACTCTACAGAAGCGGTCGCTCCCTCACGCTGCTCCCCGCTCTGCCAGACTCCTACACTGCTGTCTGCTGCCTTCGCCTGCCTGCACGAAGTACCGCAAGTACATCGTAGCGCTTGAGAACCAAATAATTAAATAATTCTGATGCGCATTTTGGATCGTAGCTCTTTAATTGAAAAAACGCCTTGATAGTATTTTGAGCAGTGCTGCGCCGAGTGTATTGCTGATTGCTGCCTGGTTGTGCCGGTTCCACTGCCACTTACACCGCGTTGTTCCCGATTGCGCCCCAATCTTGTTTGGCTTCTGACCTACGTCCATTTTATTTGCACTGTTGTTGTTGTGGCTCCCTACCCGAGTCGCCACCCCCGCTTCCGCCTCCCAGCTGACCCTCCCTCCCACTGATAGCGTTAGCCCCGCTCCCCCTACTGTAGCGCTGTGACCGTCCTGTACTCTACAGAAGCGGTCGCTCCCTCACGCTGCTCCCCGCTCTGCCAGACTCCTACACTGCTGTCTGCTGCCTTCGCCTGCCTGCACGAAGTACCGCAAGTACATCGTAGCGCTTGAGAACCAAATAATTAATTAATTCTGATGCGCATTTTGGATCGTAGCTCTTTAATTGAAAAAACGCCTTGATAGTATTTTGAGCAGTGCTGCGCCGAGTGTATTGCTGATTGCTGCCTGGTTGTGCCGGTTCCACTGCCACTTACACCGCGTTGTTCCCGATTGCGCCCCAATCTTGTTTGGCTTCTGACCTACGTCCATTTTATTTGCACTGTTGTTGTTGTGGCTCCCTACCCGAGTCTCCACCCCCGCTCCCGCCTCCCAGCTGACCCTCCCTCCCACTGATAGCGTTAGCCCCGCTCCCCCCACTGTAGCGCTGTGACCGTCCTGTACTCTACAGAAGCGGTCGCTCCCTCACGCTGCTCCCCGCTCTGCCAGACTCCTACACTGCTGTCTGATGCCTTCGCCTGCCTGCACGAAGTACCGCAAGTACATCGTAGCGCTTGAGAACCAAATAATTAATTAATTCTGATGCGCATTTTGGATCGTAGCTCTTTAATTGAAAAAACGCCTTGATAGTATTTTGAGCAGTGCTGCGCCGAGTGTATTGCTGATTGCTGCCTGGTTGTGCCGGTTCCACTGCCACTTACAACGCGTTGTTCCCGATTGCGCCCCAATCTTGTTTGGCTTCTGACCTACGTCCATTTTATTTGCACTGTTGTTGTTGTGGCTCCCTACCCGAGTCTCCAGCCCCGCTCCCGCCTCCCAGCTGACCCTCCCTCGCCCCCCCCCCCACTATCTATATATGACAGATGCCTTTCCGCGCAGCGTTCACGCGCAGCGGTCGCGCCCCATGCGCGCCGAAGGTGCGCCAAAGGTAAGCCCGTCTACGCCCGTCCACGCCTGGACCGCACCCAGCGCCTGACTCCCTGGCCCCCGCAAAGCGCTCCCCTCCAGCATTACGTATGACGCCGCCACCCTCCTAGCCCTTAACCCCGGACGCACATCTCTATGTTGCGTAGCTGCTCCAGGACTCACCCATGGACCCTTCGCCTGCCACTCCTGCAAATTTACCAGCATCAAGATCCATGCCACATCCACTACCACCAACCACAGCTCCGACTCTAACTACCTGAAATGCATCCTGCTGAACACCCGCTCGATCCACAGACACGCCACCGAACTCTGGGATCTACTCAACACTACATCACCGGACATCGCCTTCCTTACTGAAACATGGATGAACGCTTCTTCAACACCCGACATCGCCATAGCCATCCCGGACAATTACAAGATCATCCGAAAAGACCGCACCGTCCAAACAGGAGGAGGCATCGCCATCGTCCATAAGAACACCATCAAAATCACGACCAGCTCCGACGATAACCTTACAACCGCCGAACACCTCCACTTCCAGATCCACACCGACCCTAGGACCACACTCAGAGGCACCCTCATCTACAGGCCTCCAGGAACCCGTAAACAATTCAGCGAAAACTTCACTGACTTCATCAGCCCACATGCCCTCGCCTCCGAAAACTACATGCTACTAGGAGACCTCAACTTCCACCTGGAAAAGAAAAACGACTGCAACACCACCACCCTTCTTGACAACCTAGCCAATCTCGGTCTCAAACAACTTGTTGACACCCCCACCCATATTGCCGGACACACGCTCGACCCAATCTTCACCTCCAGCAAACACATCTCCTTCGATCGCACCACAGCTCTCCATTGGACGGACCACAGTTGTGTTCACTTCAGCTACAAAACCACCTCGACCTACAACCCCCCACAACCTATCCCCCGAAGAAAATGGAACAAAATCACCACCGATCAATTCCTCTCATCGCTCAACCAAAACCCACCCGCCCTCTCATCAGACCCAAACGAAGCTGCCATCAAATTCAAACAATGGATCACTCACAGCGCCGACGAATTAGCACCCTTGAAAAACAATCACACCAAACAAGACAGCAAAAAGGCCCCCTGGTTCAACGATGACCTTAAGAAATCCAAAAAGCTATGCCGTACTCTCGAGAAAACATGGAGAAAAAACCCAACCACCGACAACATGACCACTTTCAAGACAGCCACCCGCAAACACCACCAGCTGATTCGATCCACCAAGAAATCAGCATTCAAGACTCGACTCGACAACAACGTCCATAACAGCAAGGAACTATTCAACATCGTCAAAGAATTCACCAACCCCACCGCAACCTCAAACGACATTACTCCCTCCCAAGACCTCTGCGACTCGTTATCCTCCTTCTTCTACAACAAAATTGCCGACATACATAACAGTTTCGAAAACAGCTCCAACGAACAATCCTCTCCACCCCCCTCAGAATCTAAAGCGCCCTCTAACAACCTCAGCGTCTGGAACCCAATCACCACTGAAGACACCATCCGCCTCATGAATTCCATCCATTCTGGCTCGCCAACCGACCCATGTCCTCACCACATCTTCAACAAAGCAGACTCCATCGTCGCACCCCATCTCCGTGATGTCATCAACTGCTCCTTCATCTCTGCTACCTTCCCAGAAAGCTGGAAACGTGCCGAAGTCAGCGCCCTCCTGAAGAAACCCACAGCAGACCCCTCTGAACTTAAAAACTACCGCCCCATATCCCTCCTCCCATTCCCGGCCAAAGTTATTGAGAAAGCCGTCAATAGACAATTCGCTGCTTTCCTCGAATCCAACAACTCCCTCGACCCCTCACAGTCCGGATTTCGAGCCAAACACAGCACCGAAACCGCCCTCATCGCAGCTACAGACGACATCCGAACACTACTTGACAACGGAGAAACAGTGGCCCTCATTCTTCTCGATCTCTCTGCCGCCTTCGACACTGTCTGTCACAACACCCTCATACAACGCCTCAGCAACATCAGCATAAAAGGAAAAGCCTTGGACTGGATCATCTCGTTCCTAGCTGGAAGAACTCAGAGAGTCCGACTTCCCCCATTCAAATCAGAAGCCACGGAAGTCATCTGCGGTGTACCACAAGGATCTTCACTCAGTCCCACCCTCTTCAACGTTTACATGAGTCCACTCGCTTCCATCGCGCGTCAACACAACCTTAACATCATTTCCTACGCTGACGACACCCAGCTGATCCTCTCCCTCACCAAAGACCCCAACACCGCCAAAACCAATCTTCACGAAGGCATGAAAGAAGTAGCCGTATGGATGAAAAACAGCCGCCTTAAACTTAACTCAGACAAAACGGAAGTGCTCATCCTAGGATCATCCCCCTCTGCCTGGGACGACTCTTGGTGGCCCGCGGATTTGGGCTCAGTACCCACTCCCACAGACCACGCACGTAACCTTGGCTTCATCCTAGACTCCTCACTCTCGATGACCAAACAAGTGAACGCCGTCTCTTACTCCTGTTTCAACGTACTTCGTATGCTCAAAAAAATCTTCCTTTGGATCCCCGCCGAAACAAGAAAGACTGTCACCCACGCACTGGTTACGAGTCGACTAGACTACGGAAACACCCTTTACGCCGGAATGACAGCCAAATTACAGAAAAAGCTCCAACGCATCCAAAATGCATCAGCGAGACTCATTTTGGACATCCCTCGCCAAGATCACATTACCGGCCACCTGAAAGACCTCCACTGGCTTCCCGTCAACAAGAGAATAACATTCCGTCTCCTTACCCACGCACACAAGGCCCTCTACAAACTAGGACCAGAATGCCTCAACACTCGACTATCCTTCTACACACCCACCCGCCAACTAAGATCCTCCAATCAAGGCCTCGCCGCAGTTCCGCGTATCCAAAGATCCACCATGGGAGGCAGATCCTTCTTCTACTTGGCGGCCAAGACCTGGAACTCACTCCCCACTCACCTCCGCCTTACACAGAACCACATCTCCTTCAGAAAAGAACTTAAAACCTGGCTATTTGATAAATAATGAACCCCTCCCCACCTTACACAGAACCACATCTCCTTCAGAAAAGAACTTAAAACCTGGCTATTTGATAAATAATGAACCCCTTCCCAAGCGCCTTGAGACCCTCTGGGTGAGTAGTGCGCTATATAAATCCTTGAACTTGAACTTGAACTGTTTCAGAAAGCTCTAAGGAAATAGACATAGTCCTCTTAGTCCTTGTATCTGTCCTGTCCCACTATCAAGTTGTTATCCCTGTTCTTCCATCATATTCTTTTTTAGATGATCATAACAAAAACAACAAGAAGCAGTTTATGGTAATAAAGTTGTTCCACATCAACTGCATCGAAACCAACCAGGCCCAGGATTGGTTTTCACTGTGTTCTATTTTCTGTTATTTGAAGTTTTGTATTTTAAGAGGTGAAAACAAAGACTGCTAATACCAGAATGCAATGGAATGCTAGAACATAATGAGCTACCATCACCTGACATAGAGCAACTTGAGCTTTGCGTCTAACCCATGGCTCCTCTCACGCTATAAGACATCATTACTTTTCCAATGACATGAACAATGGCACACACCTCTAGTCTGTGTTTTGTTTTTAGTCAATACAGAACCACTGTGGCTGCTTTAATGGTATGCGAGACTGGACATAGTTAATTTGGTATACTTAGCATGGGGTTGGCCGTCACACTTCTTCTGCAGAGAGTTGTCAGAACAGTTTGAGGCGAAACACCACAGCGGTAGACCTGTGTCAATGCCTTACAGTGAAGGACTTGTTGGTGTGAAAAGAGTCGTGTAATTGTTCGGCAAACGGGAAATGCCATGGAGCAAAAAGCCATAACTAGTCAGAAGGATCCGTTCACAGACATCTCTTCTCTTCTTTTTCTTAGAGGGGAGATTAGGGTTCTCAAAACATTGCACAGGGCAAGGGATGTTGAACACTTCCTGCTGACAATATTCAGCTTCTTACAAAGGCACTTCAAGCACTTTTCCGACAAAAGGAGGAAATTGGCAAGTGTGTTTACATGGTGATTGTCTAAATAGATCATGTTTTGGAGCTTGGGAGCATGTGAGTCCCACCAGCCATTTGTGACTCTGACAGTCCAACCATGTACAGCAAACTGACAGCAAGTATACAGCATGCAAGAGTGCATTCTGACAGAAAGAACATTAATCTGAGAATGGCTGAAAGCTTCCAGCGCGCAAAGCAATTTGAGCAGGTTTCTATAATCCTTTGAGATGTGCGATCATGTGGTACCAAAGTTTAATGGATGATGAGAAGTGGGCAGGCCCATAAGGACTTCCACACTATGGTGGAAATTATGATACACACACAAATATTGCAGTCTGAAGCAGGCTGCTACAGTGTTGTTTGGGCAACTGTGGTGAATCCTCTGGGCCTAGAACAATACCATTCATGAAGCAAGTCGCTTATTTTAAATCTGACGCTAAAACAATTGCGCAATTGGATTGTGCATCCAAAAGGCCTGATGTCTCTAGTTATGCACCCAATGAGTCAATGATGGTGGCAACCTGAAATGGGACACAGGCTGGTCCTGGCAACAACAAAGATTGCTTCGTGCTACAACTTTCTAAAGCTGTCTTTGACAATTATTTGTATTTAGTTGCTCAGTTCATTCTGAAGTATACATGGTGCACAAGAACGTCTGGTGAGGAGCTAGAAGCAAACCTCTGACTTGTTAGAGCTGGGTGTCGGGATCTGAATTTGGAAGTAGGTTTGCCACGGGACACATCCATGCAGAGGAAGATAATTATAATAGTGAATAACGAATCCCTAGGCAGTTAATGTTCTAATTTGTATTATATGACATAATTGCAACATGATACTAACAAGCGTTTGCAATGCAGTAGGTCTCGCATTGATGCGAGTTTGAGTTATTGGCATTGTAAAGGACAGTGCCTTTAATTTATGTTTTGGTTTTTAAAACATAAATAAAAGGCATTGTCATTTACAATGCCAATAGCTTCAACGGACTTAAATGTGAGTCCTATTAAATTGCAAATGTTTTTTTTTTCCTTTTTCAGTGGGGTAGTGGAAATAGCAGTGCTGCGTGTTTGGCATGCCTCCCAGTGCTGCGCGTTGTGCCCCCCCTTGCCGGCCCTACGAAAGCGGCCAGCACTATTAATAAAATAAATAAATAAGCGTGTTCGCTATCGTTAAAGTGGACATGCTATAATTTAAATATATACATTAGTAAAACCAGAGGGCCTGCTGAAATGTCGTGGGTGGAATAGGGAAGATCATTAAATAAAAAAGTGCTTACTGACTTTTAAAGGAGAACGTGGAATGCCACAAGTAAAAGATCCAGTCCTCATGGGAGGTAACAAACGGCGACAATGCAGTAACAAGGAGGGACTAACGAGCCTCATAATTAGTGCTTCTGGTTTTATTGTATTTATTTTTTCAACATTTCCGTCTTTATTTATCCATATTTTTTTGGGGGCCATCTTATTGGTATTTATCCATAATTATTTTCCGTTTTAATAATAAATGGAGTCGTAACATGGTGCATTTCCACATTTATTTAATTGATAAATATGCTCTCATACTTTAATGCCTGTTTCATTTGAGCAAATTAAGCAGTCAATATAGAAGAACACTACACCCACATGTAAATATTAGCAATATGTACAAATATATGTTAACATATTCCTACGTCTAAGGAAATCCATCCTGTTTTTTAACTCCATGTGCTGTCTCTCTGCTCGGATGTTTGATTGGAATACGTGAAACGCAGTGGCGAAAGTCACTCACACAAAGCAACATTTTCTGTATTTTTCTGCTTTTAAAAATAAACACAGACAGGAAACATTGTCTTCTGCCTGTATTTATCTGTAAAAATCTGTAAAAACAGATAACTGGGAGCCTTACTCATAATCAATCAGAAGCTAACATTTACCAAGGATAATGATACCATTCAATGAAAACTATGGGAGGAGAGTTAGCAAGGCTTCCACAGCATACTCTACTACAGCATGCCTCGCAGAGCAAGCAATGCATGCGCATTGCTGCTATGCTCGAACTAAAAAAGGCTAAGTGATCACTTATAAACAATGTATACATTTTATTAGTACTAATTATCTAAAAGTTTATGATGCATCATGCCTGTAATATTACATGGCTACAATTGAAAACATAATGAAAGACATGACATATGCTCTATTTGAATACATATCTCTCAATGAACAATTTCAGTCAAACAATCATTTTGTATACATTGCTTCAAAGATAGAGTTGTTGTAGAAATAATATTACAGAATAAGTTAATGGAACAACAGATAACGGAGGCAGAGAAACTAATACCTACTTTCAATTAATCCTCCACCTCTCTAAATTCATCAACTATGTTGGTATTGGCCAAAGGATTATCAGTCGTACCCCACACTAAAACTAATATGTTTGAGCTATAAGAGCTTCGCCTGCTAACATCACCGTGCCTGGAGCTGCTGCATCCCCTGGAGAGTGGGAAACTTCTGAGGCCGTGTCCATTTGTGGGGCATCCTTCTGCACGCCGTACGCCGCACGGGACTCCAGGGACCAGGAGCCCGTGCTCACCTGTGCTGATTCCCGCAACCACGCCCACCAGCTCGTGAAAACGGCTTGCCTGCTAACATCACCGTGCTTGGAGCTGCT
The DNA here is from genome assembly GCF_964261635.1 of Lissotriton helveticus. Taxonomy (NCBI): domain Eukaryota; kingdom Metazoa; phylum Chordata; class Amphibia; order Caudata; family Salamandridae; genus Lissotriton; species Lissotriton helveticus. Next base: position 539,906,090 of record NC_136061.1, read on the forward strand.
GCATCCCCTGGAGAGTGGGAAACTCCTGAGGCCGTGTCCATTAGTGGGGGCATCCTTCTGCACGCCGCACGGGACTCCAGGGACCAGGAGTCCGTGCGTGAGCCCACCTGTGCGGATTCCTGCAACCACGCCCACCAGCTCCTGAAAAACGCCAACCGCCTACCGCAGCGCGGGACGCGCGTCGGACGCGCCAGACGAAGCCCGGACAAGGCCGGACAAAGGGCGGACAATCTGTGATAGTCCAGGACAGACAGGGGCAGGGCTGGGCCTTCCCCCTGACAACTGGTACACCGACACACAAGAGTTCGAGTGTCATCAAGGTACTGTCCGCAGTAACGTTAATAATGGGGGGCAGGACCTTAAGGAAGTGTTAAGGTAGTATTTTCAGAAATGGGCAAAAGGAAAACAACTGAGGGGGCAATGACACTGCAAACCCAAAAAAAGGGAAAAAGGCAAAAAAATCTAAAGCCCAGCACGCTGCATCAAACTGTGTTCTTTCTAGTATTGAACTAATGGTAGAGGAGTGCGAGGAGATATTGAAGGGGGCACCGAATGCAGAAGAGTTGGGCTGTTAAGATAGTTTAACTAACGGCGCAACTCTGAAAAAGAACAAAGTAATTCCTGGCATTTTTCTAAAAAAAGCACTGTCCAAAAGCCCCGTGGCGGAAAACCACCCTCCCCCTCAAACACCATCATCCCGTATCGCCCAAACACCTCAGGGTTGCGACAAGTTAAGAACAGGGGAGATCCCGCTCGAATCTAGTGAGGTCCCTGATCTAGGGGGGGAGAAGTTGGTGGGAGAAGAGGGGGTTCTATGCACTAATAGTTTTGCTGTGTTTGAAGGGGAATCTAGAGAGTTGTGCGAAGTTATGCAACAAAGCACCAGCCTAAGGAAACGAACTCTAGGGAGCACAGTTGATTGCCCGAGTTGCCAGAACTTCAAAGGAAGTATTCTAAAGAAACTGGGGTCCCTGGGAGCAGAATTAGCTCTAATTAAGAAAATGTTGATAGATTTAACCAAGCAGGGGGGCAAGGACGCTGAAAGCATCCCACAGCCACTAACTCCAGCGGTAACCCTAAAAAATGTTGATTCAGAAATAGCAAAATCATGTGTTGGCCGCAAAGTAACAGGGCTGTTGGGCACCCAATTTCCACAGTCACCGGGGGAGAGGTCTAATTTGACAAAACCTACTACTAAGCAAGCAGCCCCTTTAATGGGTCCTAGGCCAACAGGAGGCCATGTGGCCGAAAAAGCCCCTCTAAATGAGAACATTAGGCCAGCCTCGGGATGTATCACGAACAAACCTACCACCTATCTAGAGGCTGTAATGCAGCAGGGCTTACCAATTGGAGCTAAGGGCCACCTGGGGATGAGAAAAAAACGAAATAGACTTAAGGGGGCCATACGATCTGGTCACGAGAGGGTCCAAAGTCACCAATGGCCAGAGCATCACACTACATAAACCTAGGAACACCACTATTTATATGACAGGGGTACCGAGGCTAAAACCCAATGTCTATGAGAGTAGAGATTCCATATGCAATAAAGCCATTCACTGGCTGCGCCACGTGAGAGGGTGCAGGTCAGTGGTTAGGGAAGACCTGTTTAAAGTTTCAACACTGTCCTTGTTTAGCTCAGCAACCGATTGCATTGAAATCCAATTGGACAACATGGCATTGGCAGAAAGCTTAGTGTTGCTTGAGTATAGATCCTCACCCCCTGCGTATTCAAACATACAAATCAGGCAGTCTCCTTCATGGTCCAAAGTCAGTACTAGCGATGATTCAAATCTCAATAACAACGACTGACTATGGAATGGCATGCAACTTCATAACATACCATATATCCACCCACTAGGAGTTATTGAGCATGAATATAAGACCAATGTGAATGACCTTGAAGCAGGGGTGGAGGATTCAATTAACGAAGCCGCTTTGGGTATGGGTAGAAAGTGTAGGGAGCGATACAAAAGGGGATGATGGACGGAGCGTTTGAGCAAATCAAACACTCACCCCCAGTCAACTGATCTGGGTTTAATCCATCACCATTCTTTAGCTCACTCGGCCACCCCAGTTCAGACATGGCTATATGCAAATCAGTCTGACCCTATGCCTCATGGGAACAGTCCAGCCCGAACTGCCAAGCCATGTCTTCCTTGGACCGGAAAGAAGCATCCTGGGACCGGTTTCGGATTCATAATCCTCATCAGCCAGGCTATCTTGAATCCAGTGGCCAAGTGAGCAAGGGACTCACGTCTGAGCATACCCTGCCACACTTAGGGCGAACAAAGCGATACAAAAGGGGATGATGGACGGAGTGTTTGAGCAAATCAAACACTCACTCCCAGATCAGTTGACTGGGGGTGAGTGTTTGTATTGTCAACGCTCCGTCCATCACCACCTTTGGTTTTTCTTTGTTCGCCCTAAGTTGGCAGGGTATGCTCAGACGTGAGTCCCTTGCTCACTTTGCCACTGGAGTCACTTTGCCACTGGAGTAAAACAAGCCCGGCTGAAGACGGCTGTAATGCCAGATACCGGTCCTGGGAAGCGTGATTCCGGTCCAGGGAAGACATGGCTTGGCAGTTCAGGCTGGACTGTTCCCATGAGGCACAGGGTCAGACTGATTTGCATATGGCCATGTCTGAACTGGGGTGGCGGAGTGAGCTAAAGAACGGTGATGGATTAAACCCAGATCAGTTGACTGGGGGTGAGTGTTTGTATTGTCAACGCTCCGTCCATCACCACCTTTGGTTTTTCTTTGTTCGCCCTAAGTTGGCAGGGTATGCTCAGACGTGAGTCCCTTGCTCACTTTGCCACTGGAGTCAAGCAAGCCCGGCTGAAGACGGCTGTAATGCCAGAAACCGGTCCTGGGAAGCTTGATTCCGGTCCAGGGAAAACATGTCTTGGCAGTTCGGGCTGGACTGTTCCCATGAGGCACAGGGTCAGACTGATTTGCATATGGCCATGTCTGAACTGGGGTGGCGGAGTGAGCTAAAGAACGGTGATGGATTATACCCAGATCAGTTGACTGGGGGTGAGTGTTTGTATTGTCAACGCTCCGTCCATCACCACCTTTGGTTTTTCTTTGTTCGCCCTAAGTTCGCAGGGTATGCTCAGACGTGAGTCCCTTGCTCACTTTACCACTGGAGTCAAGCAAGCCGGGCTGAAGACGGCTGTAATGCCAGAAACCGGTCCTGGGAAGCTTGATTCCGGTCCAGGGAAGACATGGCTTGGCAGTTCGGGCTGGACTGTTCCCATGAGGCACAGGGTCAGACTGATTTGCATATGGCCATGTCTGAACTGGGGTGGCGGAGTGAGCTAAAGAACGGTGATGGATTAAACCCAGATCAGTTGACTGGGGTGAGTGTTTGTATTGTCAACGCTCCGTCCATCACCACCTTTGGTTTTTCTTTGTTCGCCCTAAGTTGGCAGGGTATGCTCAGACGTGAGTCCCTTGCTCACTTTGCCACTGGAGTCAAGCAAGCCCGGCTGAAGACGGCTGTAATGCCAGAAACCGGTCCTGGGAAGCTTGATTCCGGTCCAGGGAAGACATGGCTTGGCAGTTCGGGCTGGACTGTTCCCATGAGGCACAGGGTCAGACTGATTTGCATATGGCCATGTCTGAACTGGGGTGGTGGAGTGAGCTAAAGAACGGTGATGGATTAAACCCAGATCAGTTGACTGGGGGTGAGTGTCTGTATTGTCAATGCTCCGTCCATCACCACCTTTGGTTTTCCTTAGAAAGTGTAGGGACCCAGAGACAACGCAGATAAGCCTAATGGAGGAAAACTTAGAGCCCCAGTCTCCCACCAAAAGTACAGATGAGAACACAAAAAAAATTAACCTTATCTCTTGGAACATAGCGGGCCTCACTAAAAAACTGAATAGCCCAGAATGGAACAAACTTATCGACCGGTTCGAGATTTGCTTGTTCCAAGAAACATGGAGTACGATCCCACTCCACAAAAACGGTTACGCTACCTACTTTATACCGGCAACTACGGTAGGGAGAGGCCGCCTTCCCGGCGGCCTCCATATATGGATCAGTGTGGCCCTAAATTGGGCCATAAGGGTGCACAGGCTACCGTCAGAGGATATACTCCACCTTTCCCTCAAAGACCCCCATGTAGCAACCTCAGTAGAACTGTTCTGTGTATATGCCAGGGGTACCCCGGGTGGTCAAATCTCCCCAACAATAGCAGTTCTTGAGTCAGCTCTAGCAGGCATTCACCCCTTGGCCACCATCATTGTAGGTGGAGATATGAACTGTACATATGAACCCCTAGCTGAAGAAGATCTGGCGGGAGCCAGTGTTGAGGACATAAGGCAGTCCATCCCTCCACTAAACCTGGCTCCCATTAAGAAATGGTCCGCTAGAGCGATACAACTGAATGCCCTAACGCTAGAACATAAACTACATGCTCTAAACGGGAGGACACCCTCAGTTCCCAATAGGGCGATGACATATAACAGACTATCTTGCCCGTCGCGCATCGATTATATCTTGCTCGACACTAGCTCCTGGGGAATCCTAATAGATATGGAGGTCTTGCAAAAGCCGGATAGTGATCACAATCCACTTTGTATGAAAATTAAAGGGCGAAACGAAGTGGTAATGAGGAATGGCCCACCAATGCTCTCTAAAGAAGTAACCCTCACGCACTGTAATCGAAAGCTAAAATGGAACAAATTCCGGTGCAATGAATATACACTCTCTAGTATTAAGGAGTTAGTAAAAGCAGGAACAATTGAATTAGCGGTCTCTGAGACCATGAAGACGATCGAACCAAGTTGTAAATTAGCTGACTCCTATAAAAACCTGATAGAGAAGATTGGGGCTTTCTTCATGATGGGTGCGAATAGAGGGCCCCCCAAGAGTAATTTTGAAAAGAAAGGAACCCCGTGGTACACTGCAGTTTGCAGGGCTAAGAGAAAGGTGATTGCATCTGCTACGTGGAACAAAGACCTTTTAGCTGTAAGGGAAGCCCGTAAGGACTATCAGAAAACCATTAAACTGGCTAAAAAGGAGTGGGAGGAAGATTACTGGCAGGAACTCAAAAAAGCGGCCCGCTTGAAAGATTCCACCATGTTTTGGAACCTAACAAACAGTTATGAGAAAAGGGGTGCAGGACCTATGTCAATCCATATCACTGAAGACCAATGGTACTTGCACTTCACAAAATTGTATTGTGAGGCAGAACCTACAGGGCAAGGCACAGTGCCAGTAAACACCCCTGTATTAGAGCTCTCTGCCATAGCTGAACCCTTTCTCGCTAGGGAAGTACAAGAGGCCATCACAAATATTTCCCGGGGCAAAGCAGCTGGCCCGGATGGGCTACCTGGCGACCTACTTTTGTACGCACCTGAATTATGGTCGGACTTCATCGCCCTCCTAATGAACTTGTTACTCCAGGGACATCCTGTCCCGGAGTCATGGAAGGGCGCGGAGGTAGTGACCATATTCAAGAAGGGTAATAGGGAGGACCCTGCCAACTACAGACCAATAAGCCTAATAGGCGTAATTCAGAAAGTAGTTGGCAGGGTCATTGTTACAAGAATAGGAGCCTGGATAGAGGAAGGTAGGATTCTCTCCCATTTTCAGGCCGGTTTTAGACAGAACATGGGAACAATTGACCAGGTCTTTAGGTTTTGTGCTGTATATTGGAAGACGGTGTCTGTTGCCAAGGGCAGCCTATACCTGGCTTTCATTGACCTAAAAACGGCATTCGAGCTTAGCTCGTCACAAGCACCCAACGGGTTAATGACTTGTTACACTATACTAAAATTTCTACTCTACAACAAAAGGAACCAAAAGAATAAAATGTCTTACTACAGAAGTGTTACAAGCAGTAGATATATGTGATAAATAATTCAATGCCACCAATCCTCAGATGGCAAGGATATACTGAGTTCCTAAAATTCGTAACAGTACATCTAATGCCCTGTATCGTCCTATTGTTACAACTATAGGATCCAGTACTAAACGCATGCCAAAAATACATTGACAGCTGGTGACGGCCACACAAACCCAAGACCACAAAGTATAGCAAAGATACCAGGGACATTATCAATAAGGTTGAAGGTCTAGCCTGCAATCCGAACAACAACTTACTAGTATAACCTTAGATATTGAATCCTTGTATAGTAATATACCCCAAACACAAGCTCTGAAAGCCACTGACTGGTTCATAGAAATACAACATATTGAATGTCCATATATTGTTCTACTGAAATGTCTAGAAATTGTCTTATCTGAGAACACCTTTGAATTTGGCCAAGTGTTATTCCAACAAACAAAAGGAGTTAGCATGGGAGCATCAGTTGCTCCTTCAACAGCTAACATTTACATGACCATATTTGAAACAAAGAATAGACTCAATGAAATTGCACCTTTCTGCGAATCTCTGACACTGGTCACGATATATTGATATATTTTTTTATTTGGACAGATACATACCATCAACTCATTGAATTTCTAGAATGGTTGAATCTTTGTGATTCTAATTTGAAATTTACAGCTTACACGAGTACATCACGAGTAGAGTTCCTAGGGGGCATATTACCAACCAATAGAGATAGTTTTTGTCTCTAACTTGTTTAGAGACAAAAATTATCGCCGCAAATCGGCGATGTTTATCGCAGATAAACCTTGCTATTAGCAAGGTTTATCGCAAATGCGATAAAAAACGCCCGCAATGCATGAATATCGCTGAAAAGTCAGCGATATTCATGCATTATCGAGCAAATGCTCTTAGCCATGTTATCCACCTCCCATTGGATAACATGGCTAAGAACTGCTCAGGGCAGGTGTTAGCTTTTGGAGATATTGGCGCTTAGCGCGAATATCTCCAAAAGTTGGTAATAGGAGATAGCGATGTTAGCGACTGTTTCCAGTCGCTAACATCTTGGCACGCCCACTTTGCATGTCATTAGTGATAAATATCACTGACATGCAAAGCGGGGCCCAAGATGGTCGCTATCTCCTATTAGCTGTCGCTAACTGGTGTTAGCGACAGCTTGGTAATAGGGAGATAATTTTATCTCTGCTTTCTTGGCTTTTAAAGCCAAAACAGCGGAGATAAACCCCCTTGATAATATGCCCCTCGATATCCTATTTATTTGTCAAGCTAACAGCTTGAAACACCTCGTTACATTATGAGAGTTATTGTCTGCGGGCACAAAAACAAAGTATTCCTTTCGGGCAATTTCTTAGATTGCGGAGAAACTTATAATCTACACGATTTTGACTTTCAAGCGAAAGACGTTAAGGCTAAAAGTCTATTCCTCGCAAGAGGATATCACCATTGTCTAGTGAGAGAATCATACAAAAAAGCGAGATTCTATGAAAGAGATTCTTTTTTACATGAACAAACACGTCAACCTGTCTCACAAATATTGTACGTGACTAAACATTCCACCAAGAATCAGAAGGGTATACAAATTATCAATTCCAACTGGCATATTTTGAATAGTAACTCTGTGCTAGAACTGAAACTTCCTAAACCTCTCTTTGCCCACCATTGTGATAAGAACATCAAAGCTATCGTGGTGAGGTCCCGATTCAAGACAGGCAGTCATTTTTTTACAAAAAACGATTGACGGCAATGCATTCGTCACAGGAACTTTCAAATGCACGCAATGTAAAGCCTGTGTAACAGTAATAGAGGGAGACAACTTTATTTATAATGGATTTACTATATAAGCAAAGAAGTTCACTCATTGCAAAACTAAAAATGTAGTCTACCTTTTGCTTTGTCCCTGAAATGTATGCTATGTAGGTGAAACAGCATGCCCCCTTGTGACTCTTCTTACTGAACATTGATCAGCGATTCGCACATCTAAATTAACTGCCCCCTTGGTGAAACATTACTTGGAGAAGGGTCATATGGCTGATTAAATTAGATGGCTAATATTAGAAAAAAGTGGGATATCATTAAAGACTCTAAACGATGAAATCAGATGCGTAGTCTATTGGATTTTTGTTTTAGATACCTTTAAACGAGGACTTAATAACGTGATCAGGTACAACACGAAATATTCAGACTTTGAGAACTCAGATTCTTGTTGCAGACAGGCCGTTTAACTTAGTCCCTTTATTTAATTTCCTTCATCATCCTATACCGAACTATAATAGTACTGAAGCAACTATTTTCTTTTATATCTCAATACCCTTTTTTTCGTTCATTGACCATTACTGTGAACACATTGTCTTAAGGTTAGGCTACTGTTGCCCCTGTTTGAGGCTATATACGAAGAACTCTCTCTTAAGTCTTTTTTCATGCATTTCACTTTAATCTAATTGGCGTTTGATGTAGTTTCTTTTTGATTCCAGTCACTGCCTACTAGGCACATGCCGCTGTGTTCCACATCATCCCAAAGCTGCGATGTAAGAGTACGCTGGTGTTTGCTTCTTAATACTACCACATTAACTAGATACACTCGCACTTAGTCTTTCTTCTTGCACTCCTTTGCGAAAAAGTTCACAGTCTAGTTGTTTAGAATCCAGCAAACGTCGCAGTTCTTTATGTCATCTCTCAGCCACCTAGGATAAGAACGCCAGACTTTCCCTGCAGACTAAGGTTTCGCCATTTCTTGCTGAGAGACGCGAGCTTCGGGTATGTTTTCTCCCCTTTATGAGTCCGCATTGCCACCATTTGGATATCTTTATACAAACATTTCCTTAATGGAGCTCATCCTGTAAATAGGCAATGTCGTTTCTATCACAGCGATAAAAAGAAGTTCTTATCTAAACCATCCCGTAATTCCGTCGGACCCATTTTTTGCATTCACTGGCATTAATATATATGTCGCTAGATATACAAAAAAAATTATAAACAGATAATCTAACCGGGAAATTATGTCCATTCATATTTTATCTAGATGGCTGCCTCTTGTCAAGCTCTCTGCTTACTAGTAGTTCACTCATAACTAATCATAACTAATCATCCAGCCCTAACTCTTTTTCTTTCTTAAATGTCGGCTGCAATAGATTCAGATGTTTGCAACTGAAGTTATAGAGCTTTCGTTATGTACTCTATTTTCTTTTAGTAATACCCACTGGATAGGATACTAACACGGCATCCAAAGCTTGCACGCAGGGGTGTTCATCTAATAAGAAGCTCCGTCTTGCCATCCCCCGTGCATCTACATCGAGAGTCAGCAAACATATAACTAAGAGTACACTATCTTTTCAGCTGGAGACACCGTGTCTGACATGAATCTTTTTAAGGTCCTTCTTTCGACTGAGGCAAATAGATATTTGAACGTAGATAAATAGATAATACTAATGGCTCTTTTTGTTCGGTTCCATTCAGACTGGTTGACATATAGATTAGTTTTTATGGCAAACACATGGGGTCCCTGACAAAAAGGATAAACCCTCTCAGGGAAATTAACTTTTTTAGAAAGAAGCAATAGCACGGGGCTCAATGCTGTCGATACAAAAAATCTGTGCGCTAACTATAGACACTTGGTGGTATTCTGCAAATGACTACCAGTGTCTGTTTGTCCTTTTTGTGTCTATGTTCACAATAGGTTGTAATCTACTGTATAAAATGAGTGTGTTTTTATGTTCAAAATATGTTTGAATCTACTGTATAAAATCAGACATAATGCGAAATATATGCAACAATATGTATTGATCCATGTACATATCAGGAAAGTGAATGTAGACATATCGTATATTTTTGATACTGCAAAAAAAACAAATATTAATAAAAATGAAATATATTTTCTTAACTGGATGGATACATGGTTTATTATGTTAGAAAGTGTCTATAGTTAGCGCACAGATTTTTTGTATCGACAGCATTGAGCCCGGTGCTACTGCTTCTTTCTAAAAAAAATGACATATAGATAAGACCCTTCATCTCAGCTACGTGCAGAGTGGAGTTTCGAGTCCCAGATGGGTTTCCACACTATCTAAGAACCATATAAGAAATATATAAGGTCCTACTGGATCACTAGAAATATGCATCTTCATGCATACATTCAGTTCATTGAAACACATAGGTTCATTGCCATCATGAAATATTCTTATGATCATTTTTTCCAGTTTGAATCATTTGACCTTGTTAAACATTCCTTGCCTCCCTATGTAAATTCTTAGTCAGTATCATCAGAGATTTACAGTTGGTAAGAATTTCAAACCCTCTATCTATTACACTATCTATTACACTGGTCACATGGCCTTTTCATCGATTTTACTCTCCATGAGAGCAATCACCCGGGCTCATTGTTCATTTACTTTTTTTTCCGCTATGTACTGTCACAGAGTATTTCTCACCTCTCTATTTTACAGAAACTGACTTTTAATCTGGTGATGGCACAGGTTGTTGTTTCCTGCTTGTTCCTTTCATTCTTTCTGAATACACTTTTTTTTCATTAGTTGATTTTAAGGCGAAGTGTTCCCTTTTGATTTTAGACATGTTATCTGTGGCTTTCCTGAGGAAGGCGCTTCGTTTGTCTCTCAATTTGAACACATGTAATTTCATCATTTTCTTCTTGCCTTTTCACATATCATTGATTTATGATAAATATTTAGATATTCATGGTTTTCATTGTTATGATTACATGTGAAAATATTTCTCCAATTTAATTATTTCTGTAATATTTTTTCTACATCAATTCTATCTTTGAAGCAATATATACAAAATGATTGTTTGTTTGAAATAGTTAATTGAGAGACATGTCATTTCTTTCTTTATGTTTTTAATTGTTGCCATGTAATATTACAGGCATGATGCATCATAAACTTTTAGATAAGTTGTACAAATGAAAAAAATGATACATTGTTTATAAGTGATCACTTAGCCTTTTTCAGTATCATGCTGCAATTATGTCATATAATGCAAATTAGAACATTAATTGCCTAGGGATTTGTTATTCACAATTATAATTATCTTCCTCTCCATTGATGTGTCCCATGGCAAACCTGCTTCTAAATTCACATCCCGACACTCAGCTCTCACAAGTCAGAGGTTTGCTTCTAGCTCCTCAACCAGACATTTTTTACATTGTGTATAAGTTATTCACAATTGTATTTAGCCTGCCCTAGGAATAGGCATACATAGCTGTGGGTCCTTATATATATACTGAAGAAGATAATTATAATCACATTAGTAGACACCCAGGCACATTTGGATACTCTGAAACAGTAGCTTATATTTGAGAGACTAAGGAATATTTCAGGTTCTATGGAAAGAGAACATGATTGGATCTGTTGATTCCTCCAACATTGCAAACACAAAGTAAAAAGAGAAGCTAAAGACTTAAATTGGAAAGCAAGGTCCCAGAAATATACTGATGAAAGACAACGGTTGTGAAGATATCCTACCTCCATCCAACTTTAAAGCACCAGCATGGAAAGATCTACTATATCAACGATAGGTTCATTTATAACACATTTAATAAGAATCCTGTTAAGGAATATAAATATTACAAACTACTGTAGGGAGATATAAACAGAGCAGAATACTGTAGTACTTTGTGTCAGAGTACTTTTATGTGAGCTAGGATGGGGGGCCACTGTGCTTCATTTCACTAAGGACACAGTTTTCAGTTCTCAACCTTTCACCTACAAATCGGTGAGTTTCATGGAAGCAAAGCAAGACAACAACACAGAGAATGAATTAGACTACCACACAAAAGCCCATGACTGGAAAATGTTTCTGTGGTGACCATTGGGAGGTCTTCATAGCTAGGATTCACCCAGAGGGAAGGTGGCTGAAAGTTGAATAGTTCAACCAAATGATCTGTATGGATGATCCAGAGCAGCACTTGTGTGCTGTGCAGTTCCTAAAAACTCCCCCAGTACCAAAAGGTACCCCTTATAAATCTGATTCTAGGTCTGGGATTAAGGGGAAAAGACCAATAAAGCAAGAAACAAAATCCCACTTGACCTGAATTTCTTCTTTTATGTCTAAATAGTACTGTGTTTTCTGACCCGGAAAACACTACACAATATACTAGTACCATCAAAAGATGCATTTATCTCATAAAACGAATGATTTGACAATATTTGCCATGTCAGTACATGAACATCTGATGTATAGAAGTTATTTAACCAAGACTAAACATTAAACATAATACACAAAAAATGCTTTGGCACCCCATCCTGCACTCACTCATACATTCAACAAATGTACCTATCATACTATCCTTGTGTAACACATCCCAGCACCTCCACACATACACAAATCAAATGAAACAACAGGGAAGGTGTCCTCTTTCAACCGTTGTGGTGTTGTGGGCTGGGACCACTTCTAAAAATGGTCAACGCATGTTTTGGTGTGGAAATTGCTCATATCCAGACACCTTCTTCAGGACGACACTAAATTGAGAATACTTCTAAAGGTGACAGAAGTGGGTAATCTATGATGGAATATAAAAACGACCAGTCGGAACACACACACTTTTTTAATTTTCGTGGTTAGTCTAGGACGTTCCATTACGGAGTCACATTTTGTGATCTTTGCTACAAGGTCAATTAAACAGTGGCGGTCTGTAAGTTTTGGAGGGAGGGAGGCAGACAGGACACACACACACACACATAAATTCGTACACGCGCACACACACACAAACATATCCATTCACAACACTCTTTACCAAACATTCATAGATACACGCATGCATGAACCAATCATTGATTTAAAAGAAAACACACTGACCTGCAGCCAGCTCTGCCTCGCAGGTTCCAGAAGGCTTGAGACTGCTTCCTTCCCTCATTGGCTGACCTAAGGTCAGCCAATGAGGGAAGGCAGTAGGCAATGGGGGCCAGTGAGGCTACTGACTCTGTCACTGATTGACACTCAACCCTGGGTGCTTCAGGGCTTAGAACCGAAGCGCCCAGGTGAGAGGTAATCAGAGACGTTACCCCTAGTGACTGAAGGGAGGGTCTCAGGAACCTTTGCTGAGCTGAGGAGGTCACGCCCAGCTCAGGCAGCCAGGAGCCTGCGTATTTAGTGCACGAATGGCTCCTGGCTGCCTGAACTGAAAGTGAACATTGTCTGTCAGGCTGACCTTTATTCAGCCGGACGGACACTGTTCGTGAGGGGCAAAAGATGGAGGTCGCGGCCACTCAGCCCCATTCCACTGCAATTTGAGTTGTGCCAAAAGGAAAAACAGATGAGAAAGATGAAACTACTAAGATCCAGCATGGTCACCCACAAGAAGCATCCAAGATCTTCTGTTAACCATAACGCCACATGCCAGGTCTAGCATGAGATGGGTTTTACTAGTCAAAGACAAAGTTAAAGAAAAAGATATTGCAACAAGAGACCAAATCCCAACCATGTGTTTGCTTGCAATTGCCTTGCCCATCAGATGTATGTACCACCACAATCAGACTTCTAAAATGTGGAACACACTCACACATACACCTTTAAATTTATTTTACAGAGTCATTGCTAAATATATGTTAGTTTATGCTGCATTCTGGGAATACATTTTAAAGATGTACAGATTACATATAAAATGACTAAGTATAAATTAAACAGGAATTTTCATCATACACAAGCACCTGGGCCACATCAGCTAGGTGTGAAAACACTTTAGTGTCAACTTCTCCCCTCCTGTTTTTTCCCAGCTACATCATACCATGGGAGTGTACATCATTGCCACTGCATGTAAGAAAACAAAAAGAGCTACAAAGAAAAGTAGCTGCATGGATAAAGGCAGCCACTGTGAAGACAAGCATTGGCAAAGCCAATAGGTCTGATCATGGAAAGCCTGCAATTGTGAATGACACATGACCAGACAAAATGGATGTAGTGGCAGACTGAAAGCACCTCCATGTTAAGGTGGCCAGAATTTTAAAGCCAAAAAACGGGACATTTCACAAAAATAGAAGAAGAGCTACAATTTTACTTCAAGCAAGTGGAATGACAGCCTCCTCAGGTGAGAATTACAGGACAGGCAGTAGGAACATGAATATGAATAAAATGCAATGTTTAAACCCAGTAGTTTGCCGGTTAATTAAATTGCTTTCTTGAAACAACTGTTAACTACCCCTGCTTTGTAAAACATAAAAAAGAACCTCACGCCATTTTCAGTCGACCCACTCTAAAAACCTGGACATTACCTAATTTCCTAATTTCCTGGAATCTGCTGGGACAGCTGGTGAAAAACCGGGGCGATCCTGGCAAATCCGGGATTCCTGGTCACCCTACTCTATATGCACTTTTATTATGTGTTTTTTTGGGAAAACATGAGGCTAGCGTGACCGTTCAGAAAAAACACATAATAAAACAGATAATAAAAGTGCATATAGAGTAGGGTGACCAGGCATCCCGGATTTGCCACAAAAGGAGAAAGTTAGTGATGAATAAACATTTTTTTTAAATAGCACAGGTAGAATAAGGCACCCTCTTAAAACAAGCATTGGCAAAGTCAATCGGTCTCCCTTTGCCAATGACAGCTTTCCAACACTTTTAGCTATGTTGTACACTAGTGTGGTTGCTATTCAGTATGGCTAAAGGTTATTGGTGTAAAGGGACATGGAATGAAGTTTTCTAAAGTTGAGTAGAGTTTAGTCTTATGGAGTGGCTTGCCCCAAAGGGGACCCTGGGAGAGCTGTGGGTGGAGCACTGTGTGACACACCCAACGGACCACTCCGCGGCCATTAAAACCTATACTTTACATAAATTCTCTTGAAACAGAATGCCATGATCACTCATGGCACCAGTCCTCTTTCATGGGGGTTAATCCTGAACACCAGCGGTTTTGATGAACGGTAAAGTGCCTTCACAATGGTTGTTCTGTGGGAAGGGTGGTTCAAAATGGTGGGCTACATTGACAAAAATGTGCCAAACATTGTGACCCCCACAAGTAGGAGAGGTAACCCATCAGTTTAACTATGGTGGCCAGTGCGGGTGCCTGTGTCGAGCTCTGTGGGTGATGTTGATTGACGTGGCAGCAGACATGACTCAGGCCCAGTCAGGATTGCCAGTCTTGACGTACGAAATAAACATTATGGGGTCCATTAGGATGTCGGGCGGTGGCACTACCGAAATGATGGCGGGGCGGAAAAACAGCTTTTTCCGCCCGCTAGCAGTGGAAATCACGTCCGCCACATTAGGATATGTAAACACAGGTCATTTCCCGTCCGCCGCGGAGCGCCTCGCTCCGCCATCAAGGTGCGCCCGCCACCGCGGCGGCTGCAGCCAATCGAGACCCTCCGCCGCGGTCGATGACGTCCGCCCCGCTCGACAAATTAGGATGGGCCAAACAAGCTGACGCACCGCACCGGAGACACCGCACAGCTCTAGCAGGCGGAAAGTCTACAGCGGAGCATGCACGCCGAGATCCGACATGAACCCCATGGACCCAGCCCTCCACATGCATCCGGTCATGTACCTGCTGCAACACTATCGCCAGATGGGCCGCCGCGGACGCCGCCGCAGGTACGTCACTACACATATACACCACACAACACACATGCCGACACAGGTCCCAAGCACCACACTGGCATCCTGCTGGGGGGCACAACACATCCACATGGGCACCCACACATCACCCACCTCACAACAAGGCACCCCACGGCATCCGGAACACACAACGTCGGCCAACCTGCAGCAACGTCACGGTCACGGACACGTCACCGCCGCGGTCAACACATGCGCACAATGCAGAAGGCAGGGCAACACCAAGGCATGGACACATTCCAAACATCACAGCGACACACCACCCCGACCAACACTGCACACCACCCGAAGTAGTCACAGGCCAGGTGCCAATCCCGTGCACCCCCTTGCACATCAACAAGCACTGTAACAACAAGCACAATACACACACACTGCGACACACAACCAGGGACAAAGGCACAGCAGGATTGCCTGACAACGGACACACAACACCAGTGCACTCCCCACAGCCCACACAATTGTATACAAACATCCACACAGGGCAAGACAAAACATACAACAGGCATACAACTCCTGCCTGACACATGTGTGTCTCACACCATACAGGGGCACACATACATACACTACAAACTAACACCCTTCACACTGCACACCTCTGCCACACACATGCCATGTAAGCCATGCCACCAGGACCAAGGGCCAACACAAGACGACCATACACATACACACCAGGGCACACAGAAAGGGAAACACACACCTCATCACATCATAAACATCTACTACACCACAGCACAGCTGCACACCCTGTGCTGCCAGTGTCCCCCAAGGTGACCTGTGAACAGTGTATGCAGCAATAGCAATTCACCCACACGAAAACTGCATGGCCTGCCAAATAACCATCACAGAGTACAACATCAGCAGGGCCACAATGGACTGAAGAACCTGTCCCCCTGTCTAAAAATCATATGGCCACATAGAACCTTGCAATGGTGATGTACAAAATAGACCATGGAACTCAGTCAAACAAGAAAATGACTTTAATCAGTAAGGAGAGAGAGAAAACACACCATAATGTACTGTATTTATTCACATATTGCACAGATGTAGCTACACAACATAAGTAGACAACAGCAACTCTCAAAATCATGTGCAAATGCCATAGACTATGCACTGGTGAATCACAATCGGGAAGTGCAAAGTCCTTGGCAGGGCAGGGTACAGCACATCAGAGCAACAGGCCCAGAGTCCCTGGCAGGGGAGAGCACATCAGAGCAACAGGCCCAGAGTCCTTGGCAGGGGAGAGCACATCAGAGCAACAGGCCCAGAGTCCCTGGCAGGGGAGAGCACATCAGAGCAACAGGCCCAGAGTCCCTGGCAGGGGAGAGCACATCAGAGCAACAGGCCCAGAGTCCCTGGCAGGGGAGAGCACATCAGAGCAACAGGCCCAGTGTCCTTGGCAGGGCAGGGTACAGCACATCAGAGCAACAGGCCCAGAGTCCCTGGCAGGGGAGAGCACATCAGAGCAACAGGCCCAGTGTCCTTGGCAGGGCAGGGTACAGCACATCAGAGCAACAGGCCCAGTGTCCTTGGCAGGGGAGAGCACATCAGAGCAACAGGCCCAGTGTCCTTGGCAGGGGAGAGCCCATCAGAGCAACAGGCCCAGTGTCCTTGGCAGGGGAGAGCACATCAGAGCAACAGGCCCAGTGTCCTTGGCAGGGGAGAGCACATCAGAGCAACAGGCCCAGGAACACACCCACATCGCTAACAATGGTGTACTGTAGCACACCTATGTGTGGCACAGGCGTCTGAGGGTGTTGACAGCTCACTCCTGGCTGTCAGGTGGAGTGGAACCTGGCTGTGTGTCAGGGACTGCAGGTCGACTTGACTGGTGTGACAGAGGGACATGTGGTGTGGCTATAACAGAGGGCCTGCAAGGTGGAGGGCTGTGCGGACCAGGTGGCACCGTGGCACGTGGAGGTGGAGTCATGCACGCCCTTGACACAGTGTGGGTGGGAGAGGTTGGAGGGGTGCCCTTCCACTTCTTTGGAATATGAATTTGCTTCCCTGTCATGGGGTTGATGGGAAGTGGCGTTGACACCACCTGCACACCCCCCAACTGTTCCACTTCAGGGGCAGAGACTGCCACTCCCTCTGGAGAAGTGCTTGATCCTGCAGTACGCTTGTGCTGGCTACGCCTCCGGACCACTTTAGCCTCTCTGGAAGGTGTACCCCCCACAGTGACCACCTTCCCACTTACCCCAGGGATGGCCACTACACTGCCCTCCTGTCCCTTCTTGCCAGGGATGGCCACTACACTGCCCTCCTGTCCCTTCTTGCCAGGGATGGCCACTACACTGCCCTCCTGTCCCTTCTTGCCAGGGATGGCCACTACACTGCCCTCCTGTCCCTTCTTGCCAGGGATGGCCACTACACTGCCCTCCTGTCCCTTCTTGCCAGGGATGGCCACTACACTGCCCTCCTGTCCCTTCTTGCCAGGGATGGCCACTACACTGCCCTTCTTTGCCACAATGACTGGGCTGGTCACAACAGGGCTTCCCTCCACCTGCCTCGATGTACTTTGTTCTGGGGTTGATGTGGTAGGTGGGTGTGTCCCTGTGTTCACCCCAGGTGTAGTCATGACATCCCACACATCCTCTGTGGGCATAGCAGAGTCAATATCTGGTGATGGCTCAGCAGCATGTGAGCCTGATGTCTGACACAATGTTCTTCTGGCCTTGCTCTTCTGTGACTTCACCTTGTCTGTGCATATTGGGGGGTCCCTGCCCTTCTTTGGGGATGGAGTCTGTGGACGGGATTGTTTGCTTTGGGTCTGAGCTGTGCTCCTAGTGTTGTAACGTTTACTTGATGTATGTCCCAAGTGCTCACTGTCATCTGATGTGGCCACTGACTGGGTGGACGTCACAGGCACCTGAGCTGCAAAGGGGGCATGTTGGAGGGCTGACGTCACTGTACCTGACAATGACAGGAGTGTACGATGTAGGCCACCCACGTCAGAGTGTATGCCCTCCATGAATGCCAGAACCTGCCCTATTTTGTAATCGTGGGCACTGAAGGCATTCAGCAGGGCGGTCTGGCCCACGCAAAGTTGCCGCAGGAGCTCTACGCACTCTGCACTGAGGGCAGCAGGGGGGACAGGTGCAGGTGCTGCGGTGCCATGTGTGAATGTCACACGTCCCCTCTTAGTGACACGGATACGGCCAGCCCCAGAGGAAGTGGATGGGAGGCTGGGCAGTGGCCGTTGGTAGTCAGATGCAGCAGCAGAGTCCCCATCCCCTGTGGCTGCTAACAGGGACTCATCCCCCCTGCCATCAGATGAAGTGGTACTCTGTGTCTCAGCCACAGATTCCTCATGCATACTCCTGTCACCCTCAGTAGCGCTGGTGTGGTCAGTGTCACTTTGCTCCGTCTCACCCTGCTCTGCTGCCGCTGTCGTGCTGGTCTCCCCACCACTTTCAGGATCATGTTCCGCCGTGGTGTCTTCCGAATCTGCATTAGTGACAGAAACATGGTTGTATAAGTGTCATAGTCTGGTCACACGATATCAGAGCAATGCAGCACATGAGAGGCCTAGAGCTACATGGTAACCACCACACCCTCAAATCATTGTGCTGCTACACACCAGTTACACCACAACTGTGCCTGTCATGCGGACAAACAGGCAGGAGTGGACCAATGTCGATGACACACAGCACTACACCCTGCCCATGGATGGTGTTCCCCTAGCCCACATGGACCTGCCCCACGGACATGATGTAGCCACAACTAACATCACCACTTCCAGAGCCTAAAGGGATCCAGAGGGGAATACACACACCTGTTTTGTCTACACATGCCACATTGTCAAATAGGCCATTACAATCACCATGTGCCAATGTGGGTTCACATTGTTGTCAGATGTGTGGGCCACTACCATGCAGGTGCATGCAAAGTAGACTGACATGGTGTAACACTCATTAAGTGGACACAGCTGTACAGCATAATAGGGACTACACCCACCATCACAAAGAAGAGTGACCATGTGGACAACAAAATATATGTCAAGGACTGAAAACTGCAGCCAGGAGCTGCAGAGTAAGGCCATGGTGGGCCAATGCCTCATACAGACACACATCACAGTTGCCACTCACATCACATATCACAGCATGGCAGCACACGCACATCACATGTGTCACCGCAGACACAGGCACTCTACACATGCATCCACTCCCAGACAAACTCTCCCTCCCCGGATACTCACCATCGCTGTCTTGCTGCTGAAGCCCCTTCAGACGTGCATCCAGGTCTGGATAGGTCACTGCCAGTATGCGTGCCATCAGCGGAGTCATGGTGCGGCGTGCCACACGCCCTGTGCGTGGTACCATCCCCAACTTCATCTCTGCCACTTGCTTAGCCAGCCGGCTGATGTCGTCCCACCTCTTGTGACAGTGTGTGTGTCGTCTGTTTGATACCCCCAGGGCTCGCACCTTTGCTGCTATGGCCCTCCAGACAGCCTTACGTTGGTGTACTTTGAGCTGCAGGTATGAGAGTAAAGAAGGACTAATGAACATTTACACATTGTCATATGTCAGCATCTATCAGTACAGCAGCCAGACACTGAATCTGGACGCACAGTGACCCCCCTCCCTCCAGAACTGGGGGTACCCTCACAAGGCCACTCTGCATGGCATAAACATTAGTGAATGCATGCACACATTGAGCTTCGTAGTCTCCATGATTATCACACTGAAGAATGATGATTCAACACAAATGCATCGACAGCACTGTGTAAATCATAAATTGTACAGGGCATTGATGTGGCATATCCACTAATCAGTGTGCAGCAACTGTAGCATGTAAGTTGGCTGATGGACAAACTTTGGAAGGGCAGCCACTGAACCTACTCTGTGGGGCACACTGACTATGACTACAGGGGCACCCTGAAATTACATCACAAGCGGACACTGTCCAACCAGCTACAAGGCAAACAACCGTTGGTCATGTCTGCCCCAAAAAGTAGCACATCCCACTCACACATACAAGTATTGGCCTAGGACAGAGTCATAATGCAAAACACACACTCCCACCACCAGCAAACATCTTGTCTGTCAGTGTTTGTCAGCACCACACATCCAAAATAACATACAGCTGCATCATGAATACACGTCTGACACCACCCTGCCCTACTGCTCCCTACATGGTGACTTACCACGACATTGGGGCCACCAAACAGCCGTGGGTACTGTGCCAGCACCTCGTTCACAAGGACATCCAGCTCCTCACTCGTGAATGGACTGGCACGGATCTTATCTGTTCTTGACATCCCTGTGGATATGGCAGACCTGTGGCGGAAGTGAGTTGTGAGGTGTCCCAGGCAGCAGGCTCTGTGTACAGCAGGAGAGGGTCCCAGGCAGCAGCAGGAGAGGGTCCCAGGCAGCAGGCTCTGTGTGCAGCAGGAGAGGGTCCCAGACAGCAGCAGGAGAGGGTCCCAGGCAGCAGCAGGAGAGGGTCCCAGGCAGCAGGCTCTGTGTGCAGCAGGAGAGGGTCCCAGGCAGCAGCAGGAGAGGGTCCCAGGCAGCAGGCTCTGTGTGCAGCAGGAGAGGGTCCCAGGCAGCAGCAGGAGAGGGTCCCAGGCAGCAGGCTCTGTGTGCAGCAGGAGAGGGTCCCAGGCAGCAGCAGGAGAGGGTCCCAGGCAGCAGGCTCTGTGTGCAGCAGGAGAGGGTCCCAGGCAGCAGCAGGAGAGGGTCCCAGGCAGCAGGCTCTGTGAGCAGTGGGAATGTGTGGCTCACTCCCACAGATTTATAGGCCCATGGGGTCGTTAGGAAGCTGATAAGGTGCTACAATTGGTTGTCTGGGTCAGCCTTATTCAAAAGCATCCAATGACCGGCTCCGCGGCGGCGGCGCGCCGCTTCCGCATTATTCAAATCTGCATCATGCCACATTGAACACCCATGCCATTGGCTGTATGCAATGCACCATGGCGGTGACGCACCGCGGGTGTCCGGGGTGCGCTACCGCGATGGTGCATCATTCAAAAGCATCCAATGACCGGCTCCGCGGCGGCGGCGCGCCGCTTCCGCATTATTCAAATCTGCATCATGCCACATTGAACACCCATGCCATTGGCTGTATGCAATGCACCATGGCGGTGACGCACCGCGGGTGTCCGGGGTGCGCTACCGCGATGGTGCATCATTCAAAAGCATCCAATGACCGGCTCCGCGGCGGCGGCGCGCCGCTTCCGCATTATTCAAATCTGCATCATGCCACATTGAACACCCATGCCATTGGCTGTATGCAATGCACCATGGCGGTGACGCTCCGCCGGGGACCGGCGGTAGGTACCGCGACTGATGCGGCGGAGCCTAGCCAGCGGCATGGACACCAGTCCATGTGCCAATGGGTACCATGGCTGGGTAGATGGTGGTGCTGGGGTCACACCGCCGGGGACCGGCGGTAGGTACCGCGACTGATGCGGCGGAGCCTAGCCAGCGGCATGGACACCAGTCCATGTGCCAATGGGTACCATGGCTGGGTAGATGGTGGTGCTGGGGTCACACCGCCGGGGACCGGCGGTAGGTACCGCGACTGATGCGGCGGAGCCTAGCCAGCGGCATGGACACCAGTCCATGTGCCAATGGGTACCATGGCTGGGTAGATGGTGGTGCTGGGGTCACACCGCCGGGGACCGGCGGTAGGTACCGCGACTGATGCGGCGGAGCCTAGCCAGCGGCATGGACACCAGTCCATGTGCCAATGGGTACCATGGCTGGGTAGATGGTGGTGCTGGGGTCACACCGCCGGGGACCGGCGGTAGGTACCGCGACTGATGCGGCGGAGCCTAGCCAGCGGCATGGACACCAGTCCATGTGCCAATGGCTACCTTGGCTGGGTAGATGGTGGTGCTGGGGTCACACCGCCAGGGACTGGCGCTAGGTTCTGGCATTTTCGTACACATTGCTGTGTATGTCAATCATGGACAATGTATAAGTGCCATGCAGCTACATGGTGTAGGGCACATCATTGTACACACGATGCCACAGAGCCATTGCATCCACAGGAGGACGCACGTTCAGTCTGAGCCACTTTAGCATGTGTTTGTGCCATTTTAGTAAGGCTTTTGATGGGTGCTGATAATTGTCAGACGTCAGGTGCTCTACATAGATGTAGTGAGGTTTAATGTGTTGTTGGTCAGTGCAGACCTTGACCAGGCTGGTGGCACTGCATTGTATCGTACCTGACTTGTGCATTCAGAACTGATCATGCACACAACCAGATGTGTCCCTGCTATTGTGATCATTGTGTTGATGAATGCTTCCACAATGTACATGATGCATTGAGGTCTGGCAGGTACGGCAGATGGGTATGACAGACATGTTAAGTCACATTAGATTTGTGGCTCTTGTAGCTCCATGTCTGCGCATGTCACTCGTTTAATCATTGTATCCACATTATTGTCACTTGGGTATTGTCACTGGAGAGGCCTGCCCTCTGTGTGTAGCTATTGGGCAGCCATGTAACCAGATGTGCCATGCAGCTTTCTGGCCATTGTTTTTTACCCATTACATTATTGATGTTTTGTGCTATGGCCATCTCATGATGCTTGTCATTGACCTATTGTTTTTAATCCTAAACTAGGAGGAGGCCAAATCTCCTACGTCAGGTGATTGTGCTTGAGGACATGGAGAATGAGGCAATCATCAGGAAATTCCGGTTGGACAGACCGACATTGAAGATCTTGTGTGATCTATTGGAGCCCCACCTGCAGCCTCGCCGTCACTATCCTACGGCATTCACACCCGCCCACAAGGTAATGGCAGCACTACACTTCTTTGCGACTGGTTCCTTCCAGGAGACCGTGGCTAACGCTGGGGGAATGTCGCAGCCCATGTTCAGCATGGTGCTGAGGGATGTACTCGAGGCCATGATGATCTATCGGAATCGCTACATCCATTTCCCCCGGGGACGTGAATTGGCTGCCGTTAAGGGGGACTTCTATCCACTTGGGCACATCCCACATGTAGTCGGTGCGATAGATTGCACCCATGTGGCTCTGGTGGCACCGCAGGCGACGGAGCACATTTTTCGAAACCGGAAACACTACCACTCCATGAATGTGCAGGTGGTGTGCCTTGCAGACATGACAATTTCACATGTGTGTGCTAAGTATCCCGGTTCGGCACATGACTCTTTCATCATGAGGAACAGCATGGTGCCACGGATGATGGAGAATCTGCATCCCGAACGTGCCTGGATTGTGGGTGAGTTACACAACTGCTATCGCGTGCTGTGTGTCACTGCCTTTACTGTGGCCGTACAACATTGCAATGTGTATTTTTTTTTCCACAGGGGACTCGGCTTATCCCAGTAGGCCATGGCTGTTGAGCCCACTCCGTAATCCCCAGACACCTGCAGAGATCCGCTACAATGAGGCCCATGGCAGGACACGACGGGTAATTGAACGTACTTTTGGGCTGCTGAAGGCAAGGTTCCGGTGCCTTGACAGGACTGGAGGCGCACTTGCATACTCGCCTGGGAAGGTGTGCAAGATCGTTGTGGCATGCTGTTTGCTACACAACCTGGCCATCCACAAGGGGGTCCCCCTGCTCCTGGATGACGGTGAGGAACCAAGGCCACAACCTGCTCAGGGACCTGAATCCAGTGATGAGGAGAGTGGAGAGGAGGAAGGAGTTGACCAACGGCAGCAGCTAATCCAACGCTACTTCACTTGAGGTGTGTGACGAGTTACAACGTCTACATAGTCTAGTGTCTTAGCTTATGTTGTGAATGGTTATGCGCAGATGTTCCCAATAGCCACATGTTCTGTCACCTATGTATGGGATTGTTGGAATGGACGTTACGTCCGGAGATGTATTATGGACGGCATTACAGCATTTCAGATAGACACTGTGTAGGGTACCTGTGATAATTAGGATATTTGTGGATCAGTGATCTGTGTGTGTTGCCACGATGAGACCAGTGACTGTAGTTCTGTTGTGTCTCCCTAGGTTCTCCAGCGTGTTCCTGCCCTGCATACTGTACATCATGTTTACATATCATGGACATAATCATCATTGTAAATTATGCACTAAAGAATTCACTACACAAAATCTGGATTGTAAGGTATTTTATTTACGGGGTGGACATGTGAATTGTGCGTGAATATTTACAGGAAGGTGGGGAATGAGCAGTGAGTTGACAGTCATGGTCGCTGAGATGCAAGAGTAGACACCACATGAATGTGGTGACCCAGTCCAACAGACAGGTGCCATTGCCAAGGCAATGTGGGGAAAGATAGTCCAAAAGAGTCAATGCAGTTGGGGAGAGGGTTGTCTTCAAGGCTGGCTCCGTGACTGGCGTGTGGCAGGTGCTTGGCTTCCAGAGACTCCCAGGCTCTTCTTTGGACGCCCCCTAGATCTTTTTGGCGGTGGGGGGCCTGCTGAATGGCCAGCGGCGTCAGAGGACTCGCCCCTCTCTGTTGGCGCAGGGGAGGATGGTGGACTGTCATCCTGCTGCACAACAGGAGGGGATGGCGGTGATGGTTGGGACACAGGCCTGTCCCTCTGCAACGCCACTTGCTGGCCCATGAGGTCCACCATCTGTCCCATGTGGTTATTGATGGACCTCATCAGCAGGATGAGCTCCCTGAAAAATTCGTCCGACCGGCCACTTTGTCCCTGGACCTCTTGATAGGCATCCACAACTCTGGTGAAGTGGTCCAGGGATGGTGTCCACTCCGCCCGAGGTCTGGTGTTGGCCCTGGCCCTCCCACCTGCTCTGCTGCCACGAACCTCTTCCCTCGCCACTGGTGCGCCACGCACTGGCTCCCTGCCCTCCACAGTTGTTGGTGTGGGCTGGTCATCCCTAGGGACAGGGAGGGTGCTGCAGGTGGTACTGGTGGTCGTGGTGGTGTTGGTGGCAGTGGCTGCGGTGGTGGTTGCGGTGGAGGCAGAGGCTGTGACAGCAGGGGTCTGCTGCGTTGTCGTTGCAGCAGAGGTGGTGGTGGGGAGGATGGGGGCCTGGGACCTCTGGGTGTGTGGAACACCGGATGGGCCGGCCTGGAGCTCATCGTCCATACTGTCCTGGGAGTCTGCATCTGTGAGTCCATGTGCCGGAGGTGGAGACTGGCTCTGCGGGTCGTTGGTGTTGTCCCCAGCAGTGAGTTCTTCATCACCTGTGGAGTAGATGGGGAGTGGTCAGTGTTTGTGTCATCTGTGTATCATCAGCTGTCTGTACACTAGTGCATTGTGCTGTCATCAGTTGTACAAATCATGGCAACATCGTGTTACATTACATAGTGGATAGTTAGATCATGGTGTCCTAAAGGTTGATTGTCTATGCATTTTGTACAATAGTAAATAGATTAATACACACACACTTCATGAAGATAAACGGTAGTTACATACCTGTAAGGTGAGCGTGCAGGGTATAATGGCTGACACTTGCTCCTGGGTGGGGGAGGCCTCCATGCTGCTGGGCTGTGGGCCAGGGGGCATGCTGGGAGTAGTGGTACAGGCCTCACCCCCACAAACACCCTCCAAGTGAAGATGGCTACCTACCTGTAAGTTTGTTTGTTAAACTGTGCAATGGCTGACACTTGCTCCTGGGTGGGGGTAGCCTCCATGCTGCTGGGCTGTGGGACAGGGGGCATGCTGGGAGTAGTGGTACAGGCCTCACCCCCACAAACACCCTCCAAGTGCAGATGGCTACCTACCTGTAAGTTTGTTTGTTACACAGTGCAATGGCTGACACTTGCTCCTGGGTGGGGGTAGCCTCCATGCTGCTGGGCTGTGGGACAGGGGGCATGCTGGGAGTAGTGGTACAGGCCTCACTCCCACAAACACCCTCCAAGTGAAGATGGCTACCTACCTGTAAGTTTGTTTGTTAAACTGTGCAATGGCTGACACTTGCTCCTGGGTGGGGGTAGCCTCCATGCTGCTGGGCTGTGGGACAGGGGGCATGCTGGGAGTAGTGGTACAGGCCTCACCCCCACAAACACCCTCCAAGTGCAGATGGCTACCTACCTGTAAGTTTGTTTGTTACACAGTGCAATGGCTGACACTTGCTCCTGGGTGGGGGTAGCCTCCATGCTGCTGGGCTGTGGGACAGGGGGCATGCTGGGAGTAGTGGTACAGGCCTCACTCCCACAAACACCCTCCAAGTGAAGATGGCTACCTACCTGTAAGTTTGTTTGTTAAACTGTGCAATGGCTGACACTTGCTCCTGGGTGGGGGTAGCCTCCATGCTGCTGGGCTGTGGGACAGGGGGCATGCTGGGAGTAGTGGTACAGGCCTCACCCCCACAAACACCCTCCAAGTGAAGATGGCTACCTACCTGTAAGTTTGTTTGTTAAACTGTGCAATGGCTGACACTTGCTCCTGGGTGGGGGTAGCCTCCATGCTGCTGGGCTGTGGGACAGGGGGCATGCTGGGAGTAGTGGTACAGGCCTCACCCCCACAAACACCCTCCAAGTGAAGATGGCTACCTACCTGTAAGTTTGTTTGTTAAACTGTGCAATGGCTGACACTTGCTCCTGGGTGGGGGTAGCCTCCATGCTGCTGGGCTGTGGGACAGGGGGCATGCTGGGAGTAGTGGTACAGGCCTCACCCCCACAAACACCCTCCAAGTGCAGATGGCTACCTACCTGTAAGTTTGTTTGTTACACAGTGCAATGGCTGACACTTGCTCCTGGGTGGGGGTAGCCTCCATGCTGCTGGGCTGTGGGACAGGGGGCATGCTGGGAGTAGTGGTACAGGCCTCACTCCCACAAACACCCTCCAAGTGAAGATGGCTACCTACCTGTAAGTTTGTTTGTTAAACTGTGCAATGGCTGACACTTGCTCCTGGGTGGGGGTAGCCTCCATGCTGCTGGGCTGTGGGACAGGGGGCATGCTGGGAGTAGTGGTACAGGCCTCACCCCCACAAACACCCTCCAAGTGAAGATGGCTACCTACCTGTAAGTTTGTTTGTTAAACTGTGCAATGGCTGACACTTGCTCCTGGGTGGGGGTAGCCTCCATGCTGCTGGGCTGTGGGACAGGGGGCATGCTGGGAGTAGTGGTACAGGCCTCACCCCCACAAACACCCTCCAAGTGAAGATGGCTACCTACCTGTAAGTTTGTTTGTTAAACTGTGCAATGGCTGACACTTGCTCCTGGGTGGGGGTAGCCTCCATGCTGCTGGGCTGTGGGACAGGGGGCATGCTGGGAGTAGTGGTACAGGCCTCACCCCCACAAACACCCTCCAAGTGCAGATGGCTACCTACCTGTAAGTTTGTTTGTTACACAGTGCAATGGCTGACACTTGCTCCTGGGTGGGGCAGGCCTCCATGATGCTGGGCTGTGGGACAGGGGCTATGGTGGGAGTTGTTGTACTGACATTCCGGCCCCATACAGGCCTCCTCAGCAGAATGGCTGGCTACATCTTGTTTAGGGATGGACAGTGTATTGGTGGTTGGGTATTGCAAGGAGGTAAAAGTCAATGTGGTTGTCTGTACTTACCAGCCTCCGCTCCCCCGGCTACTCCTGTGTAACTCTCAGGTAGCAGGATAGCAAGCACCTTCTCCTCCCATGGTGTGAATGTCTTCAGTGGGACGGGAGGGCCACTGCCAGTCACGTTTGCCAGAGTCCAGTTCTTGCTCCTCTTCTCCTTGACAACCCTTTTGAGATCATGCCACCGCTTCATGATCTCCTTCTTGGATCTTGGGGTGGCCCTAACTGCATTCACCCTTTGGACAATCCTTTCCCACATTTGTGTCCTGGTGGCTAATGGTGTCTGTTGGACTAGGTTCCCAAATAGTTGTGGTTCTACTCTCACAATCTCGTTGACCATGACTGTCAACTCACTCTCTGTGAATTTGGGCATTTTTTGTGAGGTCATGGTGTGGGGGTGTTGAGGTGTTTGTGGGTGCAGGGGTGTGTGGGTGCAAGGGTGTGGTGATGAGGTGTGTTCTGTGCTGGGGGTTTGATTGTGATGGTGTGATGGTGGTGTTGATGGTGGTGGTGGGTGTTGTGTGCGATTTTGCCTCTCTCAGATGTGGTGTGTGGCCTTCTGTTCTGGGAAGATGCAAAGGATTGTGGTGAGTGGAGGGTGTGGATTTGTACTCAGCTGTGTGGGTGTGTCCAATTGGATAGTGGTTGTCAGGTGTGTAGTGGGTGTGGTTATGTAGTATTGTGTATATCTTTGCCATTTCTGTATCTGTGTGTGTGTGTTGTATGTATTTGTGGCTGGGCTACTTTGTTTATGCAGTATTTTGCATCGCTGCGGTGCTTTGACATCGACCGCGATGGATTTCGTGTTCGTCCGCTGCGGTGACTTTGCTGGTGCTTGTCCGTCATTTCTCCCATGCAATCCTGCCTTCGACCGCGGCGGTCGGTGCCTGCCGGTCCGCCCGCGCCACCCTCGGGGATATCGTAATTTCCTGTGCGGTGTCTCCGCTTTCCCTGTGGGCGGTGTTGTATTTCCAGCTGCTTTTCCGACCGCCGCGGTCGGAGTTTTGTCATCACCGCACACGTCGGGCGGTTTCATTTTCACCGCTACCGCCGCGGTCGCTCTCTAGTGGCGGTCGATCCTAATTTGTCTGCCGGTTGCACCGCCTCCATGGCGGGCGGTTGTTTCCCGCATCCATGGCGGGCGGGGTGGTTTTCCGCCCGCTATCCTAATGGGGCCCTTAGTCTCTTGATAACAAGCCAGAGACACACTCACATTGCCAAAAGAAGCCCAAAACAAAACCAACACCACATAACTCAAACGAGTTGTTAAAAAATACACACTGGATGGATGAAAACAAGCTACTACCGTGCATAAAAAAAAGGCCACGCAGCATCCCGAAATGAACACCATGCTGAAAGATGAAGCACAGCACCCGTGAAGTGAGAGTCTCGTTGATCAAGGGAAACAAAACATGAATGCTTGTGGGAAGTGCTCTTTCAGAATAAAAAAAAGAGTTCCTGAGCCAGTAAGTAAAAATGGAATACATGGAAGGATACAAATAATGGGGCACTGATCCATGGGAGTGAACAACTGATCAAAAGGAGGAACAAATAAGAAAGATTAACCACTTGGAAACAAGGATTTTTAAAGGACACTGAAATAACAATGAAAAGCAATGGACAGGTTATTGGCCCACAAAGTATATACAATATGTCTCGAACAGTCAGTTCAAGCACTAGCTAGCCTCAGCCTGAAACAAGGTTATGTGGAGAGGACATAGAGGGAAAAGGTGACACATTTAGGTGAGCAGGTGGTAACACTGCTGAAGTATGTCACTGGAAATAAACCTCTTAGTCCTAAACCCTTCAGCTCATCCACCATCAAAATATTTTCCTTCAGTTGACGAACACATCAAAAAGTCCTGGAAAAGTAAATGTGTGCTTTTGTCACAACAGTGCAGTACACTAGCTCCCAAGATTGTGTTATATCTCTTGTAGATCTCAGCAACTCTCAGCACCAGTGCATAATTTGTGTTGGTGTTTTCTGGTGCTTGCCACCAGCACTTATTTGTAAACAGTGGCACATATTTTTGAGAATCCACTACTTGCTGGTACCGTGTGTGTATTGTTTTTTTCAGCAGAGTTCAATAGTAGTGCATTTAACTATTTAATATATCTTATAAACATGATAAAACTGTGACTTAAACCTAGAGTTTAAAGTGCATGGGTAGTGCCATCTTAAGTGGAGCTGGGTGAAATACCTTGGGATCTGGCATTTAATTTTTTACAAATTAATCACTGCCCACACAAAGTAATTTAAAAAAACACAACACATTAAAAATGCCCTAGTCCTGTTGATCGAAGAAAAAAGGAAATGAGCTGCTACGTTGTTATTGGCAGTTGCAGAGTACAGAGTAGATGTAGTTGGACTTCTGAACTTTGGGACGTTTTTTTTTTATCTTGAAAATGTCCGGTGTGTTTTCAGAAACATCCCATGCAAATTTACTTTTGTGGGCTAATTCCTATGCAAAATAAATTCTTATACAAATATGCTGAAAGATCTTTGTTTAGCTGGAAGTTGTGGCTGCAGGCAAAGTTTTACATATGTGACATGCTATGCAGCTTCATATACAAATTTCAGTCCTTTGCAAAACATTTCAAACAGAAATGTTAACTTTGCACAGACAGCCACCCCTAGTTCCTAGGTTACCATACAAACAGAATATTCAGTGTTTTCATCATTGACAAAGCATTACAAGACTTGTGGCTAAATACATCGGACAAAATGGTGCTTAAAACATGCACAAGAGTGGCGGATGGTAAATTTAGAAAGGTGTGTCGCCAACGGGTGGCACGCACACATAAACATTCACAGCCAAGCATTTACACGCACGTGTGCACACACAAACATATCCATTCATAACACTCACTACCAAACATTCATAAATGCACGCACGCCCCAAACATGAATTTTTTTTAAAACACACAAATGTCCCTGCAGCTCTGCCTTGGAGGTCCCAAGAGGCTTAGGACTGCTGCCCTTCTCATTGGCTGACCTAAATTCCGCCAATGAGGGAAGGCAGCAGTCCCGACATCATCAGAGAGGGGCATGGGGTCAGTGAGACTGCTGACCCCACCCCACTTTGTGATGAAGTGTCACTGACTGACATTCGACCCTTGGAGCTTCAGGGCTTAAAACTGAAGCTCCCAGATGCGCAGCAATCAGTGACGCTACCCCTTGTCACTGAGGGGAGGGCCTCAGGGACCTTTGCTGAGCAGGTCACGCCCACAGGAGCTGTGACTTCCTCAGCCCAGCAACGTTCACCTCATTCAGCCAGCAGCCTGAGCATTTAGTGCATGACTGGCTCCTGGCTGCCATACCTGAAATTGAACAGTGTCTGTCAGGCTGACCTTTGTTCAGCCTGACAGACATTCTTCATGAGGGGCACAAGGTGGGGGAAGGGGTGTTCCCTCAGCCCTAATTGACGGACAGTGGCTGATGTATACTGACATAATGTAATACTACACCGCCTATTAGTCCATGTTTTAATATGCTATGTTTTAAATATTCCACACTGGACTGTAAAGTTGCCTAAGTTAAGTGGGCAAAAATGGTATTAAATAATAAAACCAAACTTTAGAAATTTGCTAAAATAACTTTTGTTGAAAAAAATAAGACACGAAAACCACACTTCGATTAGTCACTGCCAAATCTACTGGTGTCATTTCACTATATGCAAATGTAATTGCAAAACAGGGCAGCCTGTGGATTTGGCCCGCAGATGAGTTTGCAATCTCCCAGTCATGGGTTACTATCCAGTATCATGCAAGGCATCGCATGCAGCCGTGGCCCGTTCAGGTAAGAATGCGGGCCAAGGCTGGGGTGGGGGGATTGAACAGACAACCACAAGTAAAAATAAATAAATAAATATAAAAAATTCCTTCACTGTCGTCTATTGAAACTCCCCCTCCCCCAACCCAGCCCCACCGCTCTTACCTGAAAAGGCCGCGGCTGACTGCATGGTGTTCCCATGACAAAGGCATTATCATTGGTGGTACAGCATTGAGGGTAGACTGCAAACAACGGAAAAGTGTATACCTGCCTGTCAAGGGGTGGTTAATAGGAGAAAAGGCTAGAACTGCACAGAACAATTTTCACTGAGGTGGTCAAGAAAATAAAAATGCCAGATATCCATTTGGGTTCCAAAGGGAAAACTCACATTTCTGGGGGTAAGGGCTAAAATGAGAGGAGAATCCACAAGTGGATTTTGTTCACCATTGAGGGTCTGATTTAGATATTGGCGGACGACTTACTCCTTCACAGCAGTGACAGATATCGCATTTGTCAAAATATAAATCCCATTATATCCTATGGAATTTATTTTTTGGCGGACAGGATTTCCGTCAGCACTTTTTCAAAAGGCCCCCAGTGTAAGCCCACCCCTTTTAACGAGTTGTTGTACAAACGCCTTCACGTCTATATTTTGGTGTAGAAGATAATGAGCTCCAACAAAGAAAAGAAAGAGAAAACACACCACAAAGACTCACCGTGCTACACCTAGGATTCAGGGGTTAATACACCCAGGGAGAGCATTCACAGTAGCGGCCTGCTTCTGTCTCAAAGGGTATCAGTTCAGAGGTTAAGTTCAGACTCTATATAAAGCCTTAAGAACTAGTGATAAGGTTCCAGCAGATCTTAGAATGATTTCTCATTACCCCTTAACCTCATCTTCCTTTTTAGGTCTCGCCTACGCAGCTTGCATGTGCATGTGCTGCATAGGCAAAAGACCTTAAGCTATCGCTTTGGCTTTTCAGCTAAAAACGTGAGCGCGTTCCATTGCCTTCAATGGCAACGCGTGCACGTCTGGCGATTCACTTGCGGGAGCGAGCGGCTGGCACCATATGTTATCAATTATCGCGGCGCCAACTGCTCGCTCCCGCAAGTGAATCGCGCAGGCCCCCTCCCCTGCTGCTGCGCCAGGCACTGGGACAGAGAAAGTAAACAACTTCAAGGTTTGCTGGCAGGAGGTCATTAAATGCAGGTATTCCTCTGCATCTTACCCCAAATGTTACTTCTGTTCCAGTATTTTAGTAAAGCACGATACCCGAGTTCTGGTAACCACCCCTTTGGTTAGAAGTATGTTATCTGAATCATGCATGATGTACACGTTCGCGTTAAGGGGTCCGTGATACAGCCGTGTTGGTATAGGGGTGGCGATCCTTTGGGTGACGTACAGGAGCAGTTGCTTAGGATGGACAGTAGAAATGTATACCAGCACAGACTTAGTATGAATATGACAACTTTCCATGATGTATGTTCTTTTTAACTCTTAGTATTGTCCCTGGAGATCCAAGTTATGGCCATGCTTCTCTTTATAGGACATACATGAAGTGTGGCTTCTCTTTCAGTCCCTCTCACAATCGCTGTTTCACAGCTGGTGTTTCCAGCTCGTGTCCTTCAGCCCGCCCAGACCCAAGATCCTTTGCTTGCGTAGAAGAGGCGTGAATGTGGGAGCTGCATTTCTTTCAGGCGCTTTCCAATACGCTTTACCATCTTTAAAGTGTTACAATAAAAAAGAGATAACGTGCGGTGCAAATGCTGTTGGCAGCGAGTGGCCTCTGTGAGGGCACGATCACTTACAATCGTTCGCACCACGCTCGCAACAGAAGATGTGGATAGAGACAGATTATCTTCTTCCGGAACACTGACATAATCAAGCGAGGGGATGTAGCTCAGTGATAGAGTGCATGGTTTGCATGTACGAGCCCCTGAGTTCGATTCCAGGCATCTCCACTACCTTTTTCTAATTAAAATGGATTATATTTTATGTATATTTCTGAGTGATGTCAATTTAGCCTACATCTATATATTATTATGACTAAATATATTATTATTATTATTTTCAATAATGGTATTCAATTAAAATTACAAATTAAAATTACAAATTCCTAGATGTATAGACCGAAACTGATATCCATACAGCTGTATTGGCGCTGGTAATGGCTAAAGAAATTAGTAGAACTGAATAAAGGTCGCTGGTTGGATAGAAAGACACTACCATGTCTGGTTTCACAGTTTCTCAATCACCCACACAATAATGTTAAAAAACTTCGTTTATATATTTTTTTTATTCAAAAAGCAATAAAAATATAGAAACTCGAAAAATATGGAAATTGAGAGGCAGTGCACAAAAATACAGTCCAAAACAAACTATGAGAACATGCACTGAGACAACATAAAAATGTCGGCGTTGTCACTATCGTACAAATTAAATAGGACAAAATTCAATGTTATACTTACTTTGCAGAATTTGATTGTGTTAGAGTAGGAACACTCTTTAAACAGACGAAAGAGAAAAAAGTAAAATGTTCTTCCACAATCGTAGTTATGTGAGAACGCAATGGATGTGCTTCCTACTGGCTCGCACCAAATGTCATGTTCCCAGTTAAGTGTGTGAAAGCAGTTAATTAATTTTATGAAAGCAGTTAATTAATTTTACATTAGATTTCGCTTTCAATACATACTGCGTCGACACTGACGAGCTGGTATGCACTCTGTCTTAAAGGATGTGATGTCATAACCGTTCTAACTGGGGATGTAGCTCAGTGGTAGAGTGCGTGCTTCGCATGTATGAAGCCCCGTGTTCAATCACCGGCATCTCCAGCTCTTTTAATAAAAATGTACTGTTCTATTATTTGGGGCATGTAGACTAATAGATCAGATGATAAATGTACTTGTTTTTCTTTTAATCTGATTTTAATCTAATTTATTTGTTTTCAAAGACAATCCCAAATTATCTGGTGACAGAAATAACGTCATACCTATCTTAAGCACTTAACAGTCTACATACAACACATACACATGTTTTTAGCATTTACTCGTTACTTTGTCACTATATCTCGTTTTCCATATCTTTGCCACAACAGATATGGGTTTTCACATAAGACGTTAGGTCAAGGCTTACAGACAAAGGCAAGGTTGTTGTTTAATTAACTGTGTTTCACCAACTATTCTATCGATGAGCCATCATCTAGTCCATACAAGGTATCAATAATTAACGCAACCGAGAAGTATAGCCAGCTGCTATAAAAGGCATCAGTGAATACTGGTTCAGCTATCTTTAAGCAGTTCTTTGCAATAATGCCCCCGGCCCAGTATGGGATTCAAATGCACTGTTCGTTTGTATGTAGTTGCCACATGACGATGTCTAGATGCTGAGAGGCTCGATAGTTCCGTCTGCAAGCAGACAATTTAGAGGCACTCGATAACCAGCTAGGGCCACAGCTTACAAGATTCATTGCTCTTGTTACTTAGATCTATTTTCCATGATTAGCTGGCCGTATCCCATTTATGAACAGCTTTAATGGTGACGCGAGGCTTTGAAGGAAGAGTTTATTTTTTATTCTTTATTTTCTACACACTATTTTAATACTGTTCAGCCGTCGCGCAGTCAATCATCACTGTCTTGCATATATCTTTCTAAATTACAGGGCGGTGCCCCATAATCCTGAGCTGTAGCCAGGTGAGGAGAAGCACGTTCCTCTCGCACTTAAGGTGAGCCAGAGGCTATCCTAGCACATTGAGATGGGTAGAGCTGTACTAGCGGTTATGAGCCATTATCACTAGAATTGGCTCTGTGTATGATAACTTAACTAATGATAGCACTGTTATCTTTACACCCTTGTTTGTCTATGTTGTGTCTGTGTCCTGGTGTCTCTTACGTCTGGAAACATCCCTTCTACACAGGAGGACTGAAAAGACTGAGCAGGTGATATCCTTATCATTTATTCTGTTTTTTCATTTTTGTATACAGTATTAAGCAGTAGCAAAGTCAATAGTGGTCCTGATGAAGCAATAGATACCTGAATGGATCCTAATACCTGCAGAAACATGTCGACCTGAAACATCAACTCAGTAGTTATTTGTTGAATCTACTGATTCTTTGCACTCACATTGTTTTTATCTTTTGGAAGTGGACGGTTATTGAATAAAGTGTGTTCTGCATCCTCTCTTCAATTTTAAAAGAGCACTTTTTCTTTCACATTTTTCATGCACTGCTTTCAGTTACTAACACATGCGAGCTGTTAACCTTTTGAGTCCCAATACACACTGGGCTAGTCATTCTACTACCAGTTCCCGGTTAAGTGGCAACAACTTGGACTCTCCACTTTGGAAAGTGGTCCAAATGATGGAAAGGGCGGCACAGTTTGAGTAACTGATGGATATTCTTTCACATTGTGTAATATCCTGTTGTATGCCTTGACATTACACATATAGGACACAGAGAGCTAGTTAAGACACACATAGATGACTTGAATATATACTTCTTTTGACTCCCAGTAGGGACCATCCCACAGGGAAAGCCAGGACGGGTTCCCCAGCGGTATACCGCGCCAGGATACTCCGGTAGTAATTGAGCGCGTTACAAAACAGCTTATAACATAACATAACATAACATAACATTAGACACTGCCCTGACCTGCTGGTCATCATCGCCCCTCTGGAAACCACCAATATACACTCCATCCACCTGGGGCCCAAGTAGATTCTTGTTCACACTTCACCAAATAACTCAGCTCCATATGCACTGACCTCACTCTAATACTCAATGACTTTCTCACCACTGCCACCTACCTGGACGCATGGCACCACACCACCATCCTACCTCTAATAAAAAAACCTTCAGCGGACCCAAACAAACTGACAAATTGCAGACTCATCTCTTTGATACCCTGTCCATCAAAAGTCTTGGAAAAACTAGCCAACAAACAACTGGCTGACCACCTCAACAACGGTTACCTCTGGGACCCCTTCCAATCTGGATTCAGGTCGAAAGACAGTAAAGAGACCACACAAATCCAGTGGGGGCTGGCGCAATTTGAAAGTGGTGGGGCAAGCAAACTGGCACTGAGAGAAACCATTGATGCCTTAAGACTCAGTGGCAAAGCTTCCAGTCATGGCTCATTATAAACAGTGATTTATTGAGCCATGAATGAGAGCTCCGGGTTTGAGGCTTAAAGCACTGCGAGTTTCACAGGTCCCCAGTGGGTAAAAAAATGCCACTGCTGATCTGAGCAAAATTAAATAAAATGCTTGTATGTAATAAACAAAATAACCGACATGGATAGGATTAATGTTTTAAAGTTAAAAAGTTTAACTTTAAAATGTTAATGTAATGTATATAAGTGATTTTTGTTACTGTTTATATCGCTTTGATAATTAAAAAGAAAAATTAAAGATTTACTTACCCACTGGTTCCACATCCTCTGGTGCTGGGGTTCTTCTCTAGTGGTCCGAGTATGAGGCCCCCGAACCACCTACCCTAACCAATTCAGATACTGCTCTTGTGGTGTTAGCCAGCATGAGAGAAGCACCATAATTGGTAGTAGTGGGCTGGCTCAGCACTCATTCAGGCACTGGGGGCCAGTGCCTTATCTCCAGCTGGCTTTCTAAGACAGCACAGTTTGGAGAGGTCTAAAGTGCGCATGGCAGGCTAGTCATTGCAAGACACCTGGAAAAGTGGTATGTACACGTTAAACTGGTGTAGCCAGCCACTACGCCTCTATGCAGCCAATCAGCAGCAGTGGCCCTGCCCCGCCCTCACACTCAGCTCAGGCTGGCAGAGGAAAAAATTAAATGGTAATAAAGTTGTTTTATTACCATTTTATTGTTCACTTTTGCTGCACCCTCACCAGGTGGTGGGCAACGCTTCACCACCCAAATGAAGAAGCTGATGCTGTCCTAACTGCTATAGACAACATACATCTCATTATAGACAAAGGTGGCACTTTGGTACTCATCCTTTCCAACCTCTCATTCAGCACTGTATCCCACCCCATCATCGTCCAACGCCTCCTTAAGACATAAATGCACAGACTCATACTCTGATGGATCAGCTCCTTCCTCTCAGATAGCACGCAGTCAGTCAGCCTGACCCCGTACACCACCTCTACCTCCAACCTGATCTGCAGTGTTCCTCAAGGCTCCAAGCTCAGCCCCACACTCTTCAATTCTACATGGCCCTGCTCGCTAACACCATCCAAGCCCATGGACTCAACATCATCTCAAACGCCGACTACACCCTGCTCATCCTCTCCCTCCGATGACATCACAAATACCCAGATGAAGTTCATCAACTGCATGTCCGAAGTCGCAAACTAGATGAAAGCCAACTTCTTGAAGCTCAACTCTGATAAGATGGAGGTGGCACATACTGTCGAACCAAGCTGGGAACCTAGGGATCATCAAAGACAATCATATCAAAATGACCAGCCAGGTTAACATGGTCTCCTTGCCTGCTGCTACATTCTAAAGCTCCTCAGGAATATCTTCAGATGGCTTCTGCTCAACATCCGCAGAACCATCACCCAAGCAAGCTGTACTATCGAAACACACTCTACATTGGCATCACCACACAGCTCACCAAGAGACTCTAGTTTATCCAGAGCTCAGCAGCCAGACTCACACTAAAACTCCCAGCATATTCTCACATATCCACACACCTCAAGGACCTCCAATGGCCCTCCCATTAGCAGACACAGCCAGGCGCACCCTCTTCAAACTCCACACACACATATACAAAGAATGGCACAACCAAGATCTCGGATACTAGAACAGCTGCATTACCTCCCACACACCAACCAGACCCCTCAGGTCTGTGAGCCTCCTTCTCACCTATGTCCCCCGCATAAGAAGAACCAGAGTCATCGGCTGCACCTTCTTATATCTAACTCCTAAAACTTGGAATGACCTACCCCAGCACACCAGAGCTGCCATTCAGTCACAGAATTCTGCAAAAAACTGAAAAACGTGGCTATCCGATCGATAAGCCCCAGTCAGAGCAACAACCCCTTCTCAGTGAGAAAGGATATCCTCCCGAGTGATATGTGTGCAATATAAATGAATATAACATAACAAACTCCTTTGTTCCATGATGTCTGAAGAATGACAAATGGAGAAAATGCTTTGTTATTGCTCACTTCTTCTTTGGTCTTCGAAGAGATGCTGTGACAACGAACAACAAAATTTGGCAGGAGCTTGGATAAGGATGTGTGTGGGGCCTTTTGTAATTTCTATCACTGGCTTAGCTAAGCTTGAATACGAATATCCCCTCTGATGAGATGCAGCCAGGTATATTGGAATTTCTTTTTTTCAGCAGTTTCACCATCTTTCAAGTCCTAAACTCCGAAACTATGGTGCAGTTAAAGACTTGCTTGTTTGAAAATAGCACATCTCATAGCGATTTACACTGCCCTACTTCTTGGCCGAGCAATCGCTTTCAAAGTGGATTCAATTGTTGCAAATGTTGGCTGGTACTTCAGGCAAAGTAGTGGAAGTTTTGCTTACAAAACTACTTGGGCCGCAACTTGGTACTCCAGGCAGGAGGGTTTGCTGAAGGATGTGCCAGTTAAACCTCCCAATCCTAAGTCATAGATTTTGCAGGCTCTCTCAACTGGTCTATGGAATGAAAATACTAGTGAACAAAATGGAGATTCATGCTAAATTCAAACCTAATGTTGTCTTAGATAGTGAAATTGTTACAGCACTGGTAGCAGGGGCGTCAGTTGAAATCCACAAACGTGAGGTAACAGGACTGGAAGTTGTACATAGCATAGAGAATGTATGACAAGTGAAATATTATTGTTAAGAAACAAATGTTGTTGGTCATCAGGGGGCCTTAATCCATGAATAAAGAACAGCAAGAATGTTTATCCTTTAAATGATAAGCATATGGTCTGGGATGGGAGGTGATTTAGCCCAAAACATCAATGGAGACACACTTTTCCCTCAACTAACAGAAGCAGATTGCAGCCTTGTAACCCCACTGGTGGTCTGGGCAAACTCTCTTTCTCGCCGTCACCCAAAGGACTCTAACAATGCTAGGAGTTAGTTGGTAGAGTACTGGATGGTGGGGAAAACCTCTTTCTTTAGCTTGGCTTGAAAGAAGTTAGTTTCAAATTGTTGGGTCCTGAAGATTACAGAGGAAGGGCATGCAACTGAAGTCTCATTTCTATCTCCTAATTGAGGCCTTATAGCAAATATTTGGCCCAGGGAGCCAAGCAAACAACTTAGTCTTTGATAATCTAGATGGGCAATTGTTCCAAATGTCTTCCTAAGAAAGTGGAAACGGAACATACTCATTCATATTTTCTGTGAAGAGTTAAGAGGCTTGCTGATCGATTATCACCCTAAAGGGGTCACTGATTTGTCAATGTAAAGCATTTCAAGAAAGAAATTTCCCCACAAATTCTTTTCATAATCAGTGTGGGGAAATGTCTTAATGTCATTAAATCTCCACGATGCCAACCTCCACATTCTGATCGGATTCACCATCGGAAATGTTTGTGAAGTTGTGTCAGAAATGTCCACTTCCAGATTTACCACCTGCTGCCTAGGTTAAAATCTACTTCCAGAGTGTCCCCAAAGGCCCTAGCACTCATGGTAAGGGTGATGCACACTAGACGCACTGTGGTGCAGCCCTGCCTGGACAGTTGGCAATTACATTCCCCTTCAAGCCAGAAGAAGGGAATGGATACAGGAACAGTTTGTCTATTTCTTACAACATGACATTTTCCTCTTCAAACTCCTGAAATTGCATCTATGAACAAAGCTACTAGAACACACAGGAGGCTGGCTGAGTACTCACCTTGACGATTGCTTGTGCTAAAAGAAAGAGGCTGTAAGCTGTGATTTTATTTATTGTGGCTTCTGCAGCAAGGTGAACCTGAACCAGCGAGTGTCTCCAGGCAAAGTGGGTCAAGAGAGTGCCGTTGATTGGTGATTGCTTACTCCATGCATTCACAATCATTTGGCTACTACTGATAGTTAGGTTGTTCTCTCGAGGCAGCACGTGTCTTCACGAGTAAAACGTTTTTCACATGGACAAATATTTGTAGGGGGTCTTAAAATTAATATATCATTGCCAGACATTTAGTTCTTTAAGGGGTCCTCTTATCCGAAATCATAAATTCTACCCACAACCTACTTTGAAGGAGTCCTATCCCAAACCTATCCGAGTTAGGTGTGTCTGGCAATGAAGAATTAATGTCAAGCCTCCCTGATGGCATCATTCTGAATGTAAACTCATTTTCTGTATGTGATATAAACATTCGGTCCTTCAGCCAATTTGCCCTTGAATACTGCATTTTGAGTACCGTCTGAAAAAAATGACTGGGGACATGAAAACGAACATATTGTACACGCAGGCCTTATATTTTCAGTCAGTTCAATTAAAGCGTCACAAACTGGATTCTTTAGATGTTCATACTGAACTACCATGCCACTTGCACATAATTCTAGGGTGACATATTGCTTAAAACGATCTCTGTACTCCCGCAATAAAAATTATTCCCACACCAGTGAACAAAAGCAGCAATGGTGCAATTTGTCCTCGCTCATAGCACAGTGCCAGCACAAGAACAGCTGGGAAAGGTTATTTGTCATCGCACTTGTGCAGTGCTGACAGGAAAAAGGCAGCTCCCTTTAAAGGGACGTTTGCTAAACAGAAACGGAAAATAACTCCGCCTAGAGCCTGCCCTGTAGACACAGCCTCGCGGACACAAATGAGCTCTGCCATCAGAGACAAAAACAGATGTAGCGCGCGTGTATGTGTGGGTGGGTGGGTGTGTAAGATGACTGGAAAGGGAGCATTTATACTTGAAAACAAATAAAGCCCGAAAACTAAGTTATCTTTCATCCTATTGTGTGTCTCGACAACCACCGACCATTTTACAAGATAATACTAATACAATTCAGTAAACATGTAAATGTAAATGTAAATCAATAAATCAGTGCAAAATCAATACAGTAACATAAGCTACATTGTCAGACACTTTTTGGAAACAATGTCCCACTCTCCTAGTACGTGGATGTGTGCTGTTGCAGCCCTTATGTACAAGTCCAATTTAATGACGGCTGCTTGATACACATAAAACAACAATTGGCCTGTGCGCCCTGCTTACGCCCATGAATAATATGGCATGATGCACTCCTACAACGCAGGGGCAAAGCGTAAACCAGACTGCACCGCGGATGTCCGCCTTGTAATGCCAGTACCATACTTTTTACCTACTGTGAACAACTGAGTCTCTAGCCCAAGACATGAATCGCTATTGGCAATCTATATGACAATGCCATTGATGATTTAAAAAAAAAAAAGAAATGTCATGAGCAATGCCAATAGCTCTACCTTTAATGATGCTGAGACCATTGCATTGTAAATGCTTGTTACCTACTGTGAACAACTGAGTCTCTAGCCCAAGACATGAATCGCAGTGTTTACCTCAGAGGCATACATAATTGAAAATGCGCGTGTTATCAGAGACAGATCGGGTACAAAGGTAAATTCTACAAAGCCTTCAAACAAAGCTGTGTCTGGTCACATAATCGTCATACTTGCTCCTGTGATAGGTTCTTTTAAACCAGACAGTTGTTTTAGGAATCTTTGAAACGCAGTCCTAAAAGACGCTCGCTATTTTATGCATCAAAGCCTCGAGGCAAAAATGTGGGTTAGAGCAACGGGGTTTTCTTTAACCTAGTACCTAAAGTGACAAGAAAGAAACACAACCTTTCACACCCACAGACACACAATTCCCTGCACTCGCATAACAGCTTCCAAAGAGGGAGTACTGTGCCGGAAGTGGGGTTCTACACAAAGTGAGGCCAGAAACCATGGGCTTTATGAAAGGCTGTAGTTTTACACTTTTGCCTAGTTCACATAAAGCCTTTATGTGAACTAGGCAAAAGTGTAAAACTACAGCCTGTGTCTTATAAGCTGTACTGCAGCTGCTGAGACGTCCAATCGGTTGTTCAATACGGCAAAGGGTCTGCAAAGCTCAATCATTCTGGCAGAGCGTCAGCAGGGTAATTATGGGAAGGAAATGGTCAGAAGATTAATGGCATTCCTGAAGCCCGCAGGAATGGCCTCCGAGATTGCTAAGCAGCGCTGTCGTCAGAGGGCACCCGGGGCCGTGGAGATACAGAGGCAGCTGCGCAGCGTCACGGCCGCCATTTTCCTTCCGACGATGCGTGACCGTTCGCCGGATGTAAGAACTGCTGGTCCAGCTGCAGTCTGGAGCACGATGAAAATAAGGGAGTAAGCTGCATTGGGTTTCCTAAGAAATTGGCCCTGTGGTTTCATGTAAAGCTTTGCTGACATAGTTATTGCGAGGATTCCTTGAGACTGACATTCCCCACATGACAGCTAAGACAAGTTCTTGATGGGTGTCAGCTTCCTACCAGGGGTACCCTTCATGTTTCCCTGGTGGCAGTGTGTAGTGTTCTCATCTTGCTTATGTCATTCTCCCCTGCTCTCCCCTATTGCCATGGACATGCATCCCTCATAGTGTTCTCTATTGGAATATCCTTACACTGAAATGTTACCACTTGAACTGCTTGTCAGTTGAACTTACATGCTGAAGGATGAGGAGAAGTGTGGCTCAATGGTTGTGGAGAAGTGAGGCTTAATGGTTAGAGCGGGAGACCCTGATGCAGAGGTCTAGCCCAGGACCAGGGTTCAATTCCTGCCTCAGCGGGTCTTGGGCTCAATTTCCTTGGACATGATAATTCTTGCCTCGGTGCCTATTCTAATCATGGGTCCCACTCTGCAACTCTGGGCAATAGCTTGCTTAATCTCCACAACGGCCCCAACAGCGCTGGGATGCCAGGCTTCACCTTGGTGGTGCCCAGGAGTGGACATTTCACAGGAAAGCCAGGAAGGGTTCCACAGTGGTATACATACAGCGCCAGGAAACCACAGTTGGGGTATAAGTGCGCTTTACAAGTACAAATTCATTTCATTTCATTTCATTTGTTAGAAGATACATCTCTTAAAGCAACTTTACTGCTTTTGGATAGGTGTATTTAGGTTCTGTTGTGTCAACTGTCAATGTATTCTGTGTTTGACCTGCAGTCCTAAGTGTTTCTGAATTAATTTTATCTGTATACCAAATTATTCACCCTTCAATTTTCTGATAAATTTCTTTTTTCGATACACCTTGGTGTTTGTTATTTATGTTTTGTGTATTCTAAATTTGATCTATGACTATATATCAGTTATCTGATTGGTGATGAATTAAATTCACAAAAGGATTATTTATTCATCCTACTAAGTGAGTCTAAATTCCTAATTGTCATTTAAACAAATTCCCTTGACGGCACCTTTACCCTTTAAATTCAGGGGTTTAGCCACAGATTTGGAAATCTCAGGGCCTTAGTGTGTACAGAGCACCAGGGCAGTGGAAGTAAATAGAAGCCTCCTGCAATCTCACGGTGAACAGAGGCCAGACCTAAGGGTAAACATGTTCTTCTGGAGACCTGATGGTCAGTAGACAATACAAATCTCCATGAACGAGCAGGAGCTTTAGGACCTAATGAGAAGAAGGGGGCTGAGAGATCTGAGGGTGAGCAAGGACAAGGGAGATCCATAGGTGAACACCAGGTGGCCTATGGGTTAGCTGCAGTGAATAACGCTGTTTCCAATCTTGACTAAAATTACTGGCCTTATAAATGTAAACTACTTTACTTACCACACAGTTCCGCAAAAACATTTTTTGGG
The DNA here is from genome assembly GCF_964261635.1 of Lissotriton helveticus. NCBI lineage: Eukaryota > Metazoa > Chordata > Amphibia > Caudata > Salamandridae > Lissotriton > Lissotriton helveticus. The sequence goes on from NC_136061.1 coordinate 539,950,435, forward strand.
TGCTGAAACCTATTTTTGGTACCAATCATACTGATGACAATGGCCTTCATAGAGGATGTAAACATGTGCACCACATAGAATGAATACGTCTATATGAAAGTCAGCTTGTGTGAAAGCACACTGCATAAAGCTGGGGCATCTTACTATGAAATACATGCCGCTATGTATGCACCAGTCATCCTGTCAGGGTTACAATTATCAGCATCAGAGTCCAGCTCTCATCACTAAGGACAGAAACAATGCGCAGCTCGTGAAGTCCTCGTAGTTCAGACATTCCTCTGTGAGAGTTAAAACACAAACAGTGCACGCAGCACACTTGGCTCTGTGTCAATCTCCACGCAGAAGATGGAAAGCTTTGGCGGGCTCCCACTGTACACAGTAGAAGCGCCTCGCGGCTGACAGGATTCAGAAGGAAGACCGCATGTGTTTTAACACATGGTCTCAGTTCTCAATGAACTGCACCCCCAGACTCCGCAAACCTTCTCCAATTAATCAAATACCTCAAAGAGCTCACACATGAATCTAACAATACAACACTCTTTGGTCACTTAAAACAAATAAACTAGAATTCTAATCACAAACAACTGTTACACACCGAACGATGACGCACAAACCGTTAGCAAGCAGCACGTGGCGTAGGATGCAAGTCAGGAATGAAAATCAGGTGACTTCTGAATAAAAATTAATTGAGAAGAGCAAATGATCTACCTATTCAGTGCCTGTACAACCAGTAGAAGCGCGTCTGCTCAGGGAGCATTCTGCCCCTCTTGACCCTGGACAGGCGTCTGCCGTGCCGCCACCCCCTCCCTGCCTGTGCGCACACATTCCCCAGATGTGCTGACATTATCCGACATACACGAAGGAGGCGGGGACGGACGAACAGGAAGGACCATTCTAGACAGCTGGGAGGGTGGGCAGCCCCCGACGCCCCCACGCACATCCTGCCATGTGGCACCGCCGGCATGACTGTATACGCAATCCCCTCAGCGTCACAGAACAACACACAGCACAATGGGCGCAAGTTAGGGGAATCCTGGAAGAACAGGAGATTCTGTACTGGCATTTAGTGGAACAGCTGTTGTGACCCTATTTCTACAGCTACCGCACCTCAACCGCACGAAGAGCAGGTGTTTGCAAACTCAACATCATGCCACGCGGGCAGCATTGGCTGTGTGCGTTAGGTACATCTGCCCACCTAGATAATCCAAGCCCCTGTGTTGCGCCATAATTCTGCTCGGTACTCTGTCTGTTGTGTTTGTCTGCAAATCTGAGACTCCCAACCCCACAAATCTTTAGGACTAAAATATTCCCCTGATGAGGCATGTATGCAAAACGCAAAATCTCTATTTAGTTGGGGGGTTACTCCCTCTTGGGTCCTCCCTGCCAGTGTCCCACGTTATTCTCTTATGTATGAATGCTCATTCCTCGAAGGTAAAGGGTACAGGTGCAATGTGAATACCTGTTCTGAAAGGAAGACACTTCATTCTCAGGGAAATTCGTATTGTGAAAGGGCTTCTGAACCTTTGCATGCCGAAAACAGGCTTTTTGATTGACGAAGCTATTTGTGTGCACATTGAAAAATCAAAGAAAATCATATTTATCAAGGAAACCGAAAAAGCGGGCAAAGTTGGCCCAATTAACATTTCGGAACCTAAAAAATGAATCAGATTTTCCACGCTCACATATTCAAGAGAAAGTCAGATTTGTCATCTTAATTTGGAACAAATTAGGCTTTGATTAGACTGCCAGGATGCGGGACAGAGGATGTAGCTTGTTATGTTTTGAAATTAATTGGGCGGCACTCAGAAAGATGTGTCATTCTAACAATCCAGTGGCCGGACATTGTTCCTCGCTGGCTTGGTTTATGCTCGGACCCTGCATTAGATTTGTCCTATAGCATCCGAGGAGAGATGCAGCATTGTTTGTGATTTGTCCTTCTCCTTGGGGAGCACGTGTAATACTGGCTGATCTGGCGAAAGGTCCAAAGAAAAGCAAAGCTTAGATGTTTTCGTCAATAACACTATTAGGAGCAATTCTGGGATAATAGTCACATATCGTCAGCAGTATAAGGAGCAGAAGTCAAGAGACTGTGGCCTCACGTGACCCTGAAGGTCAGCAGAAAGAGTGAATGAATAAGGGCAAAGAATGGGTCAGATGGGGGAACTCATTGAATTAGTATATACAGTGACGTCACACCCCTCAAATCCCCCTCATGTTAAAGTGAGCGGCCCTACTTTACAGTCAAAGATGAAGCACAGTCTTTGTTATAAGAATGTATTGTATTCCTAACTAATCCAAACACAGCCACGCATCAACTTGTCTGTAAACTCAAATCAGTGAATGTTTTAACAAATAAAAGCTTCTCCACTCAAAGCTTAATCCAAACATTTATAAAGGTTTAATGTTTTGCATATTATAAAATTATGGACTCGCTTATACTTGCATTAAAATTACATATATAACTAATGAACACATTAATGAAATAGCTACACACTCTAAACTTTATTATCAAAACTAGCAGCCCGTCCCGACGTTGTCCGGGTATGAAATAGAATGTAAGTAATGTGTGTATTTGGCAAGGGCAATTTATTTTAAAATCTCGCGGTAGACAACATTTTTTGTTTCATTAGAATCGGGACGGAGAAGGCCCAGCTGCAGCCCTGGTAGATGTTAGCAGGCGCGTGTAATGTCGTTGAATGAGAGAGTTATCAGCCACGGGTAAATCCGTTTAATGAGAGAGTTGAGTGACAGCGAGTAGAAGAGGCTGCAGTAATTGTCCCCGCAGAAACGCTCATTTGCGTGTTCCCCTGCTTGAGGCCCAGATGCGGGCCTGTTTGATGTTAGTAGGCGCGTGTTCCCCCGCTTGAGGCCCAGCTGCAGCCCTGGTTGATGTTATCAGGCGCGTGTAATTAGTGTACTGATCCGCCGCCTGAGCCCGGCTAGAGCCCTGGTTGATGGTACCAGGTGCGTGTAATTTCGTTGAATGAGAGAGCTCAGTAACAGCACGCAGGAGAGGCTGCAGTAACGTTACTTACCACGCCTCCAGCTGAACGCGTTTGTCACGCCCCCAGCACCGCCACAGCAGACGATCTTCTGATTAATGTACGACCCACATGGCAAGAAGGGCGGAACGTAGCTTACGCCCCGAGCATTTCTCACGCCCCCAGCGTGCCCCTTGATGCGGCGCAATTGCGTTCACATGGCATGAAGGCCGGACACGCGCCCCAGTGTTTCTCACGCCTCCAGCGTGCCCCTTGATGCTGCGCAGCAACGTAATTGGCGCTTGTATGTACGACTCACATGGCATGAAGGGCGGACACACGCCCCCAGCATTTCTCATGCCCCCAGCATTTGTCACGCCCCCAGCACACGCCCACAGCCCACGATATGATGGCCGTAACACATGCCCCCAGCGTTAGTCACGCCCCCAGCCCACGCCCATAGCACAACGCAGACATGCCCACAAGGGACTACTTTTCTGGCATGGTTCTTTTACCTTTTAAATGTATATGGTGGCCGTCTGCATAGCCTATGTCCTTCTGCTGCAACTGCCCTTTCCAACGCTGTATTGGGTGTTGTGATTGGTGCTGTGGTTACTGAGATTACCCGCCTCAAACGTTTGGGCTCTCTCTTTATAATATTAGTATGGATTAGGAAATAAAGTTTGTATCAGGGATGTTATATTGGTACACAAAGATGAAGGCAATTATTTGGGAAACTTTGAAAAAGTTACACAGTGCCTGAGATTTGTGATGTGAAGAGACCTCCTGACTATAAGTGTGCTTACACAGAAATGCGAAAAGGAGATATATTTGAAGTTACTTTTACTTTTTATAAGTCACAGGGATAACAGATGGGTGAATCTTAATAAATATATTTTAACAGGGTTTTTAGGGTAACGTAAATGTGCCGGGTGTATATAATCAGTTAATAACTTGTTGCTATTGTGTTTCTTTCCTACAATGGCGTATCGTTAAGTCTGGAAAGGTTAATTTTATGAAATCCAGTGAAGATCACTCCCTGCAGGGTCAGTCTTACAGAGAGAGGACCGTACCAGTCGGATGAGGTACTGGAAGCAAACGGAGGTCACATTACAAGGTGTAGTGTGCAGTGGGGGCTGGTAGGGGACGATGGCGGTGGGCGAGGATGGGGGCTGCAGGAGTAGAAAAAAATAAAAAAGACTTATCTGTGGGTCTCCAGCCGCCGCCTTTCTTCTGTCCCTGCTGTATCCTGCCTCTTGGAGGCGCACAGGCTCCCAGATTCCCCATGTCAATCACAACGCTGCCTGATTGGTCTGAGCGCCAAGGTTTGGCGGACAGAGGGGGACAGCCTGGGCATGTTCTCCCCCCAGGCTGTTCAATACAGCCAGAGGAGAACATGCACAGTGTGTATGAAGGTTTAGCCAGACGTCTTGGGTCGGCCAAACTGTCATGTGCACTTATGTTGCAGCAACCACTCCACCCCCTGCTGATGTCACACAAGCCCAGCCACGCCCACCCTAACATGGAGCTTGTGGTTCTGAAATTCTGGACCCTACCCTTGTCCCGGTATCGAGGTCCAATACCCGTGTCCCGAAACATCAACGTACCATGACAAATTTGGTGTCGACGAACCGATAACGATTAGGACATCATTTCTATGCATTTGCGTCATGATCGAGGGATGCTAACACCCCTGAATCATAGTTTCCGTCCCGACCCCTCAGACTCCATTTTGTAAACTGTATCCATCTTGTGTCTTGCCCTCATGATAAGTCAATTAAAGGTCGAGCTTGATCTAAAAGGACACGTCCACCTTCCCTGACTCCCCCCTGACCTGTCCCAACTGACTCCTTTGCCTCCAGCCAAACCTGTTTGGGCAGCTCCTCGCCCAGTGGCCAAACACGATAGCATCAATGCACAACATACCACAAACCATTCACCGCATACAGATCATGTTTTCTACACACATACACACCTGTCCACGCTCCCTGTTTATGGCCAGTTTTATGACTAGGAGGTGCCTTCTTTTATTGGGGCTTCACCGATATCTGATGGGAGTTCCGGGCCTGGCTAGGTAATCTATCACGAATTGGACATCTAAAATACGGGCTTGCCTACATGACTTCGCTCTTTTGTATTATTGTAGAAATATGTATATAGCCATATCATAAACCCAAGAATTCTTGCTTGCAGCTATTATTTTTGTATATAAGGAGAAGGCTGGTTCTGTAAAAACGAACAGTCTCCTGAGAACACATGACCCGTGTTTGTCGTGCTTCTAGGACACCTGTTACTTGGTAGCTGCCAATAAAACTTGATCTCTGACTGCGACTAGAAGACTCCGTGTTTCTGTGGTCCGAAACAAGGGGGAACTCAGAGGTCTTCGGGTGTTATCCCCTGACACCACCGGGCTCTTAAAAACCCGGTACCTCAGTTGGCGCCCAACTCGGGGCGGTATCAAGCGGCTACGGTCCAAGCCAGATGTTCATGAGGAGCTTCGTGTGAAAATTCCAGAGGACGGCCAGCCACTTCAGCGACCCCTGTATGTCGACGTGGTTCCGAAGGTCTTTGCTGCGAGGTTCCCCGCGTCCCGACGGCTACGAAGGACTGCTGCCCTGACTATCGCCTTGTTTTGGACCCAGTGATCCTTGGTAGAGCGAAACGATAGACGAGTCTTCTAGCGACGTCACCGATCTTCAAATACTTCAGTTAAGTATAAGTGGAGCGTCTCCCAGTCCTTAGTTTGTCCTTAGTTTTTGGAATCCTTGAGATACGCTTTGATTTGGTACTTGCAAGCCCCAAAGCCGAAGGACTTGTGTATTCACGAGAAATATCGTAACAGATAATCCTTTGAAGTTTGAAGCTAGACTAGTGAGCAAAGATGCCTGGTTTTAGCAGACTTGGAAACTTGTTTTGTCTTGGTTATAGTAAGGACTCCCGATTAGAGGATTCCTGTCCGGTTCCTCCGATTGGAACTCCAACATACGAGCTCTATGTAAAGCACGGCGTAGGTCCTATCACATATAATGAAGTGTGGATAAAATACACCCGCAAGGATGGTGTTTTAAAATGGCCCCAATATGGTAGTTTCGACTCAGAAATATTAGATAACTTAGAGGTCAAATTATTCAAGAGAAAAGCCCGGACGGCGATGTTTGACTCTTTCCGCTTATGGCGCAAAGAAGCCAAACAAAAAGAAATAAAATTAGCAAAAAGGAATAAGAGAGGTATGTCAATGGTGCAAGCTGCCGTTGCATACAGGGATAACGAGGAAGAGCAAGAAAGCGAACAAATGTTTAGGAGCAAGAAACTAGCAGTAGATAAATGCTACCCGATGTTACCAAATAAGGGACAAGGTCAAGAGGAGAGATCCGAGAAAGATCCATTAATGTCCCACTTATTAAGCTCACCTCCACCGTATGAGTTAGACGCTACTACAACACCAAAGCGTTTTACTATACCGCGCCCCGGCGCACGAAACACAGCTCTTGCACACACGCCAGCTACTCTTCAGCTGGTTCCTACTTCTCCGGCGCAGCCTTCTCAAAGGCCGCCATCTTTGCTACCTACTCCATCTACTTCTACGACTTTGCCTACAGCTCCAGCTATTGTCTATGATACTATGTCTGCTACTACTTCAACTTCCTCTGCTATTGCCTCTACTTCTTCTTTGCCTCAGCCTGTTTTTTCTGATGCATTTGCCCCTCTGCAAGCTTCTCCTTCTATTAGACAAAGAGTGACAGGTACCGTCACTGGTCTGCTTTCACCTTTCTTCGGGTCGCCTAAAACGACCCCTAAAACAGAACATAGACAGTTACGTAGTCAACTGCCTGATTACGAGGAAAGAAAAGTGCTGAATGAACTAGCACGCCAATGGATTACGGATACTGTTAGATATGATGTTCAGTCTGTTATGGAAGTTTTCCATCAATGGAATGCACCCACTCAGAGATACGTATTCGAAGAGATGTGTGTATATCTGGGCGAAGATTTGGAGACGAATGATTCCAAATGCACAATGAACGAACTATGGCGTACACGCTTTAAGTTCTATGAAGGTATGATTATAGGTGCAGATGTTGAGAAAGCGATAGAGTTATTGCTCTCTTATAGGAGTAAGGGAAACGTCTCTAGATCATGTCACGAAGACGATGCATCAGGTAGGAAAAGAGCGAGACAGTACCCCATGAGAGAGGTTCCTCCGGTTTGGAGGGAAGGTGATGCGAATGCGAATCCACCGATTCTGCCTCATTTCCAGCGTGTATGGGTACATGTCCCCTGGAAAAGATCCGATGTCTTAGCACTCAAACAGACACTGCCTGATCCTCGTAAAAACTCGACTGGGTATTATAAGGAGTTAACGCAAACTGCAAGCTCATGCATAATGAATTTAGCGGATATAGACATGTTGTTTGGGAACGTTGTTCCACATCCTCTATGGAGCAAAATACGTCATACGAACCATGACCAAGAACTAGGTGACTCATGGGCGAACATTGCCGCTATAGATGCTAGACAAATTGGTGGTTCTAAACCTGAGCCGTTAATAGCTGAACTTCCCGGTAGAATTATCGCGTACATGAAAACATTAATGCCTGAAGAACGCGTAAACTGGGACAAGCTATCTGCGTGCAAGCAGAAGAAAGATGAGAATGTGTCTGACTTTTTCACAAGATTTGAGGAGACTTTCACAGATCATAGTGGTCAGGATATGGCTACCGAGGGTGGTCAAAGATTGTTTGTAGACAAATTCGAACATAATTTAATCCCTGAACTGTGTCATAAACTGAAAGATTCAGAGAGTGCTTGGGCTGTCACTACGTCAGCGCAAATTTTAGCTACAGCCCAGTACTATGAAAATAGGCGCAAAGACGAGCTAGATAAAGTCGACAAAAAGACAAAAGATTTGAAAACTAAAGTTCTTCTCCAGCAAGCCTATCCGCCTCGTACGGCTAGTCAGCCCCATCAGCGTATTGCTTATGGCCCGAATCAATGTGCGTATTGCAAAGAAGAGGGTCACTTTAAAGGTAATTGTCCGGCTCTTGCGCGACGTTTGAGCGGTGCTTCAGGTGTAAGGGGAAGAGGTGTTCAACATGCCCCTAGAGGTAGGGGCCGTGGAAATTTCACCCAGAATACCACTTCTTTTCCACCTCAGAATTCGATGAACAGCTTTGACCAACAGAATAATGCGTCGTCCAGGTCAGCTCAGTACTATACTGACGACTATTACACCGAACACGAAAATGAGGGTAATGATTGCTAGGACAGCCATGGACAAAGAGAGGGAGTTGTTTCAGTTCCAGTAGATCAGAATGGACCTTATGTCGAGGTAATTACCTCAGGAGTGTCAGAGCCATTTCTGCTGGATACTGGTGCTACAAAAAGTTCTATCATGCACTCGAAACTTCCTGGCGCACCTTTGTCTGGCGAAATGAATGTTTCAGTAGGTTTCTCTGGCGCCCCTGTTAGAAACCCGATCTCTAGTCCCATATCTCTTTCTATTGGCCCGTGCGAATTAGAAGCACCCCTCATTTTGACAACAGGTTGCGGTGAAAATTTGTTAGGTTTGGATTTGCTAAAAAGGTTGTATGCGACTCTGTACTGTTCACGGTTGGGAGTACAACTTACTTTAGGTAAGAAAGTCGTTTCTCCAATGTATGTGTCAAAAGAAAATATTGCAACTGAATTGTCGTGTCTTCCTGATGTACTCTGGGCAAACGGTTCTAATGATGTAGGTCGTTTGGAGATAGCACCGTATGTCATAACATTGAAAGCCAACGTTAGGTTGCCACGTATTCCCCAATACAAAATATCTAGCGAATGTGAAAAGGCGTTATTGACGATTGTTTATGACCTGATTGATAAGGACGTCATCGAAGAAACAACAGGAAATGTTTGTAACAGTCCAGTCTTACCGGTCTTAAAGCGTACCGATCCTTCACAGCCCCCTGTGTATAGGTTCGTGATCGACCTCAGAGAAGTGAACAAGATAGTTATCCCACAGTTTCCAGTTGTCCCCGACATTACTGCTTTATTGACGATGGTTCCAGCTTCAGCAGATTGGTTCTCGGTGATCGACCTGAAGAACGCTTTCTTCAGCATCCCGATTGCTGAGGAGAGTAGAGATATTTTTGGATTCAATTTAGGAGGACGAAGTTTCCGCTTCAAGTGCGCTCCTCAAGGCTACTGCGAAAGCCCATCAATATTCAGTCAGGCCCTGAAAACACAACTAGACACGATTGTTCTACCGAATGGTTCAACTCTGATTCAGTACGTAGACGATCTGCTGATCGCTGCAGACACTGAAGAGATTTACAAGAAAGCTACGTTATCATTATTACGTAACTTATGTGACATGAAGCACAAAGTCTCTCTCTCCAAACTACAATTTTGCCGACAAGAAGTAACCTACCTAGGTCACATCTTGTCGAAGGAGGGAAGGAGACTGACACCAGAAAGAATACAGGCAATTGCAGAACTGAGTGCCCCAAGAACACAGAGAGAGGTTCGAGCCTTCTTGGGCATTACATCGTACTGTAGACAATGGATACCGAATTTCTCACTACTAGCCAAACCCTTGCTGGCACTACTCTGTAAAGACACGCCAAATCCTATGCCTTGGTCTAAAGATTGCCAGACGAGTTTCCACGAGTTGCGTGATGCATTATGTTCGGCTCCTGTGTTGGGAAACCCCAACTACAGTTGTTCCCCTTGGGTACTGTCTCTGTAGGCCATACAGAGAGCTTATAAAAAAAGTCTTTTTTCTCCCATACAGATTTAGTCTTGATAAATGCAGATTGATTCGCATTACGGAATGTATATTGGTTTACTGATGATTTCATTTTAAATCTATAGTCAAGGACCACTGTTATTATACCAACTACAGTAAGCCTTTTACATTATATGTCCATGAGAAGGAAGGTTGTGCATTATCAGTTTTAACACAACATTTTGGGGACAGACAGCGCCCATGCGCGTATTTTTCGGCAACTCTAGACCCTGTGGCTAAAGCCCTACCAAGTTGTCTGAGGGCTACCGCCGCAGCAGCTGTCTGCATCCGACAATCCGCTGGATTAGTCATGAATAATACTCTGATCGTTATGGTTCCGCATGCAGTAGACATTTTACTAAACAGGACGAAGACACAACATCTTACTAGCGCTCGACTATCCAGTTACGAACTTACGCTGCTAGCAAGTCACATCCACATAAAGAGGTGTGATACACTGAACCCCGCAACGTTACTACCCATTCCGACAGAAACAGACAAGATTGATAACCATGACTGCTGTTTTAGGACAGAAGAAGAGACAAAAGGGAGAGTAGACTTACAGGACACTCCCCTTCCTGAATGCAACGATACTTTATGGGTTGATGGTTCATGTTTCAAGCTGCCGAATAGTGACACGACTGCAGCATATGCCGTAACGACATTACACACCATTATAGAGACCGCGCGTATTTCCCACAATTCTGCGCAAGCCGCAGAATTGATTGCGCTTACCAGAGCATGTGTGTTAGCGAAAGGAAAGCGAGTGAATGTGTACACTGACAGCCAATACGCCTTTGGCGTGGCTCACAGTTTTGGGAGATTGTGGCGTGAACGTGGATTTCTTACGTCACATGGTGCAAAGATACAACATGGTCAGTTAGTTAATGAACTCCTCGAGTCACTGACCTGGCCACTACAAGTTGCCATTGTAAAATGCAGTGCACACAAAAAGATTCAAGATGATGTTGGCCGCGGGAATGCATTTGCAGACGAGGTTGCAAAAGAGATTGCAAGGAACACAATGAGTCGGATGTATGTTGTAGGTCCCGCTAGATGGATTACGGATGTGGGAATGTGTGAGGACACCATTGAAAGCGTAAAATCTATACAAGCCGAGGCAACTGAGAAAGAGGTGAATGAATGGAGAGAAAGTAAGGGTAGATTAGACGCGAATGGTTGTTGGGTCGAATTGTCAGAACACCAGCGATGGCTATTATCTAACGCCTATGTACTTGCAGTAGTAACAATGGCTCATGGATTTGCACACATCAGTTCGAAAGGAATCTGTAAAGTATTGGCCCCAGTATGGCAAAACAGCAATATCCCAAAATATGCAGAGAATGTGGTCAGAAATTGTATGGTGTGTTTGAAGTACAATCCCGGTAGGGGAACCCCAACTCCAGCTGGTCATTTTGCGCCTCCAACGTATCCGTTCGAGGTTTTGCAGCTCGATTTCATTCACATGGAGAGATGCAACAATCTGAAGTATGTGCTTGTTGTTGTTTGCGCTTTCTCCAGGTGGGTGGAAGCGTACCCCCTTAAGGACAATACTGCCTTGTCAACTGCCAAAGCCCTTGTCAAAGAGTTCTTCCCAAGATTTGGCATGCCTAGAATCGTCTGGAGTGATAATGGAAGTGAATTCGTAGGACGCGTGATGAAGAGAGTGTGTGAGTGTTTAGGCATACAACAAAAGTTTCACTCTGCGAATCACCCCCAATCAGCTGGACTAGTAGAATGCTACAATGGCACTTTAAAGCTCAAATTAGCCAAGATCCAAGCCTGTACAGGTCTTAAATGGCCTGACGCCTTGCCCCTAGCACTCTTGTCAACCAGAATGACCGTCCATTCCAGGTTAGGACTTAGCCCCCATGAGATAGTGTTTGGCCGCCCAGCCAACGTCTGGGGCGTGCCAAGGCCAAACAAACTCAGCGAAATAGAGCACCCCGTACTGCTTGACTATTTGTGCGAATTGACAACTAAATTGCGTGTTTTACACCAACAGGTTCACAGTTCCTCTCCGCCAGCCTCTGACGATCCAGGTCACTCCATCGCACCCGGCACATGGGTCTTGGTGCGGAATTTCCAGCGCACAAACAACGGACAGCCGAGGTGGACCGGACCTTACCTGGTACTTCTTTCCACGAGATCAGCTGTTCAGGTGGAAGGCAAAAAGAACTGGGTGCACGGGACCCATTGTAAACGGGTCCCTCTGCCCCTTCCATACGACCGGTGGGTCAACGAAGGAATTGCCGACTCCGAGACAGAATCCATACCTCGCTTCATCCCTTTCAGCGATGCACGTTTATAAGAAACTGGTACCGAAAAGGAGAGTGATCATATTTTACAAGGACTTGTGCCACCGTCTATGCAGTTGGACACTACCGAACCTGAGACATTGTTTGAAGACCACACCGTACCGGGGAAACAACAATATAATCTAAGGTCGAGACAAAGAGACTAATAAAAGGCAAACTAATGTGATTTCCCTTCCCCCAAGAACTATTTTTGATTTTTCAGCTCTCTCACTCTCAGGAAACTTGCTCATTTTTGATTTTCGAACCGCCATCCGGTTCTGCTGCTAGGGTCGCGGTTGAAGTCTGGGGAGTGCAGCTGGGGACGTTTAGGTCAACGGTTCTGGTTGGTCCAAGGGAGTTACCCCGGACTGAACAGAGCGCACTCCCTGGCAGAACCAACCTACCACCGCGGGCAGCAACTAGAGGATGGAGTTTCCTAGGGTAAAGAGACCTACCAGACTCACGAACATTGAAAGACAACTATGCACTGTACTGGCCAAAAGAAGGTTTTTGATAACATGTATTTTAATGTTGTGTAGCATAACGATGTTTTTGACTGGTTATACTCTATTCGTATTCCAAGTTACGTTTTCAAATGACATCCGGCCACCGCCTCCTCCTACTATCTCTCCACACTACTTTCACCCTCTACCTGAACACGAGTCTGCCCGAAGACTCGAATTTGTAAATAACTCATTTATTCAACTCCTACACCAACACCAGTCCATAATGAACACATCGAACTGTTGGATATGTGGACTCATGCCACACACAACGGATAAGGGTATCCCATACTTCATCCTGCCTTTCAGTTATTATGGTTCTCTGTGGGCTTTCCAGACCATGTTCCTATTCGCCCTAGAACCATACCCGACACGTTCTACTGAGAGTGATTCCAGTAACAAGGCACTAGTAGCAGGGATAAGAAATATGAGTAGAGAGTTCGACACATATCTAACGATTCCCAAAGACGAACTCACTCCGTACACTCGTTGGAACGTAACTAAATATGGGGTTTACCTGAGTAAGAGCCAGACAGCAAAGAAATCCCGCCCAGTTTGGATAGTACCCAACCGAGGTCACTTATGTTTACAAGGTATCGGCAGGGATCCCAAAGCACAATTAGGAAAGAGTATATGCACGGAAACCTATGTGTTCGCTTCCCGAACTTCCCCTATACTATTAGCAGCCAAAGGCACGTATTTCGTCTGCCATGACCAAGCCTACACCTGGTTTCCCCCTGACTTCTCAGGTACATGCTTTATCGCATTTCTGCTGCCTCCCACCTACACGGCCAGAGCAGATTACCATCGGACAAGGACAGCTAGAGGTGTCGTGAGTAAAGACGACACAGCGGGTCAGGAATTCGCTGACTTCGCAAAGGGTTTTCTGCCATTTTGGGGGCCTATGGTGAACAGCAGGAACATTCGCCAGTTATCGAGGATAGTTGAATCCGCCGTGATTACAACGGCCGGAGCCCTTGGCAATTTGACGACCGAACTTCAGTCGGATCGACTTATGACCCTTCAGAACCGAGTTGCCCTAGATATCATACTCGCCGATCGTGGTGGTGTGTGTAGAGTGATCCAATCCACTTGTTGCATTTTTATCCCTGATAACGCACCGACAGTGTACCAGGCCATCTCTAAGTTACACGAGATATCTGGTTCCCTTCACGTAGAAAAAGGGGACTGGTCCTTACTAGGGTGGTTCTGGGAACTGATCGCTACCTGGGGATGGAAAACACTGATCTTCATTGGGATGATCTTAGCACTTCTGTTTATGTTCTGCCTGTGTGTACAGTGCGCTCCTGCACTATGTGGCCTCTGTGCTACCTCATGTGTACGGAAGCCTGTGTCAAGGGACGAACTGAGCAACAGAATGATGCTACAGCAGCATCTCCACGAATTTCTTCATACAGATTTAGACTCGGATTAACATGAATTATTGCCTTATATGAGGGCAAAAGGAGGGTCTGTGGTTCTGAAATTCTGGACCCTACCGTTGTCCCGGTATCGAGGTCCAATACCCGTGTCCCGAAACATCAACGTACCATGACAAATTTGGTGTCGACGAACCGATAACGATTAGGACATCATTCCTATGCATTTGCGTCATGATCGAGGGATGCTAACACCCCTGAATCATAGTTTCCGTCCCGACCCCTCAGACTCCATTTTGTAAACGGTATCCATCTTGTGTCTTGCCCTCATGATAAGTCAATTAAAGGTCGAGCTTGATCTAAAAGGACACGTCCACCTTCCCTGACTCCCCCCTGACCTGTCCCAACTGACTCCTTTGCCTCCAGCCAAACCTGTTTGGGCAGCTCCTCGCCCAGTGGCCAAACACGATAGCATCAATGCACAACATACCACAAACCATTCACCGCATACAGATCATGTTTTCTACACACATACACACCTGTCCACGCTCCCTGTTTATGGCCAGTTTTATGACTAGGAGGTGCCTTCTTTTATTGGGGCTTCACCGATATCTGATGGGAGTTCCGGGCCTGGCTAGGTAATCTATCACGAATTGCACATCTAAAATACGGGCTTGCCTACATGACTTCGCTCTTTTGTATTATTGTAGAAATATGTATATAGCCATATCATAAACCCAAGAATTCTTGCTTGCAGCTATTATTTTTGTATATAAGGAGACGGCTGGTTCTGTAAAAACGAACAGTCTCCTGAGAACACATGACCCGTGTTTGTCGTGCTTCTAGGACACCTGTTACTTGGTAGCTGCCAATAAAACTTGATCTCTGACTGCGACTAGAAGACTCCGTGTTTCTGTGGTCTGAAACAAGGGGGAACTCAGAGGTCTTCGGGTGTTATCCCCTGACACCACCGGGCTCTTAAAAACCTCAAGCTTAACCCCTTCCGTGCGGCGCACGTTCAGCGGACGTCGCATGCACTACCTCGGTAGTGCTGCGCACGTCCGCTGAACGTTCCGGCCCCGCCCGCGCAATAGAACGTTCCGCACCAGCGCGGAACATTCGGCGCAGCGGAGGGGTTAAAGGCAGACCAAAAATAAAATGATAATAACTTCTGTTATTATCATTTTATTTTTACTTTGCTCCGCTCTTAGAGCAGTAGGGCGACGCTCCTCCACCTTAGCAGAGGAGCCACACCTACTAGTGTGACATGAGCACAAGAGTCCTAATGAAATTCCCTTGATTACACCCTGCGGCATCACTGCTTCCAGGTTTCATTCTTACAGCGCTTCTCACAACCATTAATAGTTTCTGCATGGAGGCCACCAAACATGGGGAAATGGGCGTCCGCAGCAGTTTAATGCTGTCTCAGGAGTGCCGAGAGTACACAGTAATGGTTGTCCTTCAATTTACAGCCACAAGCACTTATGTCACTGGCCGAAAGTGCACATTTTTACAATCATTTCTTAAGTTAAAAACCCATAGCCATTGACAAAAACAAAGCAAATTCTGATATTTATGAGACGTTTGTTCCTATATCAAAGAAGAATATAGTTGAATGGAATTGTTTCCAAGAGCAAAAATAAGAGAGATGCACTTTAATAAAAAATTAAGGTTTGTAACAACAAACATTCTGAGACCCATCTTTTAGGAGTGTTCATTCTTTATTTCTTTGCTTGCACTTAAAATGAAGACCGGGACACAGCCAGCGCGTTTAGTCCCTTTTTAGGTCTCGGAACTGCGAACAGATTGCGAAGCAATCTGTCGTTCCGAGACTCTATTGTAATCATTCTCGGTTTCAAGGAGTCAAGGGAGACAGACAATTGCGGTGCACGCGCAACCTTGGAACTGGGACCAGGTCGCGCGCCTCCTGTCTCCCATGGCTCCTTGGAAGCAGACTCACACGCACACACACACACACACACACACACACACACATACAGCCCCCCCGCCGCGCATACACACATACAGGCCCCCCCCGCCGCGCATACACACACAGAACCCCCCCTTACACACACAAATCTCCTACCTCGTCTCGGCTTGTCATCGCGCTCCCTTGCCCCCGCTCCTCTGGTGCGCGCGCACCACTGGTTTCTATTCCCGCGTCGGCCGGTTTCGATTCCGTGCTCGTGCTTGTTAGGTCTCGCACTTGGCGACGAATGTCGCCAGCGAGATCTATTGTTACCCACTTGCCTCCCAAGTGGTACAGACAGGGGCACACGCCGATTGTGGTCTGTGGACGCGCCCGCGAACACGTGCATGTGCACAGCTCCCTTCATCATCGCAAGCTTCACTTTCGTAATGCGCACGCACGCTACAAGCCCGGGAAGCACTGTCTTCTTGTATTCAGTCTTCATGTCCCTCTAAGTACCCCTCCTCAGCAGTATAGATCACCCTCGCCCGTTATTGCTTACCGTGCCCTTCTCGTCCTCGCTCTGGCACCTCTCCCCGTAGTCTCCTTCCACAACCAGGTCCGACCTGCGAGACCCACAGAGCGGCGCGCCTCCCGGTCCCTGGACAGCCTGCCCTTTTTCGGTGATTTTAGCCTTCCTCGGTGGACAGGTATGGCCATACCTGCTACGGGGTCTCATCCATCCAAGCGGACTAGAGGGTCCTCTATCCCTGAGCATTCGAGCGAACGCGCTCCACCCCCCACCTGCGCAGTCCATCCGGCAGGCGCGCGCTCGCGACTCCACTCCTGACCCGTTACAGGAACAACAGAGAAAGTTACAGGCGCGTCCTAGAGACGGCGTGCTCCCGCCCCCTCCTTCCCTCGCTCTGACCGCAAGCGCGCGCACCAGCCTGCACCTGGTGAGGGCAACGGCGCGAGACAGCGGAACCCGGGCAGAGCGCGAGATTCTGCCCCGCAGCAATGCCTCCACAGCCCGAGTGCGGCAGAGGAAGCTTCCCCACTCTGCCCCGCCTGCCCGAAGAGGGTGAGTTAGGGGAAGAAGGGATATTGCTTTCAACTATCTGTTCCCACGTCAACACGTCCCAGCAATCACACCCTCTCCTAGACGTGTCAGTCTCACATTGAGCCACTCTGACTGCAGCCCAATTAATACCGAGACCCGGCGGGGCCTGCCGGTTGTAGGTGCTCTACTGCAGTGGTAATGAACAGTGCTCGCACCGCAGTAACCATATTTTTAAAAAGCGTGATCGACTACATCCACACGATCGGCAGAAAACTCGACCTATCCCCAAGCACAGGAACGGAGCGGTGACTGCTAGATCCCAGATTGAACACAGCACACTACAGGCAGCTCGGCCGCTGAATTTTCATTCCGCTGGAGTGGTTGTGATCACAAGGAGGCCTGGCCCGTACCAGTTTGCAGCCGCTGAAGCTCACTTAAAAGTAAGTCGAGTGAAATATCCTCACTCTTCTGAAATGTGTTTTAAATTATGTTACCATGCGGGTTATCTTCGAGTGCGTGCCCTGCGTTACAGCTGAAGTCTTAGGGTTATTACTTCATTTTCAGCTACGACATAATCTGTAGCATGCTGGTGGCTGCGGGGATGGGCTGGTAGTTGTGCGCCAACCGGGACGACCGCAGCGCTCGGGGTGAATGATTTAGGGTCGACACGTTTTTTAAATAAATATTGACATGGCGTGCACCTTGGTTGTGACCTGTGGCCCTCCTGGTCCCAAGTGACAGCTCAGGGGACTCACACATGCGTCCAGCTCCCCTTCGAGCATTTCTGCACTTCTCCCAGTCCACTTCATGGAGTGTGAAAACAGGAAACAGCAAACCGGAAAAAAGTTGAAAGTTTACAAAGGATATCAGAATTTGGGCCTTAAACATGAAAACTGACAAATACACAAGTAAGAGAGAAAATAAAAGTTAAACGTACTTTGTTATTTTATAACATGTAAATATGTTTGAGTACAGTCTTCAATGATTCAATATACTCCGCCCGATTAAATTAGACCCCAGCATTTTAAGAGCAAATGAACTTCTACTTGCAAGCAACAGTCAAATAGTAGTTTCTTTCCACGATTCCTGTTAGTTTAACAGGATTTGAACTTGTAACAAACCAGAAAGTGGGCACCGAAAGATGTCTTAATTGTGTTTCCTCACTGCCCTGAAGATGTATATATGCCACGATATATCTATATGGAAGCCTAGAAGCCCTGGCAGTGAAGGAGTTATTAAAAGCCGAGCAAGTGCACGCTACGGAAAATCCAGGAAGCGGCCAGAGAAACTGACGGATGATGAAGTACAAGAGAAAGCACACAGTCTCAGGCTTGCAAGGTCTGAGTAAAGCCAGCCCTGTCCAGTACAACGCGTCAGGAGTTACAGCGCCTGCGCTGAGCTTTGCATTGCAGGCACTGTCTGCAGTCTGCACAGAGCAGGGTTCAGCCTCAGGGAGGCTGGCTCAGGCTCTGCTCTCTGGGCTCCATTTTTGGTGCTGTGGAGCAGTTTTAACATCTTCTGAGACTTTCTCGTTGCTCAAATGAGTGTAATTTCTAATATTTATATGTTTCCCTCGTTTTCATTGCTTAATTTTCCTCCTGAAAAAGTGTCACTCATAGTCGTTGAATGTCACTCATAATTCCACTGAATTTATGAAAATGTCACACATGAGCAATCTGAATCCTTGGCAGCTATGCTACGGTGAAGCTTCAACTTTCTCTGAAACGTGTAATGCTGCCTGTACCCTGGCATCGCCAATTAATTATACCAAAGGGCCCTCTTTGCTGCTCATATT
Source organism: Lissotriton helveticus (assembly GCF_964261635.1). NCBI lineage: Eukaryota > Metazoa > Chordata > Amphibia > Caudata > Salamandridae > Lissotriton > Lissotriton helveticus. The sequence goes on from NC_136061.1 coordinate 539,969,131, forward strand.
CCCTGTGCACATGCCTTCATCTTTCACGTTTCCTTTCTAATCACCGCCACAGCAGACATAACTTGTTTTTTTACCGGATGGACTCTCAGCGTCGGCAGAAGTTTTTATTGCCTGCCCTAAAGTGGTTTCAGGGTCGGTCCTAGTCAATAAGGCTTCCTGCACCGAGTGAGGAGACCAAGAAGCAGGGGAACGATGCAATGATTCTACATTTATTGTGTTGTGCCAAATCCTATGATTACCAGCTCGGCGTCGCCAAATCCTACGATTACCAGCTCGGCGTCATTTTGTCTAGAAAAGAAATGTGTGCACACGTTCACGCATCTTTTGCATTAATAAAATTACTTTAATTGCACCTTTGACCTTCCTATTACTAGCTGAGCTAGGTGGGCACTTTCAGGCCACGGACCGTTGGTTTCACAAATATCGCCACATCTGGGGCATTATCAGACAAGTAACAATGATGAACCGCTTAAAAAAGCAAAATAACTGAAATGAAAAGAATAGCAGCAACATCTCACTAAATTTGAATTATTGCCTACAAACATAGAAGCATAGCAAACTGATGTATCCAACGCAGCTTCTTTTATCAAACAAAGGGGTCTGTAGGAAAGAACTCCTTGAGGTTGGATTGCTTGTAAAAGCCTCTACAGTGCCCCTTTTCCGCATGCTCCCGGAATTAGCCTACTTCGTCCGTTTGAAACTTGTATATGAAATGGGTCCGCAAATCTTTCCAGCTTTAGCCCACTCATCATTTGCACATGCGGGTTGCGTGGAGATTTGAGCTGCCGGTGACATTTTTTTTTAACTGTGTTAGTAACCAAGTGCTGCTTTTCCTCACGTTCCCACCATTGATATGGTCTCAGGGATGACACTACAGAGTATATGTTAAATGTGCTGTTGGAAGAAAACAGAGAACAAGGTAAGTAAAAAAAAAAGCCTTTATGCTGATGTAGAGGCTTCCACCCGTGCGATCACTGGAAACTGTCACTCCAGCTGGCTGCATTTCAGATCACAAACTTTACAGCCTTAACACTGAGCCATAAATATTACCGTATACAATCAATGATCTATCTTGTTGAAGACTTTTTGGCATTAATATTTTTGGACATCATGAACAACGTGCATAATGTAGTTATACACTAGATTACACTGTAAACATTGATATTGGGCTATTATTACTTTAAACAATTTTCCTATGACATGCCGAAGTGTTTACTAACTTGTTTACTAGGCATCAATTTAAGCCTGAGAGCCATGTTTCTTTTAAAATGGATGTCATTCTGTCTGCACATTTAACTGTTCGTTATGTGTGCAGAATACAGTCAAACAGTTGTTTTTCCGTTGTCCTGGCAACTCTACTCCAGTTTTGGTTTTCTTACTTGCTACCTCCTCCGTTCCAAACTTCTGCTCGCTCTTTGATAATCCCTTCTATCAGTTAGTATCTCATTTTTAGCACCAACAAGCTCCTTTCTTGAGTGCCATTGCCCTGTTCACTGGTCCAGTGTGCTGCTGCATAATACTGAGCCTTTCTCGTTCTTATCTGGCACAATTACCAGCACCACCCACACCCTGCATCGAATGTTCACTCCTTCTATCCCCTTCTCAAGTATATGGTCTGATCATCTTTGGCTGTTTATTGTGCTTTCTTGCGCTTATACCGGGCTCTTTCTACTCTGCTCCTTGTGTATAATGCTGCATTTCTCTCATTTCTCTTCTTCCTTCTACCTCCTGCTGCTCTTCTCTTCACTGTCCTTACTAGTACCTCATGTTGCTCCTCTCCTCCTCGCTCTCCTTCCTTATGCCATCACGCAGCTCATATCCTCACACTCCTTTCTTGTGCCTCACGCTGCACTTCTCCTCACTCCTTCCTTGTGCCTTACGCTGCTTTTCTCCTCCTCACTCTCCTTCATTGTGCCTCACACTGCTCTTCTCCTCCTCACTTTCCTTCCTTGTGCTTCATACTGCTCTTCTCTTCCTCTCTCCTAGCTTGTGCCTCACGCTGCTGCTCTTCTCCTTACTCTCCCTTCCTTGTGCCTCACACTGCTCTTTCCCTCCTCACCCTTCTTCCTCGTGCCTCACGCAGCTCTTCTCCTTCTCACTCTCCTTCCTCGTGCCCCACGCTGCTCTTATCCTCTTATCCTCTTCAGTCTCCTTCCTTCTCTCTTTCGCTGCTCGTCTCATTCTCCTTCTGTGTGCCTCACACTGCTCTTCTCATTCTCCTTTTGTGTGTCACACTGCTCTTCTCATCCTCCTTCCTTGTGCCTGGCGCTGCTCTCCTCATTCACCTTACTTGTGCCTAACTCTGCTCTTCTCATCCTCCTTCCTTGTGCCTCACAATGCTCTTCGCATTCTCCTTCCATGCGCCTCACACTGCTCTTCTCATTCTCCTTCCTTTTGCCTCACGCTGCTCTTCTCATTCTCCTTCCATGCGCCTCACACTGCTCTTCTCATTCTCCTTCCTTCTGCCTCACGCTGCTCTTCTCATTCTCCTTCCTTCTGCGTCACGCTGCTCTTCTCATTCTCCTTCCTTTTGCCTCTCGCTGCTCTTTTCCTCATTCTCCTTCCTTGTGCCTCATGCTTCTTTTCTCCTCACTCCTTCCTTCTGCCTCACGCTGCTCTCCTCCTCACTCTCCTTCCTTCTGCCTCACACTGCTCTTCTTAATCTCCTTCCTTGTGCCTCACGCTGCTCTTCTTATTCTCCTTCCTTGTGCCTCACGCTGCTCTTCTCACTCCTTCCTGCTGCCTCACGCTGCTCTCCTCCTCACTCTCCTTCCTTGTGCCTCACACTACTCTTCTCCTCCTCCCTCTCCTTCCTTGCGCCTCACGCCGCTCTTCTTATTCTCCCTCCTTGTTCCTCACGAAGCTCTTATCCTCCTTCCTTCTGCCTCACGCTGCTTTTCTCATTCTCCTTCCTACTGCCTCACGCTGCTCTTCTCATTCTCCTTCCTTCTGCCTCATTCTGCTCTTCTCATTCTCCTTCCTTCTGCTTCACTCTGCACTTCTCTTCTCCCTCTCCTTCCTTGTGCCTCATGCTGCTCTTCTTATTCTCTCTCCTTGTGCCTCACGCTGCTCTTCTCATGCTCCTCCTTTCTGCCTCACGCTGCTCTTCTCATTCCCCTTCCTTCTGCCTCGCGCTGCTCTTCTCATTCTCCTTCCTTCTGCCTCATGCTGCTCTTCACCTACTCAGTCTCCTTCCTTATGCTTCATGCTCCTCCACAACTATTAATTTCTATCCAATCCGCATAATTCCACCACACCACCTAAAACATCCATAACTCATGGGTAAAAAACATTAACATTTTCAATGCCAAAAGCTTGAAATCAAGCAAATGCGAGACCTATTGCATTTCCAATGCTTGTTGGAGTATATTGGTAAAACAATAAGATGATATTAGGTGCAAAGTTGATTTCAAAACCCTTCAAACATTTATTCCATTTATATTATGAGTATTGACCTTGAGTTGCCAGACGTGAAATAGAGTAAGAGTTACACTCAATTCTCGAGTCCCTGCTGTCCAGTTCCAGTCAACGGACTCAGCTCATCCACGGTGTGCGCTCTCTCTTGTGAAATTTGTAATTATTGTGGTTTTGTGGACGTTTGGCCCTGGGAGTGAGCACCTATCTTCGGGAACTGTGCAGAGTGCGGTGAAAGTATACCATAATCGTTTTGATGCTATTCATATAAACAATAAGACAGTGGTGTGCCGGGCACTGAAATCTCTAACAGAAAGTGTTTAAATGATTCTTAATTGCATAAATATGGTCAGGCAACTTTTTTTTAAAGTGACATCCTGATGCCATTTTGGAAATAAAGAGAAAGTGAGCACTTAAATATGTGTAGTTTGGAAGGATGGAGCGAAAGGAGATATGACAGAGACATGACCTCCTATTCCAAAAGAGGCGTGGTTGTAAAACAAGGGGTCATAAAATATGACTTGTCAGAGGGAGGATCTTGATTAACATAAGCTCCTCTTCATAGAGAGGATGATAGAAGAATGCAACAGCCATCTGGTAAAATTGGCACAGTGAAATAACTGCAAATAAAAACAAGCATTGGCAAAGCCAATAAGTCTTGCCTATGCAAAAGCAATGTTTTTTTTTAAAGAGTTTTATAAAGCGCAAACAAGACCGAGAAATTGAGTATCAGAGTGCCTTACATGAGCACCAGTTTCATTACAGAAGGACACATTCATTTTTGTTAGGTACGGGAGATTAAGTGATTTGCCCAGAGTCACAGGATGTTGAGCGTCGTTGCTGAGACTCGAACCCGGTTCCCCAGCTTCGAGGTCGACCGCTCTAGCTGTAAGGCTACATCCTCTCTCCATGCCCTCTTCCGATGTTTTATAGCCATGTTGGACACTAGCATGGCTGCTGTTCAGAATGGGTAAAAGTTAGTGGTCCAAAGCAGAGTGGAGTGGCATAGAGTAGAGCAGTGAGTCCCAAACTTTTGACTCCTGAGGACCCCCATTGAGTCACCACTGGAAGCCGGGGACCCCAAGCAATTTGTATGAGTTAAATTTCAAATATTAAAACAGTAATTCGAAAAAAAACACACGTGTGCACACAAAACAAATACTCAAAGTACAAAGGATTTTGCGGCCAAATGTACGACCATTTCATTGAGCGCCTCGCAATTGGCGACCCAATGCGAGTAGCAAATTGCGAGTCGCTAATGAAATGTACAACAGTGTGTTTAACACTGTTTGGGATTCCAATGGGGTCGCAAATTGCGAGGCTCTTTAATATTAATGAGCCTCTCGCAATTTGCGAGCCAATTGGAAATGCCAGCCCTCCCAGGGATGGTGGCCTGCTGGGCTCAGCAGACCACCATGTCTGGGACTGCTTTTAAATAAAGCAGTTTAAAACAAAACTGCATCCTATTTTCCATGCATTTAAAAAAAAAAGAAAATTACACTTTTTCGTTTCATTTTTTAAGGGCAAGCAGTGGTCCCTGGGACCACTGCCTGCCCTAAAAAATATTTTTGCATGCATTTGCAAAGGGGAAGGGGTCTCTCCCATTTGCGAATGCATCACTGTCTACTTGAAGTAGGTGGTGATTGCGAGTGTTTTGCGACGGCAATTGCAGTCGCAAAACATTTGTACATGATTTTGAGACCTGCTATTTGGAAGGGAATGCCCCTTCCAAATAGCAAGTTGCAAAACCTATTTAGCGAGTCGCAAAAAAATTGTGACTCGCGAAATAGGCTATGTACATACCCAATAGGTTTTTGCATGCGCAAACGGGTTTGAGAACCCGTTTGCGCTTATAAAAACGGGTCGTACATCTGGCCCTTAGTATTTTATATTTAAGGAATAGCCCCTCTGTCACAAGTATTTCATTTGTTTTATAGCATCTCTCATACCATTGTAGGATGTCCGAGCACTTTACATCACACACATTTAAGAGACAATGAATCATACATATAAATCAGTGTATAGAAAATGTTACATAAGGTAAAGGGAACTACAAGGTGCAGTACTCACATGTCATTCATACTGGTAGGTATTTTTAAAGAGTGCTTGGTCTGGAAAAGCACAAACTCAGGATTCAGAACATAACACAGTGGCTAGCACTGACTTGAACATTAAAAATGTATTTCCACCCAAATAAATATTTTTAGCATCATCGGGATAATGAATGACTGGGAAAAAGCATAAGTTACTAACTGGTACCATGCAGTTTGCAAGCAGCTCTTTGATGACAGTTTATAGGTCCCTCTGCTAGATTACGATTGTCACCTTAGAAGTGCACAGTAACAAAAGAAACTCTGTGACAAAGGCAGTAACCACGGACCTAGGCACATAAAATATTGCTTTTTAAAATGCATGTTACACGTTCTTTGCAGTAGGCACATTAACCCTCTGTGCTACATTACTTAAATCAAGGTGTCCACTTAACAAAACTCTTCTCTCTCCAGCAGGTACATTAATCACTGGCATTATCTTGACACTTTTATTGTTGC